>NC_139628.1:4414487-4699487 GCF_964638095.1 Poromitra crassiceps
ATGGCACTCCCGCATCAGTGCTGCAGGCCGGGTCCCGTCAATCACCGTGAATCTGCCCAGACTTCCCCATGGTCTGGCCTCAGCTGCGCCAGCAAGGCTATGAGCAGTCCGTAGCAAACAGGTGTTTGTTGGGGAAAAAGATGGTCGCTATCTGATGACATCATCACCGGCCGTCACCGTATCTTTTTCATGCAATAGCTACTAATAATGCTTGCATTCCCATGAATTATTGGCATGTAATCTTGAAATAATTTGTCCTTGAAAGGGTTAAAAAAAAAATATATATAAAAAAAAAAAAAGAAAAAAAAAGTGTTGAAGCTATTATTATAAGAATCTCGCATCGGGTGAATCATGTCTGCCTCTCCACCTAGCGATCCTGTCCATGTGTCAGATTTATTTTCAGCTCATCAATCTCATCATGTGATGACTGCTCCGGATTCGGATTCTGGACTCCTCATCGCACAATTCGGTTCACCAGACAAACCACTAAGTAATCCAAGTCCAGCGCCAAGTCAAGTCATTAAGTCACCCAGGCCACAACCCCTAAGTCATCCAAGTCCAGCGCCAAGTCGGGAAGTCACTAAGTCACCGAGGCCAAGCTGGGAACCCCTAAGCCACTAAGGCACCAACCCCTAAGCCATCCCCTAAGCCACCAAGTCACCAACCCCTAAGTCATCCCCTAAGCCACTAAGTCACCAACCCCTAAGTCATCCCCTAAGCCACTAAGTCACCAACCCTAAGTCATCCAGGTCCAGCGCCAAGTCGGGAAGTCACTAAGTCACCGAGGCCAAGCTGGGAACCCCTAAGCCACTAAGTCACCAACCCCTAAGCCATCCCCTAAGCCACCAAGTCATCCCCTAAGCCACTAAGTCACCAACCCCTAAGTCACCCCCTAAGCCACTAAGCCACCAACCCTAAGTCATCCAGGTCCAGCGCCAAGTTGGGAAGTCACTAAGTCACCGAGGCCAAGCTGGGAACCCCTAAGCCACTAAGTCACCAACCCCTAAGCCACCAAGTCACCAACCCCTAAGTCATCCCCTAAGCCACTAAGTCACCAACCCCTAAGTCATCCCCTAAGCCACTAAGTCACCAACCCCTAAGTCATCCCCTAAGCCACTAAGTCACCAACCCCTAAGTCTTCCCCTAAGTCACTAAGTCACCAACCCCTAAGTATTCCCCTAAGTCACTAAGTCACCAACCTCTAAGTCATCCCCTAAGTCACTAAGTCACCAACCCCTAAGTCACCAACCCCTAAGTCATCCTAACTCCTGGAAACAATCTACTCCCCATGGCTCGCTACATCAGGCTCAGGCCTCAGACTGGCCCCGGCTCCCCTGTTCCTCATCGCACCTCGTCACCACACGTCAAGATCCTGGTTCATCCTGTACCTCAAGCGGACGCTCCAGAATGGCAACCTCCCGATGAAGAACTACTCCAGCCACTCCTTCGGGATCGGGGCGGCCACCTCAGCCGCCGTGCAAGGAGTGCCCTCCGACTAAGTCACCCAGGCCAAGTTGGGAACCCCTAAGTCACTAAGTCACCAACCCCTAAGTCATCCAGCACCTCAAGCAGACGCTCCCGCTGGCCTTCATCAGGTCTCCAGCTACACCCGCCCGGAGCAGGCGGCCATACCGTGGCCCAAAGAACCCTCCTTCCTCAATCGGCGAGCATGGCAACAAACAGTGTCCCGGGCTCCGTGCCAAAATGTCTCGTTGGTGGTGGCTCCCCGAAAAGCACAGCGCCCAGTAGGCGCAGTAAATCTCCCGGATCATTTTTGGGGGAGAGAGAGAGTCGAGAGAGAGAGTCAGGGTCAGTCAGAAGGCCAAGTCGTGCGGCGCGCAAGGCCCGACCGAGCTGGGAAGCGTCAGCCGCAACGCAAGTAGGGGGATCAAGATCGAAGGCCCGACCGAGTTGGGAAGCGCCAGCCGCAAGTAGCCATAAGTCGTTAAAAAGGTTGAAGGCCAGAAAAGTACAATCAATTACTAATGTACCAAGATCGAAGGCCCGACCGAGTTGGGAGCGCCAGCCGCAAATAGCTGTAAGTCGCTAAAAGGTCGAAGGCCAGAAAAGTACAATCAACTACCGGTGCCCGTAGATCTCAATTAACCTCCGGTAATCAGATCTTCCTTTTGGGGGATCTCCTAGCCTATGCAGATGCCCTCCTCTTGCCTCAAGAGCAGCGCCACTGGCTAATGGAGTCATGCGCCAAAGTATTTGCCATGCATGCCAATTGCTAAATAAAGTTCGTTAAATCCTACCAACTGGCCTCTCATGATTGAAGTGAGGTCTCTAGACCATATTTCAAGCAGAAGGCCATTCGTGCATAATCTAATCCGATCACCCCTGACGTCAGTCAAGTTCTAGTATGACGTGGTCAGTCAAAGTCTTAGTATGACGTCTGTAATGACGTCAGATATGACGTCAGTTAATCCTCATATATATAGCAAGGGTTCTACGTCACCTCTCTCTCTCTGGCTGATCATAACAGCAGCTAGCTTCACGGCAGTCCATCTCCCCTGAAGCCGTCCTCCGAAGCGTTGTTTTGCCCCACCCACCTCCCCAGTCCGCCACCAACGAGTCGTGACTCCTGATCCCCCACGGGGGGGGGATCTCCTAGCCTATGCAGATGCCCTCCTCTTGCCTCAAGAGCAGCGCCACTGGCTAATGGAGTCATGCGCCAAAGTATTTGCCATGCATGCCGATTGCTAAATAAAGTTCGTTAAATCCTACCAACTGGCCTCTCATGATTGAAACAGATTATTGAAAGATATTCCATATTCCAGACTGAAATGTTATAACAGAAGTGGAGTATTGGCCAGAATGACATGAACATTTGGACACTTATTCAGCGGGTATCTTGTATGTTGCGTTCAGGGGCACTGTAAAAAAAAAAAGTTCGGATCTACTGATCGGATCGCTGCAGTCCACTCCAAATAAACATCCATGCTGTATTATAATCCAGTCCAGCACTTGCCCATGTAGCATATTAGGCTAACTAACGCTATAGCTTTAAATTTAGATCAACACTGGATTGACCTGTATGGGAAAATAATACGAGCGCATCTCTCTTCCAACGTCTTCAGTGGAGAATCATGTTTGACGTTCGTCGTTCTGGTGACATCATTGACCATTTAAGGAGTAAGAGAGCAGGCATATCCCCACGTTGACACATGGCTAGTGGTTTGCTTTGGGTCCTTCGGGGGTACGGTACTTGCTTTCTAACTAGGCTATATAGACGGCTAACATGTGCCTGACAAAAAATAAAGCTTAAAAATACATTCATATACTAGATAACTAGGGCTGGCACGGATCACGGATCCATGACCCGTACGGATCAGCCCCCGCGGTTCGGAACGCGGTTCGGAACGTCAATGGTCCGCGGACCCCCCCCCCCCCCCCCCCCCCTTTCGTTTAATTTAGCGTTTAACGTTAGTGTATGAGAACGCCTGCAGCCAGACACAGACAGGCATCACCATGGCATGCACAAGTGAGCTTCCTCATCCCTTGTCGCCGCTGTAAAGTCTCTCTGAAGGCTGTGGCTAGTGGCTACTAAAGACAGCGTGACAACAAACTTATTTCAACATCTCTGAAAAAGCACAGGAATGCAATCAGCGTGTTGCTGCACAAGATAACGAGAGCCACACCACACAGACACACACACACGCACGCACACGTTTCACAAACACATTATCACCGGACGGTGAAATGTTGCCTTGGACACATAACAACACGTGGGGCCACCGAGTAGCTTAACGTAGCATCAACGTTATGCATGTTTCCAGACTCACTCGGTCTGGTCTGTACCCGTGTCAAGTGACTACGTTAGCAAACAACAGCCAGGAAGTTAAGCGCAGTAGTGCCACCTAAAACAGGACGTTGGGTTGTTCTGCCTTCAGAGTAAAAGCATAAATTGTGTCACTTATGAGAATTTTTTTTTTTTGAGCTGTGCAGGGCAACAAATGGTTAGAGAAGTATAATAGTATTAAAAAATCAAATCGAAAATCTAATTTTGAGAAAAAATCTGATATATATATATTTTTTGCTGATCCGAAAAATCCGTGATCCGTGGCTCAGAATCCGTCACGCGATCCGATCCGTGGGTTTTCTGATCCGTGCCAGCCCTATAGATAACGTAATTAATATTAATGTTCATCATTAATGATACATCGTTTCACCCGCCCCCAACCCATCCGCTATTAATCAGAATGTTTATTTTTATGATATCCGTGGTCAGCGCGGTTATAACGGCAGCCGGCGCATCTCTAATGTGTATGTATTAGGGCTGTCAATCGATTAAAATATTTAATCGCGATTAATCGCATGATTTCCATAGTTAACTCACGATTAATCGCAAATTAATCACATTTTTTTAATCCGTTCTAAATCTACCTTAAACCGAGGTAGGCTACCTTAAACCTGAGAGCTTTGTGCAAAGATGCACTGTTGTATTAATATGGGTAGCTATCATTAGTATGGGTAAGTATTTGGCCATTGGTAATATTGTTATTGTTGCTACTAGTTACTGGGAATACACATCTCTCAGGCTGCACTGTGTGAAGTTATTTGGTGCTATCCTCCACATCTCTCCAGCCACAGACAGGAGCTGCGTGCATGCTCTCTCCCCCCTCTTTCTCTCTCGGTATCTCTCTCGCGTTCCCGTTCTCTGTCTGTCTGTCTCTCACTCTCTCTGCCACGGTGAGACGAGACAGACGGGGAGAGCTGACGCGCTCCCTCTCTCTCACCCAAAATGCAGGACATCTTTCTCAATTTGAAGCTGAACTTGCCAATATACCCATTTTATTCCTCCTTTTCTGCTCGCGGAGCTTTGTTTCTGCTTGATATCAACGTTAATGCTTCCTGATTTCCAAAACTACGGCGCGGACCAAGGCTCAAACATCACAGAACGTGCATGCGTTAATCGCGCGTTAAAAAAATTAGTGGCGTTAATAGGAATGATAGTTAACGCGCGATTAACGCGTTAACGCTGACAGCCCTAGTATGTATATACCGTAAAACTTCCAATTAGAGCCGAGTCCCCAATTGCTGCTGAGTCTCCAATAAGGGGGTCCGAATCAATTTAGCGTAATAAGCGCCGGCCTCCCTTAACCGGGGCTTATTAGAATAAATACGATTTTCCCCCCATTAGGCCCTACGGTATGTTTTTGTGTTGACTGAATTCAGTCACTTACGGTAATGACGTGTTTTGGAGGAAGTCAGGCGGAACTCTGTCATTTTCAGAGATTGTACTTTCTCCTCCTGTCAGACAATTTTATATTTTATTTATACATACGGTAACCCACGTTTCAAGTATGCATACCGCATTGTTTAATGGTACGGATTGTAGAATTGGAGTACTTTTGTTTTTTTTACCTTTATTTAACCAGGCAAGTCATTAATTCTTATTTACAATGGCGACCTGACAAAAGGCAAGCCTCTTGAGGGAGAGGGGTAGGGACTAAAATAAAAATAAAAAACATTTAAAAGGACAACAGCACATATCCAACACATCCACTCGTTTAAAAAATATAATGCCAGAGGCCACTTACTTGTGCAGTGTGGTGGCCTCAAGCGCATCCAAGGCGACACTCGTTGAGGGAGGTAAGAGGAAGGAAAGTAGGAAAAGTAGGGAAAATAACTAGTTGCCTACTCGTTTCGGCCGCTGTGGCCTTCGTCAGGGCAAATGTTGTGTGCTCAGGTGTGCACGGAACTTGTAGTGGTTTATGCTTCCGGTTAGGAAAATAAGTGTTTCCGAAATACGTGAAAAAAATGGTATCACAGGTAAAGTACGGGCTGTCTAACCGGGAGCGGTGGGCAACTTATGCTAACGTAATGTTACAGTTGTACCTTGTAAAAGTGCATTTCTCTCAGTGGAACAGCGATAATAAATGCAGTATGGATTATACCATTATACCGGACATGTATTGGAAACTTGGCATCTACGTATTTGGTAAGTCTGCTTGTTTGTCTAGTGTTGCAGACAGTGCTGTTTGATTAGCGTTAGCGTTATACAATAACGTTGCTATGACCACTTTCCAATGAAACACAAACAACTGAATGTGTGAGCGGTAGGCTAATGTTACTTGTTTAAAATATAGTATGGCTGTTTGGCAGAGGGAGAAGAGGAGAGCAATGAACTGATATTGTAACGTAGTTGGATGATGATGATGATGATGATGATGAAGGCTATCACTCAGTTGTTTTCGTTCATTCCAGTCCATTGTACAATACTAGGCATGTTCAAAACTGCCTGTACCTACTCTCTTGTGTGTACTAAGTACTATCTCACTGGTTTAAATAAGCAATTTGATACTTTCCGTTTTTGCTGAGCAGGAATTCTGTACCAAACAAAATTATCGCCTGGGTCAATTTCGTGCAATAAAGAAATAACCGCATGACTCCAACTGCCGCCTGGTCTCCTTTAACCGCCTAGGGTCTGAGTCAATTTAGCATAATAAACGCCTGGGCCCTTATTGGAAGTTTTACGGTATATGTGTATATATGTGTATGTACGTATATAAACTCCTCAAAAAAAGTTCGGAAACGTTATTTTGGTCGATTATTTGTCCCCTTTAATAATACCAATTGGTATTGTATTTTATATCGTTGGAAAGCCTGATTAGTCACCTTTATGAGGTACAACT
Organism: Poromitra crassiceps; assembly: GCF_964638095.1. Classification (NCBI taxonomy): domain Eukaryota; kingdom Metazoa; phylum Chordata; class Actinopteri; order Beryciformes; family Melamphaidae; genus Poromitra; species Poromitra crassiceps. The sequence continues at coordinate 4,421,129 of NC_139628.1, forward strand.
TGTAAGGATTGTGCATTCGTGGAATGAGCAACACAGCTAAATGTGTGGGTAGCGCCCCCAGAAAATGTGCCAAAATCCCCTGCAATATTCTTCTGTTGGTATTCACTCTTGTTTTGAGCTTCAAGTACTGGCAGGTGTGTGCCAGTCACAGGTGTGCAAAATGTGGCTAGGTTGGTGACCATCATGAGGAGGAGGTGCCAAGCTGTTGTGGCTCTTCCACTTCTACATCCTCTATGGATCTTCCACACGCTACTGAGGTCCCTGACAGTGTAAAATGAATAACGTGTAAAAATGGCCAATGTGTTGTTTTTTCCTTATTACTGTGGGAGAGTGCAATCATCCAATCCACCAACAACTCAAAACAAGAACCAACACTGATGACAGCAGGGAGACAGAAAATCAAATTAAGTGCCACATGTGAAAAATGTATTTGAGTTCTACGTTTAAAGCCAGCATTCATAGATATGAGTATGAGAGTGGGGCTAATGGAGTACCGCAGGGATGACATATTTTTGTAGGCTTAACCTTTTATGACTTTTGAAGCGTTTTCTGAAATTGTGTAAAAAAACAAATGCATTTTTGCTTCAAAAGTGGTCCACGTTAGTGAAGATTATCCTGCTGAAAACACATTTCTACTAGGGGTGCACCGATCACCGATTGCCGATCACCTATGAGAAATATCTGCCCAACCGATCATCGACCTATCACCGATTACCGATTACCAATCACCGATATATTTATTTAGGCCTATTTATTTATTTTGTAAGCAGCTATAGCAGTCTATTATAGAACAGTGTCCATTTTACATATAGGCCTACATTTCATGCATCAAATTGAAAGTGCAGCACATTTTCTTTTTTTCTACATCAATATTTTATACTGTGTAGGCTAAAGGAAACCGCCAACATGATTTTTTTGTGTGTGAGATAATTGACTGTGCACACAACTGAGCCCCACAAGACTGTGTTGAACTAAATGGCTAGTAGTTCAGTCCAGTTCCCTCAGTTCAGTTTATAAAAGAACAAAAATCGTTCCACTTCGGGATTTCCATGTTACCAGTTCAATGCAGTTCAGTTCACTCAACAAAAATACTCCATTTTCCAGAATTTCCCTGTTACACAACAAAAATAACTTCGACCCAAGTAAACTATTTTATCGATTAAGCTAAAGCGGCTAACGCTAACCGGAGCTATTAACGTTAGGAGGATACACGCAAATATGGATCAAACACGGACTTAACAGCATGCAAATGCCTCGGTAGGCGGGAGGACTGGAGGTAACTTCTCTCTGCTGAGTCTGCTCTAATCACCAGCTGATGTGTGTGATTCAAAGACGCAAGGGGTGTGTTGACAGTCTGGTGTGGTGTTTGGAGGTGAGTACACTGACGAAAGCAAAGCGTGTGCTTTGCAACACAATGATATAAACGTTAGAGCACAATATGAAAGTTAAACGATAGACATTGAAGACATGAAAATGGGCTGCCTCATGTTTCTCACGTGCAGCATGATCGGCTATGCGATCGGCGACAATAAAGAAATATCTGCAGCAGCAGATCACATATTTGAGGTCAAAATCGGCCGATACAGATTGCGTGCCGATCGATCGGTGCACCCCTAATTTCTACTCCCATAAACCTTTGTTAACCACATATTTACCTTATTTCAGGCATTTGTTAACCTAAATCCCTATTCTAAACCCCCCCTAAGAACAGGGTCCACCCACTATGCCGACCACCCGCAGTGCCAACAGCCCGCAATGCCGACGTTAGGTTTAGGCCTGAGGGGTGGGGGAGGTTAGGTTTAGGCGTGGGGGGTGGGAGAGGTTAGGTGTTTAGGGTTAGGGTCTGGGGGAGGTTAGGTTTAGGCGTGGGGGTGGGAGAGGTTAGGTTTAAGCGTGGGGGCTGAAACGTAGCCTGGGTAAACCCAGCCTCCACATGACCTGCTCTCAGACCTGCTCTCAGTCACTAGCTGAGAGCAGGTCTGAGAGCAGGTCACGTGGAGGCTGGGTTTACCCAGGCTAGCTGGGACGGGGAGAGGTTAGATCCAGCCGGTCCACCGACACGCTGCATGCCACCTCGCTCAGCTGGTTCTGCTTGTGGACTATCGGCATTGCGGGCTGTCGGCGATTTGCTACTTCAGACTGATTTCTGCTAGCCTGGTAAACCAGCCGGTCACGTGAACTCACATTTCATTTAGTTCTACTGTACCAGACCGTCTGGCCTCAAGCCTGGGAGGATATTTGCAGAAATTGCAAAGTGGTCTAGCTAATCAGCAACCCACCTCATAGTTGACATCATAACCGGCCAATCAGGAACACCGTTAGCAAAACAATAATGGCTGCCTCCCTGCCTGTCCACCTCGAGGACTAACGTCAACGTTCAGCAGGTTTAAACAGCCACAAAGTGCAGACTCAATAACAACAATTAACTCATTGAGTGCCAATGACGACTTTAGTCGTCAATTGCTTTAGTAACGTTGAGTGCCAATGACGACTAAAGTCGTCAATTGCGTTTTTTGATGGTGGGACGTGGATCAAAGCCTAATATATCTCCTGTAAAATTTTGGGGCATGTTGAATGTGTATAACCTATTTTACCGACCCATTAGGTGGCGACAGTGCTCTCCAGATTAGAGGAAGGTCCGGAAAACAGCAGGAAAAACCCCTGTGATCAAAGAGAAACCGCTCATGCTGCAGCCAGAGCACTGCAGCTGAGAACAGCAGTCAATCCGCGCACACAACTGAGCCCCTCTGCCTCTGTCTGTCTGTTTGCATAGTTTCTTCACACGATTAGCCGCCAGAAAGGCAGCACCCGACGCCGAAGGGCCAAACCTTTCCCTGCAGTCCGGTTTGGCATTTCCGTGTCGCGCTGGGAGCCGGCGCAAAAAAACGGAGCCTCCGAAAATAGACTGGGTGCGTGTTGAGGCTGTGTGTTAGTGTGGGGAGGAGTTTGCAGCTGAGGGGGGGAGAGGGGGGTGGGGCACGCAGGCACCACACAACTACACCACGTCACTACATCAGAAAATATTATCTTCAGACTCAGTGAATGTGCTTGAAATGCTGCATTTCACAAAAGGCGGAATAACTCAGCTTCTAATTTGAAAAGTGTCTTTTTGCTCAAAACAGCCTATCTTCTCCGGCGATAGGCGAAAAATGGGATCAATAAACTTTTTTTTGCAGATGATAGAAGAGAGTCTCATCGTTCTTTGTGCGTGTTCGGTGTTTACATAGTAATATCACACAATATTCTGTGGGCCTCGAGAAATCACTGAAAACGCTCTGAAACTCTGGCACTGGGAGCGTCCGTTCTCCAAAAGTGGCTGGCACTCAATGAGTTAAACAAGTACAGGAGTTTGCAACAGCGGAGTTTCTTGGCAGAAAATATGTTTTTGCCGTTCTCCCTTGTGGATTTGGATTTGACTGGATCCAACGCTGATTGGCTGAAGGAGTTGTCTGTCAAGGCAAGTACACCCGCCCAACTCCCGCCCACTGCAAAGACTGGGTGAAAGCTGGAGGTCAGATGGTCTGGTAGAACGAAATGAAATGTGAGTTCACGTGACCGACTGGTTTACCAGGCTACATTCCTGCGGTACTCTATGTCACAACAAATACAAGTGCTGATACTGACAAAATGTTCGCTTAAAGTATTTGTTGATGGAATAGTTGTTGACTTTCCTGCTCTGGGTTTCTTTCCATTGTACTTTAGTCCTGCAGGAGCTGACAGCACGCCCAGGAGAGAATGTCACTCTGGAGTGTCGGGGTCCCAACAATGTCGTCATCACTGTATTAGAGTGGAGCAGACGAGACCTGAAGCCCGGAGAATATGTCTTCCTTTACCGAGACGAACAGTCAGATCCGACCTTCCAGAATCCGTCTTTTGAGGACCGGGTGGAGCTGCTGGACAGAGAGATGAAGAACGGTGACCTGTCTGTAATTCTTATGAATGTGAGCAGAGACGACTCTGGAACATTCGAGTGTCACTTCTTATCAGGCGGTACAGGACGCAGGAAGAGATCCAACCTTGACACTGAGCCCAGCAGCATCATCCACCTCACAGTTGTAGAACCAGGTGAGTTCAGATTGTGGCAGCCCTCTCCATCACCGTTTCTCAAAGTCAAGGAAGGATCCTCATTTGGCTGAATTTCAAGGATGTTACATCATCGGAGCCCACCGGAGTTCTGTCCCAATGTCCAAATCCTACAAAGGACTGCATCCTCAGGAGAGAGGAATTTCGAGGAGTGAAGTACATGAAGTACCCACGCAAATCCACACATTTAAATGCAACTATCTTCTGTCATTCGTGAATGTTATCACTGTAGTGTGCCAGCAATTTTTTTAATGCCCAATTGTTTCTTAACACGTTCACTGCCATTGACGAGTTGACTCGTCAACCAGAAACCAACGGTTGACTGCCAATGACGAGTCAACTCGTCAAAAAAAAAAAAAAAAAATTCCACCGACCCACTAAGTGGTGACAGTGCTCTCCAGACTAGAAAAAGCAGAGCCAAAACTGCAGGGGAACGCGCGATGAAACCATTCTCATACTGTAAAATGGATTGGCGAAAACGCTTTCGCTTTCGCGCTGATTGCTGGCGGTGGGGGATTGCAAATTTGCATAATAGATTATGGGTGCAACACACTTTGAAACACGCAGCATAAATAAGACCAGAATCGCAAAAGCTTCATCAAAGCTCTCAACCAAAACCCCAAGAAACGAGCAGCCCATCCAGACTCGCCCAGCGGCCGCCAGCAGACAGGAGCAGCAGCAGCAGCAGCAGCAGCAGAAACGAGCTTGTGACACGCCCGCTGCAGCCAAGAAGAACACACACGGAGGGAGGAGTTTGAAGGAGAGGGGGGTTTCCTGCTGTTATGGAGGAAATTACTGTTCAAAAGTATTGTTTAGATGTCTGACGTCTTACTGATGCCAAAAATGAATGGTTAAAGTGACTGTTTTATCGAATTTCACAAAAAGCTATTTATCTCAGCTTAAATTGTCAGACGCTGAAACCATGCTGTATTCAAGTGCTAATGCCTACATAACTACTAACTCTACAAACTAACTCTTTTAGACAGAGAAAGCACACATTCTATTAGTTCTTTTGAGATATTTTGTGTTCACAAAATCTTAGCAGAAAAGAATCCTCGGGTCTTGAAAGATGAGCCAGAATCCTCAAAAAAAACCTTTGGCAGAAGCTAACTACAGTATTGAAAAAACGGCTGGCAGTGAATGTGTTAACACATTGAATGCCAGCCATGTTTTCATTCCTGTAGGTAAGTTGTGCCAGGGGTGTTTTTGACGATTCTGGCTCATTTTAGCAACAGCCGAGGATTCTTTTCTGTTAAGAATTCATGAACACCAATCATCTAAAAATAACTAATAGAATGTGTGCTTTCTCTGTCTAAAAGAGTTAGTTTGCAGAGTTAGTAGTTATGTAGATATTAGCCGTTGAGTACAGCATGGTTTCAGCGTCTGGAAATTTATTCAGAGATAAATGGCTTTTTGTGAAACAGTCACTTTAACCATTCATTTTTGGCATCAGTAAGACCGTCAGACATTCTAAACAATAGTTTTGAACAGTAATTTCCTCCATAACAACAGGAAACACCCCTCTCATTCAAACTCCTCCCTCCGTGTGTCTTCTCCTCCTTCCTCCTGGCTGTACAGCGGGCGTGTCAGAAGCGCTTTTGCTGCTGCCTGCCTGTGTGCCTGCCTGCCTGCTTGCCTGCGTGCGGACGCTCCTTGTGCGAGTCAAGATGGGCCGGGGAATGCGTGGGCGATGGGCAGATGTTGATTATGGCCTTTCTGAGGTGTTTCAAAGTGTGTTTCACCTATGATCTATTTTGCAAATCGCTCTCCGCTCTCTGTGTGCTGCTGCCGGTGCGCGGCCGCTCTCAGGCAAGACAAGTGGATTACTGTAAAATCGCCACGGCATTTCCTTGAACGGCTTGGTCCCGCGGCAGTTTTTTCTTTGATTTCGGTCGTCTGGGGGAGCACTGTCAACACTTAGTGGGTCGGTAAAATAGATTATACACATTATCTTGCTCCAATAGTGATCTCGAAGATGTAAAAGTTGTTGATTGATGTCCCAGCGTCAAAAAAAAAAAAAAGTTTATGTAAGACGAGTAAACTCGGCTCTGGCACTTAAGCGTTGGATTATGTAAGACGAATTATTTCGGCTATGGCACTTAAGGTGTTAATAAGCTAGAAACTTTGGGGAAATCTTAAATCTGGGGGTGGATTGTTTTTCCTTTCTTCTTATTTTCTTTTTTTTTCTTTATTCTTTTTGTTTGTTTTATCATTTATTTGGATAGGGACAGATAAACATACATATAACATTTACCAAGAAACATCTGATGTTATGTATCACAGCACCTGTGACCATGACGCAATCGCACACTCGCTAGCCTGTTCCAAATGTTTGCTCTTCCAATGTGAGGAAGGACTCTTGCCTACAGAGGTAGGACATGACTAGGAAAGACAAGTCCTGCCCAGGAAGGATTATTCATTCTTGACATTGAGAAACGGTGACTCTCACCGTTTCTCAATATCAAGAATCCTTCCTCACTTGGACTTGGACTTGGCTTTCCGGTCACAGGGGCTTTTAATAACATCTATAGGGGCGGGCTTTGCAAATTAGCTCAGGCTACAAATGCTGTGATACATGACAGCAGATGTTTCTTGGTAAATGTTATGTATGTTTATCTGTCCCTATCCAAATAAATGATCAAACAAAACAAAACATAAGAATAAAGGAAAAAGACCCAGCTGGCAGCAATCATTTAATTTGTGCGCATAGAATTGTGGGTAATTCACGTGCGCTGAGTGTACACATGGGCATCCTCGAAATGTCTTGCTTCTGAGGATGCAGTCCTTTGTAGGATTCAGACATTGGAACAGTACTCCGGCGGGCTCTGATGACAACATGATATGATAACATCCTTGAAATCCAGCCAAATGAGGATCCTCATCCTTCCTTGACTTTGAGAAACGGTGTGTGTGCTGTGCGCTCTTTACACTGTACTGATTGCTTGCTTTCAGTCTGCAGAGCCTGGCTGGGCAGAGGCTGGGGCTGTTTGATTAGCTGATCTGGTGCACCTGGATGCTCCCTATTTGAGCTGGCTGCTAACTCTCTCTCTCTTCTCCTCTCTCCACCTTGTTGGTGTAAGCTTAGGCTCTCTTATCTTACTTTCATACATCTACACCATCTACACTACACTTTCCACTAGGGATGTCACAATATATTGTCCCACAATATATCGCGATATCAAAACGTGACAATATGTATCGTTGAGATGAAATCTCATGTCGCGAGAAAAAGAAGCTGAACATGCCCGGGCAATTCGCATCCAACCCCTAGGCATCCCTGCCATTGCCTAAACCTCAGTCAGCCCACGCCATGACTGTTTACTCAACCCATTTATCCCTGCATTTTGCTCAAAACCCAGTCAGCCCTCATCCTGTCAAAGTCAGCCCATGTTCCTGACAAAATCTCCACAATCCATCATCCCGGCATTCATAGCTTCCATAGCTTCCATACTGCTCACCTGGTGTAATCCAAGTCTCCACAAGCCCTGAGATGGCAAGTTGACTTGAAAACACATCATTTACACCCTGTTTTTAGCTTAAATATAGATCAAAATAAAAAATATAGATTTTGAGTGTGCAACTTATTTTCTTTATGTTACTTTGAATTTTCATTAGTCTGCACCACTTCAAACTTTTTGGGTGTGCTCCACTCCACACAATATACCCATATGTGCAGCTGGACGTCCCCTTTGTATTATTCCTCAAGCACCTTTCAAGTCTTTTCAAGTCAACTTGGCATCTCAGGGCTTGTGGAGACTTGGAAGAGAGAGGGAGGGAGAGAGAGAGAGAGCTTTTTTCATATAGTTGGTTCTAGGTCGGGGTAAAGTCATCTGGCCACCACTTACCCCTCTATTGGAGTGTATGAATATTTGAACTGCAAATTATGTTCTCTAAACTTAGGAGTTTGAAGAACTGAAAATATTTAGATTCGATTTGATTCAACTTTATTGTCATTGCACGGAGTACAAGTACTGAGACAATGTAATGCAAAGCAAAGCAAAGTACAGTAATGTCAGAGATCCAGGTGTGTTTTATTTATTGTTAGTGAAACCAACAACACAGCAACTCTTCAGCATATCTTATTCATTTAAATAGTTTGTTTAAAGTGTTTTCGGCTTCTTGTACAGTCTATTCCTATTGCGAGTTCCCCCCTAAAAGGGGGCCTGGTCAGAGGCTACTACAAAATTAGGTGTTGCTGATCTGATGTATCACAGCTGGTTGGTGTGACTTCAAAACCTCTAGCTATCCTAATGAAGATAGTTGAATAAATTGTTTCCTGAAACTGAAGCAGAGACCAGGTGATGTGAGTGGATGGAGAAAGTTGCTTTAAAGTTTTGAGTTTGATTATGAGGAAATGGAGCTTCTTCTCCTGGCTGGTCATTTATTTACCTGACACATCTGTTTTCTGCTTTTCAGGTACCTTGGATGCTGACGGGGCTACACGTGCCAGGCATGGATTTGTTGGAGGACTGGTGGTGGGACTAGGGGGACTGGTTGCAGCGATTACTTATGTGGTTGTTGCTGTCCAGCGCAGAAAACAGAAGGGCATTCCTGTCCCTGTTCCGGATGCAGAAAACTCAAATGACGGTCCAAAGTCAAAAGATGTTTATTAACGTCTATTCATCATCTATTTGTCTCTAGACGTCTAGGCCGTTCGCTTCCTGAACTCTCTGGCATGAACCCTGCCTTGCTCAATGGACAGTGTTGCGATGTGGCACTCCACACCAGCTCCAGTCATCCCCCATAACCCGCATCACCTTTTCCGGCCAGGACATTCCCCTCTCCACATCGGTTACCAACCTGGGTGTTAGGTTTGACCCTCACTTGACCTTTGACACCCACATCAAACAACTCTGCAAAACCTCTTTCTTTCACCTTAAAAACATCTCCAAACTCCATCCCACACTCAGCCTGCCAGATGCCGAAAAACTTGTCCATGCCTTTGTCTCCTCAAGGCCATGGACATGCCCCCCAATACCTCAAAGAACTGCTCACAACACAAACCTCCTCCCGTAACCTCCGCTCAAAAAACAACCACCTCCTCCATCCCCCCAGGACCAAACTCCGCACCATGGGAGACCGAGCACTCTGCTCGGCCGCTCCCCATCTGTGGAACAGCCTTCCCGACCATCTAAGGGCACCACAGACGGTGGATGCTTTTAAAAAGGGACTGAAAACTTTCCTTTTTAATAAAGCCTTCTCCTAGCTCTATGCATTTCCTTAGTTTCTCAGGCTTTTTATGTGATTTTTAACTCATTGAGTGCCAAGGACGTCGATCGACGTCAAAGTAAATAGTGACGTAGAGTGCCAATGACGTCGATCGACGTCAAATACGTTTTTTGACGGTGGGACGTGGATCAAAGCCTCCTGCATCTCCTGTACAAATATTGTAGCTATTGGATGTGTATAACCTATTTTACAGACATTAGGTGGCGACAGTGCTCTCCAGATTAGAGAAAGTTGAGGAAAAAACACAGAAGAAGTCGTTGGGGAAACGAAAACGCTGTGGTTCTTTGTAGTGAGCGGCGATCCTTTGATGAGACAGACATGGCGAAGCGTAAGAGAAAACCCGAGAAGTACAAGCAGCTTACTCTGCAAGAGAGCTTGTATTCTGTGCCTAAACGTGTGGCGATCGCTGGAGAAGGCACTAGTGGTGGTACCGGTGCCACCACTTCTGGTGGCGACCAGGAAAAAACTTTTCCCACTGCAGAAACCACGGTGCAGCTTGGTGGAGCTAACGGTAGCCCGGTGCGCTTTTCATCTCAGCCGCAAGTGATCGATGAAGACGATGGTGGTCAACAGATGGGACCGGCGGCCTCTGTATCCACCACCGCAGTGCAGCGTGGTAGAGCTAACGTTAGAGTGATCGATGAAGACGATGGTGGTCAACAGATGGGACCGGCGGCCTCTGTACCCACCACCGCAGTGCAGCGTGGTAGAGCTAGGCGGGTGCGCTTTCCCTCTCAGCGTGCAGAAGAAAAAGTGATCGATGAAGACGATGGTGGTCAACAGATGGGACCGGCGGCCTCTGTATCCACCACCGCAGTGCAGCGTGGTAGAGCTAACGTTAGAGTGATCGATGAAGACGATGGTGGTCAACAGATGGGACCGGCGGCCTCTGTACCCACCACCGCAGTGCAGCGTGGTAGAGCTAGGCGCGTGCGCTTTCCCTCTCAGCGTGCAGAAGAAAAAGTGATCGATGAAGACGATGGTGGTCAACAGATGGGACCGGCGGCCTCTGTTATAACCTCTAACTCTGCACCCACTACAGTGAAGCATGGTGGAGTGCGCGGTTCCTCTCAGCGTGCAGAGGAAAGAGTGAGCGATGAAGAAGACGATGGTACTGGTCACGAATCATCGGACATAGTTTCATCTCAGCTCACAACTGAAACTTCAGATACGTCGGATGAATTCAGTGAGCCGGATCCAGATTCGTCCGACGAGTGGTTGCCTGAATGGGGATCTGCAGGTAGCAGAGATTCGTCGCCTGACGGAGGTAGCAGAGATTCGTCGCCTGACACACGCAGCAGAGCAGGTAAAACTTTTTTTCTAAATAGCCTATAACATTGCAATAACACAATGTATATTTATGGTAGATATATTTCCACAGATCATGGATTGAGCAGGTTCAGGCATTATAGTCAATAAAACTGTGGTCAATTGTGGTTGATAATTGTATATATTTCTACAGACTGTGGATCGAGCAGAGACACTCCCACGGCTTCCACAGGCAGTGCAAGGAAGACAGGTAATATATATATATATATCCTACACATCATAAAACCAAGCAATAATGAAATGTATTTATGATAATTTATATATATATTTCAATAATTTACAGCTCCTACATCGTCAACATCGAGGAGAAAACCCACTCCCACTCCCACATGCAGTTCAAGGAAGAAAGGTAAAATATATATATATATATATATATATATATATATATATATATCTACACATCATAACCAAGCAATAAAAAATGTATTTGATAATTATATATATTTCAATAATTTACAGTTGCATCGAGCAGAGGTGGGGAAGATACAGGCTGGCAGCAGGCAGACTGGGAACCAAACCAGATCCCCTTCACTGCAACCCGTGGACCCCAGAATGCTGCTGCGGAGCTGGATTCCGACCTGCCAGCTGACTTCCTGGAGCTGTTCCTGACGGATGAGCTGCTCCAACACATTGTGGAACAGACAAACAATTTTGCCACTCACTATTTTCAAGCACACCCGGACAGTCTGCCACATAGCAGAGGTAATGCTTGGAAGCCAGTGTCAGTCCCAGAACTGAAAACATTCTTTGGACTTTCGTTCATCACTGGCTACATCAAGAAGCCAAGCATTGCACTGTATTGGAGTACAGACGAAATAGATGCAACTCCCTATTTCAACAAGACAATGCCAGGAGAGGGGTGTGGCCTCAGCCAAGATGGCAGCTTAGCCTAAAAGACTCCGACAACCGCACGCTATTTTGATTAAAAACCCCACGAACGCACTGGGTAAGGTGAAAACGTTTTGTGACATCGATTATGTCAAACGACTCTACGAAGAAATCATACGAAATATTTACTAGAGCACGCGCGGCAAGCAGTATAACAGCTGAGACAACTCCGCCGACTGATACTAGCAGTAGCACAGACGCTAGCAAGATGGCTAATATAGCAGCGGTGCTAGCTGAGCTGAAATTAATCCGTGCGGACTTCGGAACGAAGTTGGACAACATCGATAACCGGCTGACGGACGTGGCAAACTCCATAACATCATTGGAGGGCAAAATGATCAACGTGGAACAAGATGTCTCCTCAAACACCAAAAGGATTGACGAAGCTGAAACGCGCATATCCACAGCGGAGGACCAGCTGCGGAAGGCCGAAACAGAGTTAACGTCAGCCGCCAAGCGCATAGCCTACCTCGAGTCAAAGACAGACGACCTGGAGAACGGGACGGAGGAAGAACCTGAGGCTCTTTGGTTTACGCGAAGGAGCTGAAGGGACCCGACCACTCTTTGACTTTGTAAACGATATGTTGCCACAGTGGCTTGGCCTGACCCCGGATAAAACCTTCACTCTCGAGCGTGTCCATCGCACCCTGGGACCAGCAAAGCCTAACCAAAGCAAAGCGGTCCTCATCCGCTTTCTGAAGTTCCAGGAGAAAGAATCAGTTTATCGGGGAACAAGACGGCGAGACATCACACACGACGGAGCCAAGATTTCGTTTGCCCAAGATCTTTCAGCAGAAACGGTCCGAGTCCGACGCGGATTCAACGCTGTTACGCAGCTATTTGTTGACATGGGAGCCTTCCGAGGCTTCCAATACAACCCGTGCAAGATCAGAGTGCTACATGGAGGGAGGATTCATCTCTTCTCAACACCACAAGATGCCGAAAAGTTTCACCATGACATCAAGTAGCGTTCAACGCGCAACACTACGGTAAATCCACTAACGATCACTGAATCCGATCATAACAAACTTTGAGACTAAGCCGGAAGCACAATGATCGGCTGGACAGCTGTTCACTCAGGACTCGGCTATTATAGAGTCTCAAATAATGAATGCCTTGTGGATTAGGTTACTTGCACTATGTTTCAGGCTTGAATAAGCTCTAATAGATGGTAGCTGTACACACTTTTTGTTATATATTTTTATTTTATTTTTTATTTTTACCAGCAAGTTGAAGGTGCGCTACTATTCAGCTATTATTTCAATTAGAAGGGGGTTAACTTGAACACATGATGTGCGGTTGTTGGTCATTGATGGTTATCCTGTTCAGAGCTGAGTCCATGCAGCCTAGCTGCTCCTCAAAGGAGTGTGGATCAGCGTCTCTCTCATGTCCATACACAGAAGGGGGGAAGTATAGCACTTCGTTTGGGGAAGTGTGGGGGTGGGGTTGGGGGTGGGGGGGGGGCAGTTTACGTCATTGTGGTTTTTGTGTGTGTGTGTGTGTGTGTGTGGGGGCTTGCACCAAAAGAAAAAGAGAATGCAATTTCATGACTTTATACTATGCCGAGATAATCATTTACTGTGAGGACAAACATGGGAAGTAGTTTGGATATTAATATTGCAAGTTGGAATGTGCGGGGAATGAGAAAGCTGGCTAAATTGAAGCAGGTATTGAACAGGTTAAAACATCTCAAATCTAAAATAGTCTTTCTACAGGAATCGCATCTGACTCCTTCAGACATACATCAACTGAGTAAAAGATGGCCAGGCCAAGTATTTCATGCTTCATACAATACCTATGCAAGGGGTGTAGTTGTTCTCATTCACCGTTCAATTCCATTTCAAATGACAAAAATTACCCAGGACACGTATGGAAGGTATATTATTGTCCAGGGTAATATTTTGTCACAGAAACTGAATCTTGTAAATATCTATGGTCCAAATGAGGACAACCCATCATTTTTTGAAAGATTATTTCTCACTGTGTCTGCCTTAGAGGGACTCAATGTCATCGGAGGGGATTTTAATTGTACCATTGACCCAGTACTAGATAGATCCACCCAAATTGATGTAACTCATGTACAAACTAGAAAAACACTGACTAATTATATGAGGGACCTGAGGTTGATTGAAGTCTGGAGAGCGCAGAACCCAAGTAAAAGGGAATACTCTTGTTATTCAAGTTCATATAAAACTCATTCACGCATTGATTATTTTCTAATCTCCATGGAATTAATGTCTAAAGTTAAAAAATGCTGGTACAACAGTATAGTAATTAGTGATCATGCAACAGTATCTATGGAAATACATCTGGGTGGACTGGAGCGGTGTTCCAGGTGGAGACTGCAAGTTTATCTGTTACAGGATCCAGGCTTTGTTAAATTTATGGAGAACTGCATTGACAAATATTTTCAACTAAATACGGACGAAACCACAGCCAGCATTAGATGGGAGGCATTTAAAGCCTATATAAGGGGAGAAATTATTAGCTACACAAGTTCCAAAACCAAACGGCAAAACCAAGAATTACAAACATTAGAAAACCAAATTAAAGAGGTAGAGACCGAAATTTATAAAGACAATGACCCCCAAAAATTACATTACCTATCCATAATGAGAGCTAAATATGATAAATTAACAACAGACAAAGTGGCTAAAAGTTTGATGTGGACTAAACAAACATACTATGACCAAGGAGAAAAAGCCGGTAAATTACTGGCCTGGAGGGTAAAGAAAATGCAGTCCGAAAGAGCAATAGACCCTTCTCACGGGGGCCATTTTGTGTCGAGAAGCCAGGGTAAACACAGGTGCAAGCAAAACACTAATGAGGGTTTCCAACTTCCATGATTGGAATTTGGAAACCCTCATTAGTGTTTTGCTTGCATCTGTGTTTACCCTGGCTTCTCGACACAAAATGGCCCCCGTGAGAAGGGTCTATTAATAGTATAAAGTCAACAGCTGGCAATTTGACTATGGATCCTGTGGAGATAAACAATAGTTTTAGAGACTTTTATAAATTGCTATACAAAGCAGAACATAACGGAAATGAAGAAGCTCAAACTACATTCCTAGACCAATTGCAATTTCGGACTGTATCAGATGACGAAAAAAGAACATTGGATAGTCCACTAACAGTAGAGGAGCTCTATGAAGCTATGGGAAACATGAACAGCGGAAAGGCACCCGGACCAGACGGGCTACCAATAGAGTTCTATAAAACCTTTTCAAGACGACTTGTGAGGCCGTTGCTTGACATGTTTGAAGAATCATTTACTAACGGAACACTTCCAGATTCATTAAGATTAGCTATAATAACTTTAATATTAAAACCAAACAAACCCCCAAATGAATGTTCATCATACAGACCAATTAGTCTCATGGGATGTGACACAAAAATACTATGCAAAGCACTTTCTAGTAGGTTGGATAAACATATTCCTCAGCTGGTTATTGATGATCAACAAGGTTTTCTACGAAATAGACAGGGCTATCACAACATCAGAAGGGTGTTGAATATACTATATGAACGACATAATGAAAAGGAGACAGCAATGCTATCAGTAGACGCACGACAAGCGTTTGATAGGATCGAATGGGATTATCTTTTTGAGTTACTTCCCAGATTTGGGCTAGGTGAGACCTTTCTCAAATGGATTCGACTACTATACACAAACCCAACCGCTAAGTCCTTATGTTTTTCTTTTAAATTATTATTTTATTTTATTATTAATTATTATTTTATAGCTTTTTTATTTATTTTAGTCTTTTTATAAGTGATACATTGCCCTGCTGTTATTTGCTTGATCTGCTGCTATTTATTTTATCTTGAGTTCCTTTAATGTAACCGCTCTCCTCTGTTTTATGTTTCTTTTAAATTGTTTTATGTTTTTTATGCCTCGTCTTACTATGTTTTATGTGAGGACCACAATGGAAATAAGCCCTCTGACTTTTTTGTGTTTTTATCCTCGGTGATTGATATATTGTCTGTTCTTTCATTACTATATGTACTGTTGTGTTATTTTATTTTATCACCAAATAAATAAATTCATTAATTCATTCAATTCACTAACAACTGAATGCGCTACCATTGCGTGTATAATATTACTCTGCCCGATATCTTACATCTTTTTTTTATTGCATGGGAGAGAAAACTAAATAATCTATTTACCACCACCACCAACAAGGACTGTAAATGTAAAACATAAAGGACTGTAAATGCCTTTGATTGTCTGCAATGTCCCAGAATGTACCCACAGCAGCTGCATGGTGTGGTGTGAGTCAGTGGGTCCTTCTGACAGACAGGGAGGAAAACAACCTGTTGGGGTCTTGGTAAAGCTTTACATCATGAGGCCTTTGGACAACAGAGGTGGAAGTAACTCATTTCAAGTACTCAAATTACTCTAATTGAGTTGCTTTTTTGTCTAGTAGCCGACTTGTTATTTTGATATCACCAAAATTTGGTAGATTAGTGTAGATTTTCTGAGTTTCTGACTAGTGGGTGACATTTACAACCTATGTGCAAAGTTTGGCTGCTGTGGGCCTTATGGTTTATTCTGACATGCATACTGTTTTACAGAAGAAGAGCCCCATCACTGATGATGTCATAGGCATTGTGATATCGACCAATTGTGGCGTTTTGTTAACTCGAGCAATTGTGACATCACTGATGTCATAGACATTGTGATATCATTGTGATGTATATATATACATACGGTACACAGTACACACACACAATGTATATATGCCTATATTCAGGGATAAAAACATCCATTCAAAATTGTAAAATAAAATAACGTTGATATTTAAGTGACTCGATTCCCACCACCACACTAGGTGATATTGTGCAATTGCATCTGTGTGCTTGTTTGTAGGTAGGCTATGTGCATGCACAGAGGCTCTTTGTTTTATAATCTGCCTGTGTGTGTGTGTGTGTAAAGGTAAAGTCCCACTGATTGTCACACACCTGAGTGTGCGAAATTTGTTCTCCGCATTTGACCCATCCCCTGGGGGAGCGTTGAGCGGCAGCAGCGCCGCGCTCAGGAATAATTTGGTCATCTAACCCCCAATTCCAACCCTTTGATGCTGAGTGCCAAGCAGGGAGGCAATGGGTCCCATTTTTATAGTCTTTGGTATGACTCGGCCGGGGATCGAACTCACAACCTTCCCATCTCAGGGCGGACACTCAAACCACAAGGCCACTGTGTGTGTGTGTGTGTGTGTGTGTGTGTGTGTGTGTGTGTGTGTGTGTGTGTGTGTGTGTGTGTGTGTGTGTGTGTGTGTGTGTGTGTGTGTGTGTGTGTGTGTGTGTGTGTGTGTGTGTGTGTGGGGCACACATTGACCCACTTTCACAGCGTGAAAAAGAGAGGAAACAGTATTTTAAAAATAGGCTATAGAGCATCATGGTCGCTCCCTCTAAGCAGTAGGCTGACATGTTTGATTCCACAGAAGCGTAAAGCTGAAACGTCATGTTTGGCATCATTAAAATGCACAGCTACGGGATAGTCCCGGTCGTTCCTGCGTATATGCGAACATGTCAGCCTACCGCTTAGAGTGGGCGACCATGATGCTCTTTTAAAGAGACGAGAAGCTTTCTGGATTTTCACCTTACAGACATTGTCACCTAAGGGCTTGAATGATGAGTTCCTCCTCCAAGTGATGCTATAGCCCAATGATTTTGTTGTATGTGTTTTAAAACTTTCCTGTAGCAACCATTTTGATCATGGTATATTTTTGCTACCGTAATAGCCTATTTTTAAAATACTGTTTCCTCTCTTCTCTTGTAGTGACAGATTCTAGGAGGATTTTTCCCTATATGCCCACCAGAATCCTATTTATCTTGTGAAAGTCTGCTGGTCATTCTCCTATGTCTTTTTCATGTGTAAACCTGGCCTGTGTGATCCTTATTCTGAGATGTTATCCTTCCTATATTGTGTATACCATTTGTTATCACCTACTGTATGTATATTGTATTATGAAGGGTGTATGTTTATCACTGTTTTGGGTATTGCTGTGCACTATCAGACCTCTGACCCATACGTGCCATTCTCTATCTAGGTAATTGTGTTCAATTATGATGTCAGGGTGCAGTGCGACCCGATTGGTCCACGTAGGTTTGCCAGCCTATTTAACTGGGTCCCTCCTCCTCTTCTGTAAGAGAATCTGATGAAGGTCTCACGACCGAAACGTTATTCTGATTAAACTTTTTATTGCATGTGGAGACAGTGTGCGGGAGTTTATTCTGGTACTGTGTCAGGTTTTGCCCTTCTCCGACGCACCTGTCGAGCCTAGGTGTGCAAAAGTTTTTTCCTACTGCAGAACTGCCAGCTTGGACTTTGAGGTCGAAGCTGGTGAGGCACCCCGAGATCGTCTGGGAAAATCCTGACCTTTGAACCGTGAAATCCCGAGCTCCCAGTAGGCTACAAAAGGAATGGCCCAAAACTGCTTTACAGAAATAAGAGACAAATGAAGACAAAAGTAGACTAAAAGACAAAAGAACAAATGTTCCAGTGCAGATGAACACTGAACATTTACTAACATTCCCATCTCTCTCTCTTTCTGTTGCTCTCTCTCTGTCGCTCTCTGTCTCTCTCTTTCTGTCGCTCTCTCTCTTTCTCTCTCTCTCTGCAGGGAGATTGGGGAGGGGCAGGATGTTCATATTACTGCTGTAATACAGATCATCTGTACTGATGATGTCACTTTTGTTGACAGCAGACAGAAACTTTCACACTTTGGAGGCGGTGCCACATTTCAGAGCATGAGCATGGAGCGTTGGGTGCATTCGTTTTTATGCACAGCCTGTGAGTCCTAGTGCTTATCACTAAAAAATAAAATGAAAAAGGTAACACTACATGTAGGCTATATCATTCACTGGAATAAAAAAATATATGTTTACTATACATGTCACATAACTGAATTGCATATAGAAATAACTAACCAAAATGGACTATTCTGCATTTGTTTACATTCTCCTCTCTCTTTCCATCTCTCTCTGTCTCTCTTTCTTTCTGTCTCTCTCTGTCTCTCTTTCTTTCTGTCTCTCTTTCTGTCTCTCTCTCAGTCTCCCTCTCGCCAGGGAGATGGGGGAGGGGCAGGATGTTCATTTGAAAATATACAATAGTAGTTAATGAAGTCGCAGGCAATTGGAACTGCCTGCTTCCTGGCACCTTCCTTATCATGGGGGGCCTCGGACCAAGTGAGTCATTGGGTTTCGCTCACCTTGCAGAGAATGCTGACAGAACCTGGCAGCTGAGGTGGCCTCCTTCATGGAAGCAGAGTCGGACACAGAGTCTGTGTGAACAATGGAGCCGGGGTCGAAAAGGTCCTCCTCTTCCTCGTCTTCAGACAGAAGATCATGGGGAAGCTCATAATCAAACTCTGCATTTATCTCCAAAATGTCCTCCTCTCATCCCTCGGGGCTGGGAGCCCCAGCCATGTAACCCAGAGGTCCCCTCACCTGTGTCCTCTATAGTTGAGCATTACCTGTGGCTGCCCCCCCCCCCCCCCCCCTACCAGGAGTTGTAAAGTATTTCCCAGTTTATTTAAACTCGTGAAAAATGAATTGTCACAAAGCATAGTGCAGAAACTGCCACACCAGCATCACTTTCTCATTAGAAACATAAAACTGTCCCCACATGTCTGGCATTTTGCTGCTAGCAGCTACCATTCTGTTGACAGTTCTAGTAGTCTGCCTCCCTGCCTGGCAATGCTTTTATAGCAACAGACACGCCCCCCTCTGGCTGTCACGTGAATTACAAGAAGAGAAGCTGCTCCTCCAGTCATTTTACTTGGCTGGCTACATCCATGGAGATTACAAGATGTGGAATTTGTCTGTAAGAAGCAGTGTTGGGCAAGTTACTTTAAAAATGTAATATACTACATATTACTAGTTACTTTCATTTGAAAGTAATATTTTACTTTACAATATTACTTTCTGTGTAGAGTAACTCATTACTTATTACACTACTTTTGCATTACTTTTACGAAAACAACAGCAGTAGTAGAATGACATCGCCGCCCCGGAACCATCCTGAAAAATAATTTCAACCGCCTTGAAGTCAGTGTAAATGATCCAAAATTCTAAATGTTATTATTTTCCTTTGTTAATGTCATCTATAGTGGCTATTTGTATAAAAACACACAGTTTGATTAGGAAATTATTGTATCTTTTTTAAATATGTGCTTTGATTTAATCAAATGTAACTCAATTTGTAACTTGAGTTACTTGACAAAGTAACTGGTATAAGATTACTGAAATCCTATAAGTAATAAGTTATATTACTGAGTTACTGCTAAAAGTAATATATTACATGTAATATGTTACTTTTGTAATGAGTTACCCCCAACACTGGTAAGAATTCAGACAGGCAAGTTCAGGTCAATCATTGGCCTTGAATGTGATGACAGACACTACCAGGGCCGCGGGAAGTAGGGGTGCTGCAGGTGCTGCAGCACCCCCTAGATTTTTTCTCTCCCCCCCCCATTTTTTTTTTTTTTTTTACAAATGTAATTAACTCATTGAGTGCCAGCCACTTTTGGAGAACGGACGCTCCCAGTGCCAGAGTTTCAGAGCGTTTTCAGTGATTTCTCGAGGCCCACAGAATATTGTGTGATATTACTATGTAAACACCGAACACGCACAAAGAACGAGGAGACTCTCTTCTATCATCTGCAAAAAAAAGTTTATTGATCCCATTTTCCGTTCTTTAGTTATGAGCCGGAGAAGATAGCTTGATTTAACCAAAAACAGACATTTTTTTCTAGAAGCTGAGATAATGAGCCTTTTGTGAAATTAAACATTTCAAGCACATCACTGACTCTGAAGCTAATATTTTCTAATGTAGTCACACCTCAAAAATAATTTCCTTCAATAAAACAGTGAAGGCCAGGGAATTTTGTTTGGCAGAATAATATTTTTTAGCTGCAACCAGCAGCGCTGGCCCCTGCGTGCGCTGCTGGTTGCAGCTTCTTGCTGGTCTTGATTTGCTGCTGGTGGGCATCGGATATTCTGGCTTGCGTTTGCCAATCCTGTCCTGCTGTCTGGGTCTGTCTGGGTGTTGTGTGCTGCTCTGCGCGACCCCCCCCCCCCCCCGCCTCAACTGCAAACCCCTCGTAGTGGGAGTGTCTTTGGTGGCTTTCTGCTGCTGTGCACAGTGAAGGGTGCGGCCGGTGCGCTACATCCAGCTTTTTTACAGCGTTCCGCGTGTGTTTGTCACCGGCTCCCATGCTTCCAGTTGAGAATAATAACAACTCCACGGCTGATCATGCGGATGGGCTGTCGCAACGGACACGGAGGGGCTCAATTGTGGCAGCAGATTGGCTGCTGCAGGCACAGCTAACGTTGCTTCATGCATATCGATGCATACGGATGCGATGCGATTTCCGTTTTCCCAACGACTTCTTCTTTGTTTTCTCCTTGCCTTTCTGTAATCTGGAGAGCACTGTCGCCACCTAAGGGTTCTGTAAAATAGGTTAGACACATTCAATAGCTCCCATATTGTAAGAGGCGATGTAAGAGGCTTAGATCGACATCCCCCCGTCAAAAAACGCAATTGACGACTTTAGTCGTCTTTGGCACTCTACGTTACTATTTGAATTGACGACTAAAGTTGTCATTGGCACTCAATGAGTTAAAAATATTTTGCAGTGCACTATGTTCCTTTCTTGTTTAAGAATGTTTCGGGAAATGAAAATGTAGCCTATTTAAATAGAATTATCAACAATAACAATCAAGGAAGTTACATGCTTGTAGGCTAGAGAAGAAGAAGAAGCGCGCATGCACGCACATGTTGTCTTGAACCAACCAACAACCAATACGAATTGTTTAATCTGGCAATAAAGAAATGTGAACTTGACATGCTATTTTAATAGCCTACTCAAAAATGTACCTCCCACTATACAGCAAAGAGAGGAGTCAATGTTTCTTGATATATGCCATTCAGATCAGAATAATTAGTTTAGTCATTAAGTTTGCTGATAATATTTCTATCATGTTAAGTCTGTGTCATGTTAACTGGTGTATTCAGAGCAAATAGGGAGATATAGAGCATTATCATCATGCTATATATCTCCCTCTTTGCTCTGAATGAGTGAGAAAAGGAGAAAATACTGAATAATTACATCACAACAGTATCCTAATGTTAATTTAAAATGAGATATTCCTCTAAATATGGCAAAAAAATGTAAAAAAAAAACGTCCCTTCCTCCCACCATATACTTTTTTACATTAAAATTACAGCTTATAGGCTATGTGGGCTCTTCAAACAGGTAAACGGCATGTTAAACGCTAAAAATAAGCCGTCAGCAGCATCAGGTCAGCCAGAATAAAATGCAAACTTTATAAAATACAGTGGAATCCGTTTATAGTGATCATGGTTATAGTGATCAACCACTTATAGTGATCAAAAAGCTTGGTCCCAAATCATTCCTATACACACGCTGTTTAAATAATTCTAACCCTAACCCTAATCGGGAAAGCCATAGAACATTTATAGTACAGGCATTTTAGCTAAAAAAGTGGGTCAACCTCCCACAAATTGCAACAGAAAAAAACTCAATGGATTTTGTGTCCTCAACATGTTCTAAGTAAGAGAAAAAAAGTCCTAAGAAATCCCAGTTGGGGAAAGTATTTAAAAATACTGAAATCAGTGATGCCATAATTGGTTTGTATTATGTACTGTATGCCTGTCTGTCCTTCACATATCTCAAGAACCGTTGGCCAGATCGACTCCAAACTCGGGGAGTGTGCTAAGGGGGGCCCGACGGGGTTCAGTGCTGAATTTCGTGAAATTCGGACACTCACATAGTCATAGCGCCACCTACTGGCAACACAAAAATCGGTTTATTTTGAGAACCGTTTGTCCAATCGACTTCAAACTTGGGGAGTGTGCTTTTGGGAACCTGACAGAGTGTGTTGCCAAATTCTGGACACGTGGATAGTCATAGCGCCACCTACTGGCAACACAAAAAACGGTTTATCGCAAGAATCCTTCATCCGTTTGACTTCAAACTTGGCATGTGTGCTGCTGGGGACACGAGAAAGTGCAGTGTTGAAATAGCACTTCTATTACTTTTAAAATACCCATGACTGCAGAATTGGCACTAATTAACATACATGTTGACACAGATGAACACAAACTTCAACATGTTAACTCTTAAGGAAAACTCAAATATTGCTGGTCATCATCAGTGTAAGTTGTCTGGCTCATATTCATCATCATCATCACATGCAGCTTGACTTGAATTTGCACATGCCAGTCCTTTGCAGTTGCTACATGCAACAGAGCACTCAATGTCATGCTTCTTGCATGTGCACCTCAGGCTGCTGCAGTCTGTCTTGCAGGTGCATCTGATGATCCGTAGGAGTTCCTGTGGAGCTGGTGGTAAGTCAGTTTGGACAGGGACAAACCCTCCATCACTCTCTTTCCATCCCCATTCTTGTGGCAGGAGTTAAATCCACGGTTCCCTTCCACTGCTGCACATGGTAGTACACACAAATACTGTGGTACTTTGCTACTGCTGCTGATGTTGGTGGTGGCAGACTCTGTGGTTCTACATGAGTGCTATACTGCTATGAGCCACCTTCTCACAAAATCGCTTGTGTCGTAGTGTGTTGAGTCCCTCCCCAGGCTTCCCATTGTAGAGGCACAGCAAAGCATTCTCTCCTGCTGACACAACATCTGGCTGTGGAAGCTGACTGTGTGTCAAACACTGTAGCTTGCTCACGGAAGTCACCGCTGGTTGTGAATTTCTTGAGTGGAGCTCCTTTCCCTATGCCATACAGGCGGGAGGTAGTGTCACACCCAGCTATTGCATGGATGAAAAGGATGTGGGTGCACAGATTGGGACCCAGCTGCTGCTTGACAGCCTTGATGTTCCAGACACGTGGCTTCTTCATGCCCTTCTTTAGCTCAGGTTTGAAGAAGAGGTCATGTGACTTGAGGTTCTTGTGGTAGATGAGATGGAGGAGCAGATCTGTATCATCTCCAGTGAGCAGTGTTTGTTATGGTTTCAGACTCCACTGCTTTTTGCACTATGAGGAGATCAACATCACTTGGGGCATGGTACGTCTGACAGTTATTTTTCTGTAGGTGACCACTCAGCATGTTGATGAACTGCTGCTTGTTTGTGTTATTTGCAAGGAACTCAGATTTTCTGTGTAACAGGCATATCCTCATCCATGGTTACGGTTTGTCCAGTCCTCCCACCTGCTCATCTGCGGTGTGTCATGTCTTTGGTGGATGTGCTCTGATAACCGTCAAACACGACAACTGCCTCTCCATGCTTACTTGTGACATACTCACTGTACAGCTTGCAGATGTCCTTGTATGTGGATCCACGTGTCCATGGGATGCACTGAATAAGTGCTCCACCATCCAGCACATACTGAACATGGCCTGTGACTCCTTGAAGGTCAGGTGTGTGGAGCGCCCAGATGGCATCTGCTAGCGCTGGCTTCTGTGGCTGTCGAAGCAGGAGGGAAGTGTCAAAACAGCGCTGGAGAATGACTACACAGCTGATACTTGAACACTGATGCCAGGTCTTGTGAAGCTTTTGCTGCAATAGTGAGTTGCTGGAAAAGTAGGTGAGGATCCACCTGCACTGCTTCACTATCAATCTTCACTGAGGATTTCGTACTCATGGTGATTGTCTGATCCCTCTTCTTGAATGTGTACTCAGCATTAGTCTGTCCGTCCATGCTGACCAAGATAGTGTTTCCGATGGCCTTTGCCTTATCAACATTCACAGAAGGGACCCCAGTTGACACACGACACAAGCTTGGATCTGAGCAGAAGGGGTTTCTTTCTTGGAGATAGTGTAGAACTGTGTGTCCTTCATGTCACGTGATTGTCTTGCATCTGTCATGTCATAGTTCCGCTCACCAGTGTTGTGGTTCACCCGTCAGCTCTTGCATGGCATTGTTGACTTCAGTACAAGCTGGCATGGAGAGCAGCCATGTCAAATGTTGCAGCTCCTTCATCCCTCGCCCTCTCGTGAGGCCACCACTTGTTTTAAGACTTCTCATCAGCACCTGCTCAATGACAATATCTATGGACAGGCCGGCCCATAGGCGATCACTTCGTCTTGACCACATGCAATCCCTCTTCAAATCTCTGGTAAACATCTGGATTCATTCCATTCTCCCCCTGCTGGCAATGCTCCCCCAATTGGTCAAATTGCACAAAATCTGAAACTGCACTTTCTTAGGTTCCCAGCAGCGCACCCACCAAGTTTGAAGTCAATCAGACGGTTCTTGAGATAAACCACTTTTTGTTGATGCCATTAGGTGGCGCTATGACTATGCATGTCTCTGAAATTGGGCACCGTACTCCGTCAGGTTCCCAGCAGTGCACTCCCCAAGTTTGAAGTCAATCGGGCAAACGGTTCTCAAGAACTGCTTTTTGTGTTGCCAGTAGGTGGCGCTATAACCATGTGTACATCCGAACTGCGCGAAATTCGGCACTGCACCCCGCCAGGTCCCCCTAAGCGCACTCCCTGAGTTTGAAGTCGATCGGACCAACGGTTCTCGAGATATGTGAAGGACAGACAAGCATATAGTACATACATACAGGCAAATTGTGGCATCACTGATTTCAGTATTTTTCAATACTTTCCCCAACTGGGATTTCTTAGGACTTTTTATATGTTATAATATACATATTTCTAAGACTAGAACAGTTGAAAGAGTTTCTGTTGCAATTTGTGGGAGGTCATATCGTATAATGCCTGTACTATTATGACCAAAACAACACAGACAAATATTTTCTTTAAATCCGTGATTTTTTTAACGTTTTGGTGAAATGTTATTTGGTCTATCCTGTTTCTAAATATATCTGCACCGTTTGGTTTGACGACGTAAAAACGCATTTTACGAAATGTCTATGGGAAAATAAATGGCGGATGAAAATCTCTGGTACAGTGCTGAAGCAGGAAGTGACGTTCCACTTTGGCTCTCTATTATAACAGGCATAGAGGTAATAGCGCGGCAGGCAGAATACAAATGTGCTTGTGCACGCCCCCCAATTAGCATTGCGCACGGCGTTAAACGAGTGCTAAACAAGTACAAACGCAAAATTATTGCTTTTGCGACGATAGGGCCCCCTATCTGTTATTCTAGCCCTGTACAGGGCGGGATATTTTTTTTCCCATGATGGCGAAGGCTAGGCGAAGGCATGACCCGCCCCTCTCTGCCTCTGATTGGCTGACTGCACTCGGCTGCTCTCGCCTAACCTCGCCTCACCAGGCTCTTCTCGGCGAGAAAGAGCCTGGCCTCCCTTTACAAGTGATTTTGTCACCCTGCCTGTTTCCGGCCTAGAGCCCGCCCTAGACAGGAAACAACAGCGGAAATAGCTCGTTAACTTGACAATTAGACACAACGAATAAGAAAATAAAACGGCAAACAACAAAACAAAAGATGGACGTACCGAACAAAGTTTTTGAAGAAGTTCGTGGAAACATCGCGGATTCACAATATCACATATTTTAAGCCAATACAGAAGCTTTACTTTTCAAACAAATGGCCAGTTGATGGAATAGTTATAGTTGTCTGTCCGCTGTTATCGATAATGGAGGATCAAGTACAACAGTTGAAGCATCTCTGCTGCCTGTGCTGGGAAAGACATGGATATTGATCATAAGATTTCACATGGCGAGTACTCCATTGTCTTTAGCTTTAGACTAGAATATATATATTTATATATATATTATTAGGGGTTCAAGCCCTGAAGGGGCTGAAACCCTATTGTTTTTGTGCCGGTTTATTATTATCGTTGTCGTTTTCCATCTGCCCCGACGCAAATTCCCGTGAGTTGGTAAATGGTAGAGAGCTGACATTTGGCTCAATGACAGATATTGTTGGCTGGTAGGTGCTCAAAAAAGATTTTTCGAATCGGCCTGAAGGTGGCGCTATAATCGACAGTTTTACGTTAAAGGCCTTAACTTCCACGCCATTGGTCCGATTTTCAAACTTTTTTTTTCCAGATGTTCAGGTGGACCTGCTCTACAAATTTGCCATAAGGACCCTCAATGTCCGCCTGGAAAATTTTAGGGGATATTTGGAAAAGTTTGGAAAACACATTTTTTGCATCTCCTCCTAGACCGTTTGACCGATTTGCACTAGAATCTCCAGGAAGCATCTTTGGAGCAAGCTCTACAACCGTGCTTTTTGCATTTTTGAAAATCTACTTTAGTTTCGGAGATATTGATCGTTAAAGTTGAGAGGGGCGTGGCCTCACAGCTAAATTGTCATAACTTCATGACCGATTAAGGAATCTTCACGAAACTTGCAGGAGGTCTTCGGAGACCATCCCAGACCATGCGTGTCAAATTTGGTGCAATTCCACCAAAAGGGGGCGCCATAAACGCCGTAAATGGGCGTGGCTTAACATAAAAAGGATGTAACTCCACACCTGTTTGTCCAATGATCGCGAAACTTGTCAGCTGTATCAAGGAGGATGTCCTAGTCAGAATCAGAAGCTTTGTCATCTGCGCAAGGCTTGAACCCCGCCCATCGCCGCTTGCGGCTATATTATATATTTATATTTATATATATTTAGACTCTTTAGACTAGAAACGCTACTATACAACTTGTGTTGTTGTTCTTTTCAGGCTCTAGCTAACGTAACCTCACCGCGTCAAGCTAACGGCAACAAAGACGTTTTTTGGCGCATTTATTTCCGGTGTTGTTTCCTGTTTCCTTGGTTTACGCCCCCATGACACAAAGTGGAGTAAAAGGTGCCCAGACTAGCTCTTGCCTGCTGCGGGGGGGAAGTAGGCTACTTCCAAGCATTATTACTATAACTAGATAGGCTATTAGTGGTGTGTTTGCTGGACAGCTAACATTCATACTTTATTAAAATGACTATGCAGTCAGTTAGTTTCTGCTGAGGATATAAGGGTCAACTAAGCATTAATTTGTTAATAACGTGAGCAGCAGGTGCAAAACAATCATTAAATCAACAAGCATGAGATGGCAGATGGCAGCATATAGAATCAAAAGGTTATGTGTGAGATCTTAATTTATTATATTAAACGTTACAATTGCAAACCGTATAACTATGAGTTATTTAGGCCTACTTAGCCTATTGCACAGGCAATGTGTATTTTTTCTTGTCATTCTAAATTTCATCAGGTCATCCAGCCGCCAATCTCTTTACTTCCCCTCGGCAGACGTTACCGCTCTATAAAATGCTCTACTACTCGTTTTGCAAAGAGCTTTTTTCCAAGTGCGGTCCGCAGTCTGAATGACCTTAATTCCAAACGCTAGATCTTACACCCGCCAAGCTGTAGACCATGCCTTACTTTTTGTTGCTTTTCCTTTGTATAAGATGTCTTATACCTGACTGTACATGGCAGCAATGCTGCCTCTATGCATACAGTAGGCACTTTATCTTAATTCATGTGCACTTTAATTATCTTGCACTTTAAAACTTGAGCTGGAGAACTCGGTTCTATCCACTTATGCACTTGTCTCTTTTTTTCTTTTTAAATTTTTAACCCTTTTATTCTTTTTATGCGGTATCTTAATGTTTTCATATGTTGTCCTGTGATTTGTTATGTATGTTTTTAAGCTCCTAGCACTTCCAATTCCAATGCAGTCCCTACTGTAAATGGCAAATAAAGTGACTCTGACTCTCTCTCATCACCTTGTTTCCTCTGATTAATATTTAAATTCAAATACATGTCATTCTTGTGTTACAATGAGCTGAATTAGTTCCCTGTAAATGACCCTGTTTTATATCACCCTTGATCAATTCTCTGTCTAGTATAGGCTACATATGTGCACTGCCAAGAGTAGCGGCAGCATAATAAACCATAGATATGACTATATTAAAAACATAAACACACTGGCGTCTTTCATGCAGGCTAGCAAGCGTAAGCTGTCTGTCTGACCCACTGAGTCTGACGGTCTGACCACAGACTGATTCAAGATTCAAGATTCAAGATTTTTATTGTCACTCCATGGTACAAGTATCACGTGTGAAATTCTTGTGCTGTAGACTCCGTTTACAACATAGTACAAATGTAACAGGGCATATGAGTGCAAAAACAACAAGAGACACAACAAGCAATAAGGCAGTAGAGTGATAAGACAAGTCAGAGACAGTGGCATATCCACTGCACATAGGTGCACATGTCATGTGCATACTTTAGATGTGCTTAAACATTTTAAATTCGACGTATATGACGTACAGGTGCTAATAGCATATACCTAATTAAACATACAATTAAACATTAGACATACATAATGGTAGCAGCTACAGTACGGTACAGTACAACTGTAGAAAGAGATGTAATGCAGGATAGCCAAGCAAATGTGTTTGGATGGAAGTTTGACGCTAGGCCAATCAGAGGCAGAGAGGGGAGGGTTATGCCTTCGCATAGCCTTCACCATCATCCGAAAAAAGAATATTGTGTACAGGGCACCAAGACAGGGCACGGTGTGAGACAGACAGGAACTGCAAATGTAGGTTACACGTTATCTGAATGGTGCGCCTGTCTCTACATAGATCAGGATTTGTTTGTGTGTTGTGCTTTTATGACTAATAACCAATAACTATGTGTATCTGCTTTATCGTTAATGATTATGAAATAAAGCCAACGTAACTTACATTTTCTCTAATGTACTCTGAGTCCAAATTGAATGTTAGGCCAACAGAAGAACATAATGCTGAATTATATTAGATTTATTTGGGGAATAGCATATTAGGGTAAAAAACTAAGGCATATACGTGGTACCACACATCGGTGTGCTGCGAGTCTCGGTCTCGCCCTCCCTCCCCCCCCCTCTCTTTCTCCCCCCCCTCTCTCTTTCTCCTCCCCTTCTCTCTCCCTCTCTCACACACATGGCAAGGAGATGGGGGAGGGGTGGCCTGTCCATTTGAAAATATACAACGGTCGTTTGATCTTTTGACTCAATACGTCTGTAAATGAAACAGATGCATGTAATAAAGAAGTACATTAAAATATATAAACTCCTTATGGGATTATCAGTACTGCTTCTGATCTCATGTACTGTTCTGTTTTGTTTACAGTGCACACAAACTTCCTCATTCTTGAGGCGTTGGCGCGTTTCCTGTTACCACAGCACCACCTCCCGTGCTAACACAACAATTCTTGCAACAAGTACATGCACGTACTGTATGTACCCAGAGGCAATCACACAATATCACCTGAATTCACACGTTTAATTCAATAACTGAATGCCCTACCATTGCGTGTATAATATTACTGTGCCCGATATCTTACGTCTTTTTTTTTGTTATTGCATGGGAGAGAAAATGAAATAATCAATTAAAGAGGAATTACAAGTTGTAAACACATTATTCTAACCCCCCTCCCACCACCACCATCTGCAATGTCCCAGAATGTACACACTGCAGCTGCATGGTGTGGTGTGAGTCAGTGGGTCCTTCTGACAGACAGGGAGGAAAACAACCTGTTGGGGTCTTGGTAAAGCTTTACATCATGAGGCCTTTGGACAACAGAGGTGGAAGTAACTAATTACAAGTACTCAAATTACTGTAATTGAGTTGCGATGTCATCAGTGAGTGATGTCATCAGTGATGCGAAGTTGAGTAATTGTGCACTGCGCATGGTAAAAGAGCAGAGATGATGTCATAGGCACTGATGATGTAACAATTCCATCAGTGATGTCGCTCGAGCAATTATGGTTTTGTGATTACATCGAGCAACTGAGAAAAGTGGGAGCTCGGAGCCCTAGGAATGGAACATGCATAGCGCGCGAGATGCCTATTTTGATCAAACTCACAATATAACGTTGTTCATTCAGTTAAGAAAAGCGGAGAGAAAAACAACCCAAAAATTAGAGAGTAAACTCGTGGACAGATTTATGTAGTTGATGATAAGTGTCAGTTTATGTTGTATATTTTTTTGTCTTTTCTCTTTTTCTAAGGGAGGGTGGTTAGGAGAATGACCAGCAGAATTTCACAAGATAAATAGGATTCTGGTGGGCATATAGGGAAAAATCCTCCTAGAATCGGTCCCTACAAGAGAAGAGAGGAAACAGTATTTAAAAAATAGGCTATTATGGTAGCAAAAATATACCATGATCAAAATGGTTGCTACAAGAAAGTTTTAAAACACATACAACAAAATCATTATAGCATCACTTGGGGAGGAGGAACTCATCATTCAAGCCCTTAGGTGACAATGTCTGTAAGGTGAAAATCCAAAAAGCTTCTCGTCTCTTTAAAAGAGCATTATGGAGCATCAAGCAGTAGGCTGACATGTTCGATTCCACAGAAGCGTAAAGCTGAAACGTCATGTTTGGCATCATTAAAATGCACAGCTACGGGATAGTCCCGGTCGTTCCTGCGTATATGCGAACATGTCAGCCTACCGCTTAGAGTGGGCGACCATGATGCTGTTTTAAAGAGACGAGAAGCTTTTTGGATTTTCACCTTTGGAGGCGGTGCCACATTTCAGAGCATGAGCATGGAGCGTTGGGTGCATTCGTTTTTATGCACAGCCTGTGAGTCCTAGTGCTTATCACTAAAAAATTAAATTAAAAAGGTAACACTACATGTAGGCTATATCATTCACTGGAATAAAACAAAAAATATGTTTACTATACATGTCACATAACTGAATTGCATATAGAAATAACTAACCAAAATGGACTATTCTGCATTTGTTTACATTCTCCTCTCTCTTTCTCTCTCTCTCTAATGCCTTTTAAACATGAAGTCTGGATCATGTCAGGCTAGAGAGAGCAGGATATTTTCAGGTTTTACCTTTTTAAACATGAGGGGTCTTTGTTTAGAAACAACTGGATATGAGCCGTTTTTTCTGCCAGTGGGCGGGGGGGGGGGGGGGGGGGGGGGCAGTAGCATGTATCGATAACAAGAAATGTGATAGGAAACAGCTTTAGCGAATTTGTAACCAAACTCCATTCAAAAACATGCCGTTTTAACAGAGGGTCCATTCCTGGCATTGTGCCAAAAATGAGGCAGTCAAAATAGTGGTCGCACCGTCGTCAATCACTGTGGGTGATTTATTTTACAAGTGGCATTCAAGTCATATCTGACTAGTTTTAAATTTATTTCTCCCCACAAAAGTTGGGCTAGGCCTATATGTCTCGATATAGGCTATCAGGCAGTCAGCTCCTATCCTCTCCGCAGTGTGGACGCACAGTCACACAACACTGCCTGCCTCAAATGGCTGCCTCACACAATAGAATTGGCTGCATCCAACTCGATAAAACTTCTCAGAAGAGACTAACGTTAGCGACAAATCTGGAGACTTCAAAAACATGCCGTTTTAACGGAGTCCATTCCGACCACGAGGGGTGGCTCTTGGCAATGTGCCAAAAATGAGCGCTTCTGCCTTTGTTAGGCTACATAAAGGCCTATGTCTCACTTTTTCTGACATGGATCAGCAGCGCAGCAGTAAGCTGTCTCCTCTCCTCGGTGTGATGCACGGACCTGCCTGCCTGCATAGCCGAAGCGCTATCCCTAGCTCTACCAAACAATTCAAAGCCGTTTGCAGCACTTGAGGAAACCGTGAGTTTGCTCGTTTAATTCGTTGATATAAGTGATTGCCCGAACGATTAATTAATTAATAAACTAGTGAACGTGAAGTGAAGTGAAGTGAGTCACGAAGAGCCACACCCGCCCACTCAGACGGATCTGCGGATAATGACCTGCCACTGTTTAACAGCAGCTGCGCTTGCGTGGAAGCGGATCTTATACCGGCGGCCGAGGTGAATAAGATACGGACTTGCGGGAGTGCGCGTAGGCCGGCTAATTGTTGTTTAACATGCAGGCCAACCGGCTAGGAGCAGGTTATAATACGGATTCCACTGCATGTTAAGAAGTGGCTCTCTCTCTGCAGGGAGATGGGGGAGGGGCAGGATGTTCATATTACTGCTGTAATACAGATCATCTGTACTGATGATGTCACTTTTGTTTACAACAGACAGAAACCTTCACATGTTTGAGACGGTGCCACATTTAAGAGCATGAGCATGGAGCGCTGAGCGCAGAGCCCCTAAGGCCTGCTGCACCCCTACTTGTTATTGCATTGGGAGGGAAACATATATAATCAACATGTCCACACAGATAGAAGTTAGAGATACTGTGTGTATGACTGATTTAATGAGACACAAAAAAGACACAAGTGCTAATAAACATTATTTAGGCTACTACAACTTTCACTACTGCGGAATAGGGTGTTAGGGTTAACATTTACTTACATTCTCCTCTCACACACGTCCCATAGGAAAAAGAAGTTGTAAGTTCACTGCCTGTGAAATGTTCCAGCATGCATTGGGCTACTCCATTTCGCTACTAAATAGCAACCAAATGAGCCGAAATAGATATAAAGGTAGATCTAAATAATGTGTAATGGTAACACAACCTGCAATTGTAGAACATTTCAATATTGGACCAAATAAAACATCGAAATGAAAACACCACCCTATGTGAAACATATATGTCATCCTGGGCCTATATATATCCCTCGTCGATTTAACGTGATTTAGATAAGTGACAGCGTAACGCGCTTCTACTGTCATGTCCTACTGTGATGTCCGCTCCAATAAATTGGCTCTACTTCACATTTTAGTTTTACAATAAAAACACATTTATGCAATGACTTTACATAATGTAGGCTATATTTATGTGCATCATCCTACCTGCAGCAGGGGAGAGAAAACGATATCTTTCTGGACAAACTTTCACCAATCTAATTCATCTCATCATATAGGGATAGGCTATATTTTTCTAGCTGATGCGTTTAGAACATTCTTTTCACTTTGATCTTGCTATAGTGTAGCGTATTTACATGCTTGCAGTATTTAAACTGCAGTTTATTGGTTTGAGAAGCATAATAATATGGAATAATAGCCTATATATGGAGACAGATAGACGGGGATGAAAGGGAGGGGGGGAGGAGAGCGCTTGGCTTTTCTGGTTTTACTGGACTAATCCGTGGAATTGGAGCTTAAAAGGCAAGCGTGTGATTTGTTTATTGCACTTCTCCAATGAGCAGAGGGTGCATAATTTTACGCTTAAAAGGCGTGGTTATAATGCTTGAGGCTGCGTGTAGCGCTGACACCAAGATATCGAGTGCGCTGGTCCACACCCACTAATCTGGGCTGCGCCAGGCCTTAAACGCAGTTTCTACGCCGATTCAACGATAGGGCCCAGGGCCCCAAGTCCCCAGCTGTCTGCAGTGTTGTTGTAGAATGGAATTTATATAACATTCTTCTCCCGCATAACTAGCATCTCCAGCTGAAATGAGACGGTGACCAACTTTGATAGAAAATCACTTGCTTTGGACACTTGCTCTCAACGGAGGCGGTCGCATTTCTCCTTCTGAGTGTATTTCATTTAAATTCATTGTCCAATGCTGGCGCCGTTCAATGGCGACACGGTTTTGCTCTCCGACTCTGAGAGCGAACCAAGCAGAATTTCGCTCGTGATACTTGTACCATGAAGTGACAATAAAGTTTATCTTATCTTATCTTATCTTATCTGACATCAAAATAATGAAGCCCAGGAGTCAGGAAGTTGTCCCACAAAATGTATTCAGCCAAACATATCTTTGCACAAGAGCAAAGACACTGTCTTCTTTGGAAAAGCTTCATGTTTATAGATCAGAGGTACAGGAGCGCAGTCCCGAATGACAGTCATTCAAAGATCTTATAGGCAGAGCGCACATTCACTTGACTCACCATGTTTTGACTAGGAGCAGAGGACATGTGACCCTGTGGAGCAGAGAGGAAGGGAGAGCAGGGATGTGAGTCTGAGGGTGTCTCTGTCTGTCTACTAGGCCTAGGGCATTCACAGACTAGTCGACTAGTAAAACCACTAGTCGACACTGTGCTTAGTAGTCGACTAGTCTTTTTTTTTTTTTTTTTTTTTAATCTTTAAGAAAGAACATGAGGTATTTACATGACATACATGGACTATCATATCCCATATCCCATATCCCATATCCCCCACAAAGAGCATCAAAACACAACAAAACAAAACAAGAAAACTGCATAAGATACACAATAATCCAAGAGCAAACAAGACTATTGGACAAACAACCAAACAAAAACAATGCATTCAAAGTAAATACATAGATCTTGCCCTGTTGGCAGCTAGGAAATGCATAGCTTTAAATTGGAAAGCATCCAATCCCCCAGCTGTAGTTCACTGGTGGAATGAACTCTCAAGCTACATCATGAGGCCTTTGGACAACAGAGGTGGAAGTAACTAATTTCAAGTACTCAAATTACTGTAATTGAGTTGCTTTTTGGTCTAGTAGCCGACTTGTTATTTTGATATCACCAAATCACCAAAATTTGGTAGATTAGTGTAATTTTTTGTTTCTGAGTAGTGGGTGACATTTCCAACCTATGTGCAAAGTTTGGCTGCTGTGGGCCTTATGGTTTCTTCTGAGGTGCATACTGTTTTACAGAAGAAGAAGAGCCCCATCACTGATGATGTCATGGTGACAATTGTGACATCACTGATGTCATAGACATTGTGACATCATTGTGATGTCATCAGTGAGTGATGTCATCAGTGATGCGAAGTTGGGTAATTGTGCACTGCGCATGCCAAAAGAGCAGAGATGATGTCATAGGCACTGATGATGTAACAATTCCATCAGTGATGTCGCTCGAGCAATTATGGTTTTGTGATTACGTCGAGCCACTGAGAAAAGTGGGAGCTCGGAGCACTAGGAATGGAACATGCATAGTGCGCGAGATGCCTATTTTGATCAAACTCACAATATAACGTTGTTCATTCAGTTAAGAAAAGCGGAGAAAAAAACAACCCAAAAATTAGGG
This sequence comes from Poromitra crassiceps, assembly GCF_964638095.1. Lineage (NCBI taxonomy): Eukaryota > Metazoa > Chordata > Actinopteri > Beryciformes > Melamphaidae > Poromitra > Poromitra crassiceps. Next base: position 4,456,460 of record NC_139628.1, read on the forward strand.
AGTAAACTCGTGGACAGATTTATGTAGTTGATGATAAGTGTCAGTTTATCATGTATATTTTTTTGTCTTTTCTCTTTTTCTAAGGGGGGGTGGTTACAGATCGCCCCTGCCATGATACATTTTTGAGGACTGTTTTATGTATATATATGCATATGTATATATACATATGCATATATATATATATATATATATATACACAGTATATATATAAAAAAAAACTATTCGGGAAACCAGCCAGGGTTAGCTCTGGCCAGACTAGCCATTGTTAGCAATAACAGTTGATAACAACACATTTTGCGGTATTTTGTGCATACATTTTGCGCATACATACATACACACTGCAGCAACATGTCCACTTACAGTATACGAGGGGTCAGCTGAGCAGTATTTGGTAAACAAACCGCGTCACTGGGTGGAAACGGCAATGGAACCCTGGAGCCTGAGCTTTGGGAGGCTTGAGCGTCTGACTCTAGCCGGCTGACCCTGTTTACATTTTAAAAACTGCGACAGTTCACACAACTTTAACACGACATGTATAATAATATAAATCAAACTCTTGAGCTAATTCTGTTCTGACTCAGAATGTCAAAATATAAGCGATGTGATGTAAACTTTTTGAGATATTGACGTTTGTTTGGCACAACTCATACTAGTTAAAGGACGGCTTTACCGTGGGGAATATGAATATATATTAAATCTCACGCCCCTAAGGTTTTCGAATCCGTTGAAATTTTTGAAATTGCTTGTTTACCAATTAATAAAGTGCAATAACAATCAACCAGCAGAACATTTAAAATATTGCAACTTTGTTTGAGTGCGAGTTTGATGTTTTGACTGAATATGCTTGTAAATAAAACAATTCCTTGCAATTAGAAGGGAAGTGAAATATATAATTAATGGCCTACTTCTGTTTAACAGCTGTTTTGAGAAACTTGACTTCCTCATCTTCGGGAGCTGTCTACAGCTACTAACGTCACGTGAGGGTCTGTGTGTGACTGTGTGGCTGGGGGAGTGTCTGTGCACTGCTCCTCTTTGTCTGACTGTGCTCTGCTGTGTCAAATCAAGCGCTATTGTACGCTAATACAACATTATTTAATTGAATTATTGAAACGGCCCGACCCCGGCCCGGCCCGGACCTATTAATAAAAAATAAATAAAAAACAAGCCCGGCCTCGGCCCGTTTTGGTCGGCCCGAGGGGCCCGTGAGGGTACCCTCGGTTTTGCAGCTCTCTAGGTTAGGGTTAACATTTACTTACATTCTCCTCTCTTTCTCTCTCTGTCTCCCTCTCAGCAGGGAGATGGGGGAGGGGCAGGATGTTCATTTGAAAATATACAATAGTAGTTAACAAAGTCACAGGCAGAACTGCCTGCTTCCTTCCTAGCCACCTTCCTTGCCAGCTCTGTCCTCATGTTTACTTTGTGGGCTTTGCCATTTGCTTTTTTGGTTCTTTCTGAATTTTCCCTATGGATCAGTAAAGTGCATAATTATCTTATCTTCTTCACCTTCTTTTGATTATTGGTTAGAGCAGTGGTTCCCAAACTGGGGTATGACAGGGGGGTAAATTTTTGTTTTTTCAAGAATACATTATCAAAATGAATTAATCTTTGAAATTAATCTACTCAGGAGGCATGAATTGCAACTCTTTCACTCCATTTCTTATTTTGTAATGTTATATTCTTCAAAAGGTGAGTTATCATTCATTCATTGCATCATATGATGTAGTTTTCTCTTGCAGTTTTCTAAACAAAATGTTGTAGTCTGGTAAAGGGGGTACTTGGATTCGAAAATCAGGGAGAGGGGGTACTGAACTACTGAAGCCAAAAGAGTTTGAGACCCGCTGGGTTAGAGGATTGTGACTGGAAGGTCGCTGATTTAAATCCCTAGACTGAATTTAAATCTAGACAGTTAAAGTGAGCAGCGCACTCTGCTCACTACACCACTAGTGTCAAAGTGCCCTTTAGCAAGGCACTCACGGTCCAGCTGCTCTGCTCAGTGGCTGACAGTAGAAAGCTCAGCAGATGTGAAGAAAGCGTAAAGATGTGAAGATAACTTAGGAAAAAAAATAGATAGTGAAGAGGAATGTGATATCTATGTAAAGCTATAAGGAATATGCCCATGAGAAATGGACCCAGTGAAAATAAAATTGGTGTTGTAGGCTACTTCAGACGATATTCCACTCTGTTTTAACATGATGGATATACAGTATTTGGCTCTTGGCTGCCATGAAAACCACAACATGAATCAGATGAAGTTGATATATAAACCTGCACTGATGTAAAGCTCAGCTCACCGTGAGAGGAAGACGCCAGGAGGAAGATGCACAGAGCCAAGGATGTTACAAACACAGCGCATGCAGGGAGGTGTGGTGTGGGGCGGGGCGACGTGCCCCCGGGGCCGGGCCTCATGGGCCAGACATGTTGCTACTGGCAGCCATAGATAAATATGCAGCTTTCAATCTGTTGACTTCCTGGCTTAGGCACGCCCCATGCAGGCACGCCCCTCTCTGGCTGTCACATGATTTACAGACGCTGCTCCTCCAGTGGAATGTAGGCTATAATGCCAAAATAAATGAAATGCCTTGTTGATCCATCAATAAATGAGTTGCTTGTTTAAAAATGAACATAAGGAGGTATTTTATTCCATAAACAGAGTTCCACCGTGCACAGTGGGTCACCATATCGAAGTCATTGTGCCAAGATTAGCAGCATTGCGGCTCAACTCCAGCCCCCCTCCAGTGGCTGGTGGCTGGTACAATTCCATCGGATGTTTCTCAAGACAGACACAACAGGACCCTGATCTTTACAATAAGCCAAAACACAACCTTCTATGTACCAGAGAGACAAAACACAATGTTATCTCCTCCTCTCCAGGTGGAATGGCCTTCGACATTCCAAACAGCTCTCAGGAGAGGAAGAGACTCATCTCAGACACTTACAATTAGTGTCTGAGATGTCAGCTATGTCAGCTATAGATCATTATTAAACAGAGTCAATAATGATCAATAAGCAGTCAATCAATCATTTTACTCTCACAAGGCTATCAAAGGAGATTACAAGATGGACACGTGGAATTTGTCTGCGGGAACACAGACAGGCGAGATCAGGTAAAACCAATTAATAAAGTGCAATAACAATCAACCAGCAGAACATTTAAAATATTGCAACTTTGTTTGAGTGCGAGTTTGATGTTTTGACTGAATATGCTTGTAAATAAAACAATTCCTTGCAATTAGAAGGGAAGTGAAATATATAATTAATGGCCTACTTCTGTTTAACAGCTGTTTTGAGAAACTTGACTTCCTCATCTTCATGTGGTGTTGAGGTGGTCACGAGCTGCCCCCTGCTGGCTGCTTTCGGTCACTGCTCAGCTCATTGAGGCTTGTCTATAGCAGCAGGAGAACTGTAAAAATACATTAAATATTACTTTAAGGTACATTAAAAGGCTATTGAAAAACATGAATACAGACATAATGAGGGATAGAAATAAAAATAAAATAGCAGAAGAACAGTATTATAAAACTCAATGCTTACTATACCAGTAGGCTACTATTAAATAATTAAATAATGTAATAGGACAGCATTAACGCAATTTATACTAAGAAAGTGACAATTGACTCTAAGATAAAAAATAAAATAAAATGGGTTGATTTTGTTAAAGTGGCAGGGTCAGGGAAACTCACTCACTGGACGATAAAAAAACAAGAAAAAAAGTGCATGGCTTAGAATGGCACTTTTTTCTGAGTCCTTTTTCTCTCCCATTTTCTCTCCAATTGTCATTGGCCAATTTCCCCTGCTCCACCCCCTCTGCCGATCTGGGGAGAGTTGTAGACTAACACATGCTTCCTCCAATACATGTGCAGTCGCCAGCCACTTCTTTCACCGGCAAGGCGTACTGTAGTGAGTGGGAGGATCACGCTATTCCCCCCAGTTCCCCTCCCCCCAAACGCGCCCCCCGACTGAGCAGAGGCACTAGTGCAGCGACCAGGACTCATACCCCACCGGCAGACACGGCCAATTGTGTCTGTAGGATCATCTGACCAATTGGCCAGAGGTAACACAGGGGCTCGAACCTGCGACCCTCATGTTGGTAAGCAGGGAATCTAACGCTGCACTACCCGGACGCCCGATTTAGCCTGAATTAGGGGGTGAATTAATGTAAATGTAAGGAAGGCAAGTTGATTTCTACAGCACATTTCATACACAGGCAACTCAAAGTGCTTTACATAAAATGGATGAAAAGAAAAGAGCAGAGTGTTACAAGGTAAAGTATAAGATCCAAAAGATCACAGTGAACAATTTGCATATTTTTAATTTGTGAGTGAAATCATATGCAGCATAAAAATTGGCGCTATTGTGAACGGAATCTGTAAATGTCATAAACTTTATATTAAAATTACATTCAAAATAGAAATAATCAAAAATAAAGATATAATAGAGAAATTGAGTAATAAAAATGAAAACGGTGCATTGCACATACCAATACTCTTCTACAATCTGCACTGTATTTTATTTGATCATAAACCTGAATTTTCCCCCAGAGGAAAATAAAGTGCAATCTTATCTTGTCTTGTTTTGGAGCTAAGACATTCATTTGCAGACAAGGAGTAGAATTCAAAAATCAGCTCTGTGGCACTGGGAGCTGATCCAGCAACCTAAGAACACTGAAAGTTTTGAAATTAAAATGAGATTAAGTGTCAAATGCCTTAAACAAAGGCAGCTCCATATTCCTTCCCTCCCCTTGCCCTTCACATCAGAGGGGATTTAGAAGTGGGCACAGATCAGGGTTCCCCAAATTTCTGAGTAGCCAGCCAGATTAAGGGATGAAAAATGTTGTACATTTTAAAGTAAAATGAATCAATCTGGTGCACTTTGAGAGCAAAATGAATGAGGCTATGAAGAACTACACATCCCATTAATATCCTCTTTACTGTTCTGTGGCTTCACTATATGGTACAATACTGCTTGCTTAAATACAATGGGCCATCTATACCAAAATCACTTCCAGGGGAAGTGATTTTGTTTGTAGGCACAAACAAAAGTAAAATAAAATGAAAAATGGAATTTTGTAACTTTGATTGGAATGATGTTCAGCCAAGATAGTATATTATATAAGCTCTAAAGTATGAGTTATACCCCTTAAAGCAGGGATGTCACACATCATCACGGCCAGTTTCTACTGTCACAAATCATCGTGTTCAGTTTCGGCTGTCACACATGTTCAGTTTCTATTGTTAGAAATCATCGTGTTCAGTTTCTACTGTCACAAATCAGCATGTTCAGGTTGTACTGTCACACATCATCATGTCATCGTGTTCAGTTTCTACTGTCAGAAATCATCATGTTCAGCTTATATCGTTAGAAATCACCGTGTTCAGTTTCTACTCTCACACATGTTCAGTTTCTACACAAATCATCGTGTTCATTTTCTACTGTCACACATCATCATGTTCAGTTTCTACTGTCACACATCATCATGTTCAGTTTCTACTGTCACACATCATCATGTAACAGTCTGTGTGTGTGTGTGTGTGTGTGTGTGTGTGTGTGTGTGTGTGTGTGTGTGTGTGTGTGTGTGTGTGTGTGTGTGTGTGTGTGTGTGTGTGTGTTCGATTACATTTCAGACTAGGATGGGCTCACGTGCTCCAACAGCAGGATTTGGGTCTGAGATCTTGTCCATTTGAACGTATGAACGTTTCTTCCAGACCTTCAGAAAGACAACAGCAGCAACCACACAAGTAGCACTAGCAAGCAGTCCCACTGTCAGTGGAACATAATATGCATGTCGGGCAGGCATGGGTCTGGCATCTCCGTCCACGTCAGGTGCATCCAAGGGACCTGAAAAAGAGAAAACAGATGTGTCAGGGAACGGGCCGGCAGAAGAACCTCCATAATCATCAAACTCCAAACTATAAGCAGCTTTTTCCACTCCCATCACCTGTTATCTGCTGAAGTTTCATTAAAGTCCCTGGAAACTAAAATCCACAAAAACGTTCTAACTATGTTATTTAGGGTCTTATGTTAGTAATTGTGTGTCTCCGAAATTATTATACATTACTTTCAACCCAAAGCCTTAAAATCGACACTTTTCTACAAGATTCTACAAGGTACTTCCTCATTGAAGAGAGCAGTGCGCGAGGTGCTAAAATGCAGGAGCTTATGACATCATAAGCTCTATATAACCTTTGTACACACGCGCAACCCGCCCTACTGTGTGTGTGTGTGTGTGAGTAACCTCGCGTCACCAGGCTGTGTCGAGCGCTATGCTGCTCTCTCTCTCTCTCTCTCTCTCTAGTCCCGAGAGAGAGAGAGAGACACGTACTTCAGATAACAAACACGCATAAGGACTTTGAGAACACGAGTGATACCAAAAAACTTCCATATCTGCTGGGCGAAGTACAATAGTGCGCTAACACAGCAGCAAGGTTTGTGAGCTGTTGTGACAGGAAAAGGATAAATGGGACACAACCACTCTAAAGCTTAGGGTCTCTGCACATCTTGTACATAGACATACTGTACAGATATCTTCAACTCCTTTTATCCTATTTTTAAACTTTTAAACTTTGTCACCTAGCCTATGTACATATTTGTTTGCAAGACCGAAATGTTTACATATCTCTGTATTATAACAGGCTAACATTATAGTTTATATTATTGTTATTATCGTTACTATTATAGTTTTGTGCTAACCTTTCGGTTATAATTGTGTTACTTTTTGTTTTGTTGCACTCTTGCTTTGGCAATGTAAACTTATGTTCTCAATGCCAATAAAGCCTTTTGAATTGAATTGAATTGAGAGAGAGAGAGAGAGAGAGAGAGAGAGAGAGAGAGAGAGAGAGAGAGAGAGAGAGAGAGAGAGAGAGAGAGAGAGAAGCATAGCGCACACACAGCACACAGAGTGGGAGGGAGACAGACACTGAGCGAGCGCTGTGGGGGCAAAGAACGGACAGAGATCTCTTGTACGCTATGCGCGAGGCACACACACACACACACCCTTCTCTCCCTCTCTCTCCGAGGGAGAGAGAGAGACAGAGAGAAATTTCCCTGCCGCAGACGGGACACGCCCACACAGTCCGCAGGAGAAAATACACTCTAAAAACTAATTGATTCTCATGAGTTTTGCCATGACTGTCAAACCTAAATTTCTATCTTCATTAGCATATCTGAAGAGACTTTGCAGTCAGTCAAACTACAAACCTACCAACCAGGGGTGAAATGTATAAACCATGTGTACACAGAAAGTGTGCTGCACTTCTTTCCACACAGGTTTCTTAATTGATAAAAATCCATGGGCCGTGAGAATCACCAGACGCCCCACGATACGATATTACCATGATACTCAAGTCACGATACAATAGTTTTGTGATATTGCGATATGCTAGTATTGAGATATTCAGCATTGCGATATTGCGATTTATTACCTTTTTTCAATTGGAAATGATGTCCCCAAAGGAAAAAAACTTTATCAACATCTGTTTTATCCAATGAGATAAACGCAGTGATTCATAGTGTGGGCCACACCTACTAAGGTGGGCCGCGAGTGGTCTGCCAACACACGGGCAATCAAATGGCTGTGGAAGGGTCATTTTTAAAGCTACAGTGGAGATCCTGTTATCAGAAGAAACTAGAAGACCTAAGACATCATTTGTACCAAGCATAACATGCTTGTTGGGAAGGGGGCTAAATATCGCTCCAAACATATGTTAAAGTTTGGCGAGGGGAAACTATTTCAAAGGGGTCCCTTGACCTCTCAGCTCAATTTATCTGAATGTAGCCTACCCACGAGTCTCTCCTTTACAGATAAGGTAGCATTTTTCACAGCGTATAGCATTAATAACTTGTAGATTGATTTCTTGTTGTTGCTCATCACATTTTGTCTCAACAAATGTGGTATGCATGCAAATACTTCTGATGAATAAGGGGGGAGAAAATGTTGGCAATCTGCTTTTAGGTATTTTGCCTAAATGTTTTTTTGTATGTGGATGGATTATTAATTTCCCTTATGCCCCAGTTCACATGTTCTGTTAATGAAATAAAAAATATATAATATAAAAAACATGTAGGGAAATACATCATCTTAATCTCATGCGTTGATCAGAGTTGCATTAAAGGGTTGGGTGGGCCCCGGAAGATTTTGAGATTTCAAAATGGACCGCAGCATTCTTAAGTTTGTGAACTGGCTATGGGAAAAAATGCATGAGGCTTCCTGCAGTTGGGTCGGATCGAGGTCGGATCACGTTCTCACCACAAATTAACTGTACCAGAGTTTGTTTGAGAACCGCACCGAGTCATCTTCCACCTCTCCAAAGAGGTCTCGGTGCAGTTGTTTGGTCCGCTTTTGGTGCGCAGCAGAGTTTGATTGCTGTATTCACACCTGCCCAAACAAACCGCACCAAGGCCAAGGGGGGAAACCCTAGGCTTCGATTCAACCGAACTAAGCAAGGTAGGTATGAAAATGACCTTAGACAAGCCTTGATCTAGTATACGGTATAGTATACTATATATATTATCTATAATATATATTAGCTATAGTAGACTCACATGGTCCTTCAACTCTGAGGATGATGATGGTAATTGGCTCGGTCTGAAGGTTGGCTCTCTTTCTGCGTCTTGTACTAGGTACAACACGACACTCGTACGTTCCAGAATCGTTGATGTTCACGTCCTGAATAACTACAGACAGGTCTCCATTCTTCATCTCCCTGTCCAGCAGCTCCACCCGGTCCTCAAAAGATGGATTCTGGTTGCGCCTGTCTGACTGTTGGTCTCGGTAAACAAAGACGTACTCTAGTGACTCCAGGTCTTGTCTGGTCCACTCCAATACCCCGATGGAGACATTGCTGGGACCCTGACACTCCAGAGTGATATCCTGTCCTGGGCACAGTCTTACCAGTTGATGGGCTAAAGTACAAAAGGGAAGGGGGGGGGGGGGGGGATGAAAAATCAACAACATTCAAATTCTTCCGTCAAGAAATGCTACCTCAAAAGGACCCAACAGTGTAACGAAAACTACTGCATGACGAAAAATGTTTGTCGACAACCTTTTTTCCATAACTACAATGAGATATTGACGAGCCAAAAATAGATATTTGATAATAATAATAATACAAAACTATGTTGAAATGTATGTTTGGTTTTCGTTGAGAAGACGGGACTAAGATTTTAGTGATGGGCTATCAGACAACATATCTTTCTTTATTTGTCTATAGAGCTCAACAGTCACGTGACACTTTCGTGACACTACAATGAGATTTTGATTATTAGCCATAAATGCTCTGTCGCTCAATCATCTGCTAATCTGATTGGCCGCAACAATGGATTATGGGATGAATAGTTCCTTCACTCTAGTGTCCTCTAGACTAAAGAGAGTGGCGTCAGCGGAGGACCAAAATGCTTGACTCATTAGCCAATGAACAGCCAGGAAAGGGTCTCGCGCTACTGTTGAATGCTAAAATAAAGCTGATAATGTACAATTTGAAAAAAATAAAAAATAAAATTACCACACAAACATTTTGCTGCAACTCGACAGTGCTGTTTTATCCAGGACCTTACTTCCTGGAACTCTTGAGAGTAAAAAAAACTGGTCCATTGGAGTGAATGGAGATGTCGCGACTCTTCTATATATACGGCTCTGCTTCACTCTTGTACCAAAGCTTTTTCAACTGAATCAAATGTTTTATGGTCATGATTTAGTAGCTGGCTGGTTGGCTTGGTTCCAGAAAAATGAATAGACAAATTACTCGTCCGGACCCAAATCTGTCACTTGACTGTTGAGCTCTATAGTTCACACTGAGGCCCCTATTCTCCCACAGGCCTTCGGCGCTAAAACGGGCCTTCGGCGCAAAAAAACGTGCCTTGCGCCTGTCTCGGGAAGATATCAACAGGGCTTTAGGCTGGTAAATGCGCTTTACGCTGAATGGGCGTGGCGCACTCCCTGAATGGGCGAGAATGGGCGTTTCGGCGTTAAATATCGGCGTAATGATATCTTCCCACCTGGCGTAAATTTAGCGCTTTGCGCTTTTGAAAACCAGGCCTATTCAGTGCGCTGGTTGCGTGGAGCATTCCTCTGGCTCTCCTCTGTCACCCTTCTCTGTGTCACTCCCTCTCTCTTGCTCATATCAGTCTGACAGGCACAATATGACTCTCTCTCTCTGTGACTCCCTCGCTCAGACAGACACAACACATAGCAGCACCCAGCTTCCCATAGGAAAAAGAAGTTGTAAGTTCAGTGCCTGGCATGTCCCAGCATGCATTGTGCTGCTCCATTTAGCTACTAAATAGCAACCAAATGAGCCGAAATAGATATAAAAGGTAGTTCTAAATAATGTGTAATGGTAACACAACCTGCAATTGTCGAACATTTCAATATTGGACCAAATAAAACATCGAAATGAAAACACCACCCTATGTGAAACATATATGTCCTCCTGGGCCTATATATACCCCTTGTCGATTTAACGTGATTTAGATAAGTGACAGCGGAACGCGCTTCTACTGGCATCTGCTATACTGTGATGTCCGCTCCAATAACTTGGCCCTATTTCACATTTAGTTTTACAATAAAAACACATTTATGCAATGACTTTACATAATGTAGGGTATATTTATGTGCATCATCCTTCCTGCAGCAGGCGAGAGAAAATGATATCTTTCTGGACAAACTTTCACCAATCTAATAGGCTATATTTTTCTAGCTGATGCATTTAGAACATTCTTTTCACTTTGATCTTGCTATAGTGTAGGGTATTTACATGCTTGCAGTATTTAAACTGCAGTTAGATTGGTTTAAGAAGCATAATAATATGGAATAATAGCCTATATATCGAGACAGACAGACTGGATGAAGGGGGGGGGGGGGGGGGGGCAGAGCGCTTGGCTTTGTCTGGTTTTACCGGATTTGTCCAGGAATTGGAGCTTAAAAGGCAAGCGTGTGACTCTTTACTGCAATTCTCCAATGAGCGGACTATGCATAATTCTACGCTTAAAAGGCGTGGTTATAATGGTTGAGGCTGAGTGTAGCGCCGATACCAAGATAGCGAGTGCGCTGGTCCACACCCACTTACTGCACTAGGCGGCCTAGCGCTAGGCCTTAAACGCAGTTTCTACGCCGATTGCAACTACCGATTGCAACTACCGATTGCAACTACCGACCTATTGCACTGGCCAGTGTACTTTCTAAAGTTTTAGAGAGAATTTTATTAGATCATTTAAGTTCCTTTTTAGTCACGTCTGACAATCAATTTGGATTCAAAGCCAAGCATGGCACTGACCTCTGTATCTATGCATTGAAAGAGGTTATTGATATGTATAAAGGTAAGCTTCCTCTGTTTTAGTGGGGTTTATTGATGCCTCTAAGGCATTCGACCGAGTCAACCACCAGAAACTATTTTTAAAAGTGAGGGAGAGGCCTGATAGCATCATTAGAATCCTGGCATTCTGGTATGCTAACCAGAAGGTGGGGTAATACGGTCTCAGCTCCTTTTGGTGTCGGCAATGGCGTCCGTCAGGGGGGGCTTCTTTCCCCCGCCCTGTTCAATTTATATATGAATGAACTCTCTGTACAGCTCAGCAGCTGCCGAACGGGATATGTGATTGGTAACACCACTGTAAATCACTTTATGTATGCCGATGATTTGGTTATCCTGTCTCCAAGCAGTACTGGTTTCCAACAGTTGCTGAATATCTGTTCTGACTATGGAGGTCGTTTTGATGTGAAATATAATGCTAAAAAGAGTGTCACTATGATCTGCAGAACAAGAGATGATAAGGATCTCTCCTTTCCTTCTTTTTATTTGTCTGGGCAGGTGCTGGCAGTTTGCTGTCAAACTAAATATTTGGGTCATATTATAACTGATCAAATGATTGATGATGATGACATGTACAGACAGAGGCGTGTACTGTATGCTCAAGCTAACATGCTGAGGAAGAAGTTTTATTTTTGCTCAGATGATGTAAAGGTTAACCTGTTTAGAGCCTACTGTACTCCTCTGTATACTGCCCCCCTGTGTGGGTCAAGTATAAGCAGGCTAGCATTAAAAAGCTCCAGGTTGCTTATAATGACTGCCTGAGGATCCTTCTTAGGAAGCCAAGGGGTAGTAGCGCTAGTGAAATGTTTTGTGGAGCAGGAGTGAGCACCTTTCATGCCCTGTTGAGAAACCTGATGTATAGGTTTATCTGTCGTCTGAATATGTCTCAGAATATGCTCATTATGTTGCTGTCTCAGCCTAATCTCAGTGACACTAGATACCTGTCTTCCATCTGGAAACACTGGTACAGTGCCTTATTGTAGTATTGTTGATTTGCTAGTGTTCTTATTGTGTTGTTTACCTTGTTTTACATGTATTGTGTGTTTTTTATTGGACCTTGTGTCTGACAATAAAGTGATGATGATAGGGTCCTGAATCTCCTGTAATTTCTCAAACAAACAGAAGAGCACATGGCTGTAGCCAGAGTTCCGCCCCTTCCGGACGGCGCCTACACACACAAAATATGAATGGTGGTGAACGGCGAAAGACAATATTTTTTTGATCCCAATTGTGCCATGAAGTACACATATGATATTTGTCAATGTAAAAGATAACTTTGCAAGTCTAGAAACTGTGGCAGTTTGTGGGAAAACTTTTGCACTCTAAGTTATAAATCAGAAAGACCACACACAACGTATGCCATAAGTGGCGTCTCTCCCGCCAGACCGTGTTGGTGTGACGTATATTGTGTGAGACAAGAGATGTAGCAGATGAGCGGTTTCATACAAAACTAAATGTTACGTTTCAGTTTTACGACAAACTGTGATTTTCTCGACTTGCAACGTTATCTTTTAAATGGAGGAAAAATCACGTGTACTACTTGGCACAATTCAAACAGGATCAAACGATTGTCTCATTCATCACCACTAGGGCATTCACAGACTAGTCGACTAGTCGACTAGTCGACTAGTAAAACCACTAGTCGACACTGTGCTTAGTAGTCGACTAGTCGTTTTAGCAAAAAAAAAAAAAAAAAAAAAATTTTTTTTTTTTTTTTTTTTTTTTTATCTTTAAGAAAGAACATACATGGACTATCATATCCCATATCCCCCACAAAGAACATCAAAACACAACAAAACAAAACAAGAAAACTGCATAAGATACACAATAATCCAAGAACAAACAAGACTATTGGACAAACAACCAAACAAAAACAATGCATTCAAAGTAAATACATAGATCTTGCCCTGTTGGCAGCTAGGAAATGCATAGCTTTAAATTGGAAACCATCCAATCCCCCAGCTGTAGTTCACTGGTGGAATGAACTCTCAAGCTACCATACGTTGGATAACATTTACTACAAGAGCAAAGGCAGATTCTTAGACATCCCCAAAATATGGCAACCACATACAGAGTTTGACTTTAAGAACTTTTTACCCCAGTGTCATTAGGCTTATCAGGATAGGAGCTGAATGCATTGTTTTTGTTTGGTTGTTTGTTTGTTCTTGGATTATTGTGTATCTTATGCAGTTTTCTTGTTTTGTTTTGTTGTGTTTTGATGTTCTTTGTGGGGGATATGGGATATGATAGTCCATGTATTGTATGTCGTGTAAATACCTCATGTTCTTTCTTAAAGATTAAAAAAAAAAAAAAAAAAAAAAAAAAAAAAAAAAATTTAATTAAAAATAAATTAAAAACGGTTAGTCGACTAGTCGACTACCTTTAGGGACGACTAGTCGACTAGTAAAATTCACTAGTCGTGAATGCCCTAATCACCACTCATATTTTTTCCAACGCTGGTGCATGTGCTGAGGCAGGAAGTAGGCGGTGACTTTGGCTCTCTATAAGGGTGCTTTCTCACTGGCGCCCCGGTAACGTTCCCGAGCACACTTGTCCCCAAATTGACCCCAGTTTCGGAACGTTTGACGAGTGTGAACATTGCGTAGCGTTCCGTTCTGCGCCCGGGCGCGCAACGGGGAACCGTGACAGGATCCACTTGAAAAGGTGGTCTGGGGAGTGCTTTGGCATGCCCGGGCACGGAACACTTGCGAGTGTGAAAGCCACTGCACACAGCACATGTGCCTCAGGCCAACTAGGAAGTAACTTACGTTAGAGAGAGAACCCTCTTTGTTAGTTATCGCTATGGAATTACTTTGAAAATGACCATTTCCTGTAACTTTGGATTATTATTTCATCACATGATGAGTACACGAGTCACAACATGTACATGTGAGTGTTTCTGGTGCTGTTGGAATGTGTGTTTTGGGCGACTGAAAGGGGGTAGGCAGCTGTACCCTATACTGCCATTGTAGTGCTAAGCTAAGTAGCAGAGTGAGTGGTGTACTGCAGTTTCATATGCACGCACAGTGAAGATAAAGGCATCTACATTCTACTTTTACTATCGGCAATATGGCAAATAGGCGTATCCCTTTAATTGAAAATCGACAGTGTTCCTTTAACATTTGTTTGGTAGGACAGCATTCATACTTACGAATCACATGAATCTCATATTTCTTGCCATGTAGTATGTTGTTGAACTCCACAGAGTAAACTCCACGATCATTTCTAGCCAAATCATTGATAACTAAACGTCCAGTCGATGTATTCAGGTGTGTGCGGTTTTTAAACTGTCCATAATCCTCCACAGGTCCTAGACTCTGGATCCATTCTACCACCATGTTGTTTCCATGTCTCCACAGGATGCTGGTTATGGGTTTAGAAACAGCTGATGTGTCTGGTGCCAAGTCAAGTTTTCCTCCCACGGCCAGGGTTAGGGTTTCCTCTTGGGCTACAAGGAGAGAACAATTTATCAGACAAGTTGAACAGCTTTTTCTGTGATCATGGGTGAAGCCTGCACTGCATTCTTAGGTTGAGAAAATGATGTGATGTTATTTTATTTTTCTAGATTTGCACACAGTGCGTTGTGTATTTATTTACAGTCAATCCTCTCTAGCTCTGTAAATATGGCACTTTAAGTTCTAATGTAGATTCCCACTATGAGGTCAGTTTATCAAAATGACGCCTGTATGGAAATCTCAAATCTGATTTCCCAGGGCCTGAAATTCACTTTGCAAAATAGGGGGGAATTTCCCCCTTATGTTCTTCAGATAGGGGGGATTTATAGACTTATAGATTTATTCGGTCGCCAGCTAAAATTGTTGGTGGTTTGAAGCCAGATTTATAGGAATATCTCATTTTAAATTCACATTAGGATTAGACTGTTGTGATGTCATTATTCAGTCTCAACCGTCAATATTTTATCCTTTTCTCACTCACTCCCATGTCACCACCTGCTCTCCCTGCAGGGCTTGAAATTAACTTTTTTGACCACCTGCCAATGGCTGCTAGATTTTAAAGTTACCAGCCAATTAGAATTTCCACTAGCCAAAATGTTTTTCTTGAAATAAACCAGAATATGAGGGTCACTGGGTTAATTTAAGTATAAGTATCAGTAAAACTGAGTTATAGCATAAAAATGAGTTATAGCATAATGACTGATAAATTGTGTGATTTCAAATTGTGTACAAATAAGATTTTATTTTATTTTTTTACATGTAAATTGGTAGGAGGGGAGCATGTCAAGTGTGATTACCCTGTGTTAATTCAGGCCTGACTGTATGTATCTTTTTTTTATAAATAATTATGAGAGGGTGCCCCCTTTTCACTTATACACCTGCATTACATTTCCTCTCAATGGAACGGCTCACTGTTTCTTTTTCTCTTCTCCTTCGCTCTCTCAACAGCCACTGATGTATCTGTTCACAATAAAAATTGTCCGGGTTTGTCAATGAAAGCTTGCTTTTTTATCGGCAGTCATCAGGAAACGTACAACATAAACGTTGACATCACTGGCACTCGGCATCGGGAGGATTAAGGTTAACGTCATTATCAATATCAGATTCTTCGTCATAAACATCACTGACACGTTACTCCCTTCGGCGTCTGCGGGTACCACTAGAAGTTTTTTCTGAGTGGGTTCCCCTTCTTGACGACGTAGTGTTAGTTTTCATTTTTAGCCAGCGATGCATGTTTGCAAGCAGCTGTCTATCCACAGAGAAATCAGCAGAGGTAGTGTCGAGAGAGGAGGAGAGCACAGAGCGAGCGTGCTATCACTTTGTTGTCAAGGAAGTGAAATTTGGTCCGCGGCTCGTGTGACACGCGTCCGGCCAGTTTGAATGCATAAGCAACGTCCCACACCAACATACTGTACATCGGTTCGCACAAACCAATGCGGGATTTTCGCCCCTTTATAAATTCAAAATATGCGGGAATTCCAAAATATATGTGGGAATCCCGCAAACCCACGCCGAAATTCAGGCCGTGTTTTCGTTGTCGGAGATTGAGCTCCTAGCAGCCAGACCTGCTCTGGGCAACTTAACATCGTCATATGGGGGAAATTATCCGATGAACTGATCTTTGGAGCTCTGTGTTGATTAGCTAATGTTTCCGTAGAATTTTGATTAACGTTATGATTTATTTCCTTTTGGAACACATGTTGGTTTAACAGATGAAATCTAACTGACACTTTATGCTATGTTGTTTACTGGGCAGCCCAGCTGTGAGCGAGTCTGAGTCTGGGGCTAATAACGTTAGCCGGCTGCCTGGTCTCTTCTGTTTATCCTTACAACAGCTACGAGGAGAGGAGCTTGTGAACAACATCCCCACAGTCAAAGCACTTCCCCGAGATATCATATAAAAACTCTCCAGTGTGAGTGTGGGGATGGACGATAATTATATTCAATATATGTTCAAATAAAAATTAGAATAATATTGGAATATGATAAATTTATATTTGATTATTATTATTATTATTATTATAATCTACATTACATTTAACTAGGTAAAAACCTGACCAAGTTGGCATTGGCAGCATAAAAAAAACATACATATAGGTTTCATACAAAAACACAAATAAACATTATGAACAGGCAGATTTGGATTGGATAGGCATTGCATGTTCTCGTGAGAGCTTGCGCTGCTACCTGTCTGTCTTCCTGCCTCGCGCGAGATCTGGGCCACTGATGGACAAGAGTCACTTTGTTCACAGCCAAACGCTGCAGCAGTAGAGAGTGATTTCCACTCCGAGCAGTCAAAGGCCATGTTCACATTACAGGCAAATCCAATGTTCTGCTAAAGTCCTTAACACCTTAAGTGCCATAGCCGAAATAATTCGTCTTACATAATCCAGCGCTTGAGTGCCAGAGCCGAAATAACTCGTCTTACATGTTTTTTTGACGGTGGGACATCAATCAACCCCTTTTACATCTTCCAGATAACTATTTGGAGCAAGATCATGCGTGTAATCTATTTTACCGACCACTAAGTGGCGACAGAGACCGAGAGAAGTCACAGCCACAGGACCCAAAAGCCACAAAAGCAGCCGCCTCCCGCGGAAAAGCCCGGACACACACACACAGAACGGACAGAGATCCCTTCCCCCCAGAGCCGCGCAGCAACGCGCGAACACACACACACACACACACACACACACACACACACACACACACACACACACACACACACACACACACACACACACACACACACACACACACACACACACACACACACACACACCGCGGGAGAAAGCCATTCAAGGAAATGGCGACGCGATTTTACAGTAATCCGTTTCAGACTCGTCTTGCCCGACAGGCAGACAGGCAGGCAGGCACGCAGACAGACAGGCAGGCAGCACAACGCGCTTCTGACACGCCCGCTGAAGCCAGGAGGAAGGAGGAGAAGACACACGGAGGGAGGAGTTTGAATGAGAGGGGTGTTTCCTGTTGTTATGGAGGAAATTACTGTTCAAAACTATTGTTTAGAATGTCTGACGGTCTTACTGATGCCAAAAATGAATGGTTAAAGTGACTGTTTCACAAAAAGCCATTTATCTCTGAATAAATTTCCAGACGCTGAAACCATGCTGTACTCAACGGCTAATATCTACATAACTACTAACTCTGCAAACTAACTCTTTTAGACAGAGAAAGCACACATTCTATTAGTTATTTTTAGATGATTGGTGTTCATGAATTCTTAACAGAAAAGAATCCTCGGCTCTTCTAAAATGAGCCAGAATCGTCAAAAACACCCCTGGCACAACTTACCTACAGGAATGAAAACATGGCTGGCATTCAATGTGTTAATCATCATTATCTTGATTGGTTTCCCAAATCTGATTTGGGAGTGTGTCCGCACTGCCACAAATCTGATTTGGGCAAGTGTTCAAGTCGGATCTGTGTGTCCAGATACAATGAGCCAATATACAATGTTTCTGGCAGTGTTTGCATGTCTGCTCTCTGCTCTTCAAGTCCCTGCCCCCTGCAAAATAATCTGATTTGGGGGATCAGCGCGTCCACACTGAAGTCACATCAGTCGAAAGCAGATTGGAAACTACTTCCATATGTGGTTTGGGACAAGTGACACAAATCAGACTTGGAGCGTCCAGACTCATAAAACCAATCTGGATAGAATCATTAATAGGTCATTAAAGTTCACAAATCGGATTTGGCCTCCTAGCCTGAACATGGCCTAAAAAGCCCCGTTTGGAAGCACTTTGGATTTTAGTCAGTAGATGGCAAAATTGTGGAATCTGAGATAAAGTTGTGTGCAAACTATGTAGCTGAGCTAGTTAGCTTACTGTTAGCCGCCTGTGGAGCTACGAGTGCTGAATAGGGACAAGCCAGACTGCAGCAAGGCAAAGCATATTCCTCCTCCTCACCCAACTTCACCATCTTCCGAAGGCTCTATTGAGCTCAGTTTTTCACCTATTCAACCATCAGATGAAACTAGACGATCTAACAAATCCAGTGGTATCAAGCTTGTCATGCTAGGCTGTCGGGAAGCTGTTGCAATAACGCTGTGAAGTTTGTCTATGTTTGGCGAGGGAAAAACTATATGAATTAGCACGATTAAATAAACTTACAGACATAATATTATATATAATACAATGAAATGGAAAACAAAATATCTGTTTAAATAAACTTTCCAAGGAGTTATATAATCTCTCTCGTTGTATTGGATTGCCATTGTATGGACAGGACACACGCCAAAAAAATAAAAATAAAATAATAATAATAATATATTCGAACGAATATGTTTTTATTAGAAGGAATATTCAAATATGATTTTGGGCAATTTTGCATTGCATTTTCCCTAATGCAGCTGGACAGCTGGAGACTAATAGGAAAACAAACGCGCACATTAAATAAAAAGCATCAGTCAACATCACAGTGTCTTTTCTTTAATCTGGTGACAGCATTTCTCAGTAAAAAGTGAAATGACACAGATGATGGTTTATAGTGGAACTTTCCACTGGAACTTGCCTGCCCCATTCACTGAGAAGTGAGAACTGGCCCCAATGCAAAATCCAAACAGATCAGTAACATGACAATAGAGTCTAAATTACTATGGCTTTTGTCATTGTTTTATCTGCAGACTAGACTAAGCAATCATAGGGTTTCGGTTAGCCCTTTTTTCTTTTTTTTACTATAATTGAGTGATACACTTTACTAAACTAAAACAATCATATTATATCAGAAGTGTTCTTTATTTTGTGTTCACAGTTTTTTACCCCAGGCATGCATAAAATACAGGTTAAGAATTAATTTTTTAGTGCGACCTGGTAGCTCACTGGTAGCACGCATACCACGCGCGGCCGACCCGGGTTCGAATCCGACCTGACCTGGCATGTCATCCCCTCTCTCTCTCCCCACCTTTGCTGTCTGCCAACTGTCCTACTGTATATAAAAAATAAAGGCAAAATGCCTCTACAGTATATATATATATATATATATATATATATATATATATATATATATATATATATATATATATATATACATATTTATTATAATAATTATCGGAATATCGTATCGTTATTTATCAGCCAGGAGAAGGAGATATTTATCGGTTATCGTATCGGTTGAAAAAATCCATATCGTGCATCCCTACTCCAAAGGATAAACGAACAGCTAACGTTATACCCAGGAGTTGTAACGTTATGAAACACATTTCGTGGCATACGCAGGCAGTTGGACAACCTGGTAATTTCTCAAAATATGTGTCTATTGCGTTATTCCAGCTAATGTTATCGTTATCGGTCGTAACGTTATGCTGACCGTGAAAGGATACCGCTAGTGCAAGCTAGCCTACAATGGTATGATGAGCAGGTGGTTAGCTCGAACAAGCTGTTAGCTTGCACCCGTTAAAACCGCTAACGTTAGCTGGAGTAATAAAACGCATATTTTCTGAACTTACCACTTCAGTCCACCAACCAATGTTACTTCCTCGCGCACCTTTCTCAAAACAATGTCCTTTTTATTGCGATCCATCACACATCAAGCAGCATCTCAAGCAGCATCTGATCTATGTAACCAAGGTCTATAGAGAGGCAAAGTGACCGCCTACTTCCTGCTTCAGCACTGTACCAGAGATTTCCACCCGCTATTTATTTTCCCATGGACATTTCGTAAAATGCTTATAAAAATAGTTTTACTTCGTCAAACCAAACGGTTCAGCTATATTTAGAATCGGGAGAGACCGTAGAACAGGGATACTCAACTTGCTTTGCCCGGGGGCCACTTTTGCAAAAAGGAGGACAAACATTAATATACATTTTTCTGTAACGGATTGTAGGTTTTTGGCGTGTCAGCCGGAGTTTAGTCTGACAATGTTGTGCACACAGGATAGTTAGTTAGGTTAAGGTAAGTTAATTAAGTACATATACTGTAAGTGCCTGGGCGGCGAGCAGACGGCCATATTTGACAATTTAGCTGGAGCTCAGTCAAACTTTATTTAGCATTAGCTTTCATTGTGAATTAGAAAATGGTCGGGGGGCCACTCTGCACCCTATCGCAGGCCGCATCTGGCAAGTTGAGTATCACTGCCATAGAACATTTCACTCGGACCAAAACAAAAAAAAAAAACACAGAACAAATATTTTTCTTTAAATCCGCGATTTTTTTACGTTTTGGTCTGAGTGAAATGTTATGTAGTCTCTCCTGTTTCTAAATATATCTGAACCGTTTGGTTCGATCAAGTAAAACTATTTTTATAAGCATTTTACGAAATGTCTATGGGAAAATAAATGGCGGATGAAAATCTCTGGTACGCATGATTTCTATTCGCACATAGGATAAGCAATAACCACACCCTGTGGCGCCGGGATTGGCCAGGAGCATTGACGCTTGGGACTAAAGCACCTGGGGTTTTTCATCTTTTAAAATAGAGATGTTTAAAAAACTATTGCTTGTTACATTTTCAGTGCTGTACCTTTTCTCTGGGTAAGAATTGAGCTTGAAATGAACGATATGATAGTATATGAGCTATGAACGTGAACACAACACCGTTTATATTATTGCATGTTTTTGTAGATTGTGTACATTGTGTAGATTACAATTATTATACTTATTATTATTATTATTACTATGCTAAGGAAGGTAGGTGACCATAATTCATTTCAATGTCCGCTCTCGAAATCGCTGTCCGTTCTCAAGAGCTATTCAGTTGGTTCATGAAATCACTGGGCTGGGTGCCCTCCAGTGTTTGTGGTGTGGGAGATTCCAGCTGTCAAAAGAAGAAGACAAAAGACTTGCTCCTGGCCAATCCCGGCGCCACAGGGCGTGGTTATTGCTTATCCTATGTGTGAATAGAAATCACGCCTCTGGTACAGTGCTGAAGCAGGAAGTGATGTTCCACTTTGGCTCTCTATAATGCGACCAGCCTGTCCAGCCAGTGACAGCTTGAGACTGGCTGCCACAGCTGTCAATCATCCCTTTTTATATCATCAAATAACTACTTAAAAACAAACTGATCAGAAAAATTAGCACTTGGACAGGGATTAGTGTGATAAGAACTATCTAAAATGATAGAAACCACATTTGGGGGGAAAAAAACATATCTGACGTGTACTTTGATTGTTTAGTTTGGCTCATTTTCCCATTCACTAACATGGCGGAGGCGGGCCAGGATACATGTCAACGTATCCTGGTACCCGCTGCCAGAGCGGCGATCTAACATGCTGCGGCCTCACTAAAGGGGACCTGACATGGCGTCCATCTTTTATATGTCAATGATGCAGTGTTTCCCCTACCATTCTACAGGCCAACCCCATCAGGCCAGAAAAAGAATTGGGGGAAAGACATTTTTTTTCTTTCTTTTTTTAGATTTATTTTCTGCTCTCCCCAAAATTTCAATAAACCTTTATGGCATATTATTACAATACAGCAATACTGGTGTTGACAGTAATAGAAGATGCCAAATCATTCAAAACAATAAGCATTTTGCTTTTAGGAGCATTGTGCCAAAACATGTCAACGTGTCGTTGCCTGCGAAACGCACATTCCATAATACAACCGTTCACATCGCATCTCATAATAGTATGATGATACTTGGGATGCCATTGTGAACATAGATGTGAACAGGTTAGATAAAACTTCAGCGTCGCCAGCGACGGCCCCCACCGTTGCGGTCGAGGTACGTTTCGAAATCCCTCCAGGCCTGAAATTTTTTCTAGGGGAAACACTGTGATGGTAACATGTTGATTTACGTTAGTGCCAGTCCTGGGTTTGGTCTTACGTCAGCACGCTTCCACTAACGGAGGGTCTGGATCACAACTCAAATAACTCACATTTCCAGCTTGAGTATTATATTAGTATTATATTATCACCGCTGGAATTTGAAAGTAAACTGTGCAGGCTCAAGGAGAAAGAGAATGAAAACAGCAGAGAGAGGTTGTCACAGATTTTGGTAAAACATCGCTCTACAGTGGACTGACAAGATCAACACCATCTGTATTGTAACGAAGTGGGTATTCGTCCAAGGAACTGGAGACTTGAAGTTGGTACAGGCTTTTTATTCTTGTCTTCACAATACACGCTCCTAGCAGCTAGCTTCGCTGCTAGCTCTAAACCACCCGGTCAGCTCGCCCACCCTGGCCTGACTGGCCTCCGCCCCGGCCGCTGGTCACATATATCCCCTTCCCCCTAGGAACACACCCCCACATATCAGTTCCTAGCCAAGCACGGAAACACCCCAATACACGCAATTACCCGATACGCTACATATCCCCCACACAAATTTAATGTCGCTTCCACGCGACATGCACAACCCACACACATCCCCCTGTACCAAAACACACCCAACACAATATTTTTCCCATCACCACATCAAATTATAATTCCCCAACAACAGTCTTTTCTTTTCAGCACCCCCGTCATAATGTCCAGTTTTTCATTAGGTACTCCGTAATGTCTAGTTTTCCATTAGGTACCCCCATAATGTCTAGTTTCCCATTAGGCACTCCATAATGTCTAGTTTTTCATTATTTCCTTCTTTTTCACACATTTCAATTCAAACACAAGCCCCCACATTTCCCTTAGCTTTTCTTTTAAACCCCATTTCCATCCCCCCTTTTCCCAGCTTCACCAATTCCCCTGAAGCACTCTTTTCGGTCCCCCCTTTTTGTTTGTTCCAGTAGCAAATGCACGAACGAGCACCCGATCGACATCCTCGTCCTCCGGTCTCCACTCGCGCCCGTCGACTCTCCAGCTGACCCTGGCGTCGTCCTCCCGGCCTCGCACTCGCTCGTTTTTCCGTCCCCCTCCTCCAGCGTTGAGGACAGCAGAGCGAACACCACCGGCGTCGATCTTCCCCTCGGCTCTCCGCAGTGCAACGTTAGGGGGTGTATAGCGGTTAGGCTGGGCCGGTTCCCCCGGCGGTAACCCCTCTCGCTCACTCGGAGACACGAGCGTCGCTCTCCCGACTGTAACAACGCTGCAGACGATGTCCCTCTCTTCCCTCTGGCTGTTCACGCTCTTCCCAGCCTGCGTCTCACCTCCGGCCTCCACACTCTCAGTGCAGTCCCTGGCCAAGTGCTCCGGTGACTGGCAAGTCCAGCAGAGTCTCACCTGTCTGCCGCCTGCACGTCTCTCTTCTCCCGCTGTCCCCCGATCTCCGACAGCCTTTGGACACTCTCTGGCTAGATGTCCAATCTCGCTACATGTCCAGCAGGCTCCCTGCTGTCCATGTCGTTGTCCCGCATACCCGGTCCGTCTCCCGGAACCGCATCGGCACCACCTCGCCACGTGGCCCGGCTCTCTGCAGGTCCAACACAGTCTCTTTCGTGGCTCTTCCGGCCGCTCTCCCTGCTGCATTATCTCCGCGCTCATCAAGTCCACCCGCTGCATGACTTCTCGCAGCGCCCGCATCACCTCCACTGCCCAGGCAGGAGTCTCTTGCACCAGCCGTCCGACCTCTCTCAACACACGGGCCTCCATGCCCGCCAGCATCGAGCTGATCCCCGCCGTCAGCTCTCCTTTCCTCCCGTTCACCGATGGCCATTCTCCGGAGATACTTGATTCTCCGCGCACCATCGCACGTGGTTTTAGCAGCTAGCAGTTAGCAGTTAGCACCCCTGGTAGCTAACTTACTAGCGCTAGTTTCTAGAGCCAAAAAGCCGCACCACCCGTCTCTTTTGCCGTTCCTTCTCACCCTCTCCCCTCTCGGCCGAATCAGAGGCGTTACCGCTTTACTGTCTGACACCAATGTAACGAAGTGGGTATTCGTCCAAGGAACTGGAGACTTGAAGTTGGTACAGGCTCTTTATTCTTGTCTTCACAATACACGCTCCTAGCAGCTAGCTTCGCTGCTAGCTCTAAACCACCCGGTCAGCTCGCCCACCCTGGCCTGACTGGCCTCCGCCCCGGCCGCTGGTCACATATATCCCCTTCCCCCTAGGAACACACCCCCACATATCAGTTCCTAGCCAAGCACGGAAACACCCCAATACACGTAATTACCCGATACGCTACAGTATAATCAGATCTTGTAAAAAAAATGCAATTAAAAGAATATTTTTGTTCAACGTTTTCTTGTTTGTTTTGGTGTGAGCGAAATGTTCTATGGTCCCTCCTGATTCTAAATATAGCTAACTCGTTTGGTTTGACCAAGTACAACTATTTTGATAAGTATTTTATGAAATGTCTATGGCAAAATAAATGGCGGATTTAATCTCTTGGTGCGCATGCTGAAGCAGGAAGTCACGTCGACTTTGGCTCACACATTTCCCTGAGCTTAGCTGCTGTGATGCTAAACGTTATCCAAGAGCCCCACAAAGTTAATGTAAGCTAACACACTGGACCAGACTTGCTCCCAAACTCCTGAAATGAACTAAACTCAAGCTGACAAGATGACATGATTGTTCCGAGCAGTACGGAGTCGCTAGCGGTAGCTAGCTAACAGTAGGGCTATTCACCGTGATATTTAGCTGCCATGAAAACCACAACATGAATCAGATCATGCAGTAAGTTCTTGATACATAAATCTACACAGCTCAGCTCACCGTCAGACGAAGACGCCAGGAGAAAGATGATGCACAGAGCCAAGGAAGGTACAAACATAACCACTATGCTGTGATCAGAGCCAGAGGGACAGTGGGGCTCGGGCTGACAGCCAGGTCAACTCACCGGCTTTGCGGCAGGTGGTGGTGTGATCCATGGTGTGATGTGATGATCTCATCCCATCGCATGATGGTCTGATCTGTAAACTCCTCCTCATGCTGCATGGTGACGCGAGGTACCTGTCAAAGATCCGTGACGCGAGGTTACTGTCAACAGAGCAACACGTCACGGCTCTGCCTGTCTTCTTCTTCTTCTTTTATAGATTTGATTGGCAACCAGCAGAGGTGCATTACCGCCACCTACTGAATTCTAGTAGTTTCGCAATGCATTTATTTACAGTGAACAGAAAATAACAGTTTCCACCCAAAACGCTCCCATTCATAGTTAGTGTCCATACTATCACGACTCAGACGCAATTGTCTGAGTTTGCGCAAATGCGTCCCGCAGTATGTTATCAATATCTGTTCCCGATACGTCCACCTCCACATCCAGGAACCTCTTTGCAGCGTCCACCACCATTTCAGTCCTCTCAGTCTTCCCAGTCATACTAGCAGCACAACACCTACAGGCCAGGAATCGCTTCTTATCCATGCAGATAACATTCCTCTGATTCGATCTGTACTTTTCCTTCTTCGATTCCTTTTGTAGTACACCCACGCTGTCCTTTATAATGGCGGATCGCAAACAACTTTTAGGTGCATACCGCCAACTACTGTAGAAGAGTGTGTAACATCGTGTCATTTAACCCTATTTGCTTCCGCCTCTCTGGTTATTCCTACCCCCTTTCCCTCTGTTTCCAATATCCACATCAGATCTCACTCCCTTCCTGCCTCTTGGACTTTCTCCCGTAATCTCTCCCTCTACTCCTCATGAACATGACACTGTTTCTCTCGGAGTCAGGTGATTTACAAGAGTCAAGGAGACCAGAAAGCTGCTCAACTGCGCCTCCACGTGGGGAGATTGCAAAAGTTCAGGTAGAAATTGATTGTTTCAGCAAAAGAAGGCTTATTAGTTGAAATTCGGTCCCTTTTTCATCTAACTATCAATTGAGACACTCCACACAGCTCTCCTTTTCTGTTCCTGCAGTTTCCTTTATGTTTAAAGCTCCTTCTGATTGGAATAATTTACCTGCAAATATTCGTTCCATATCATCTTTCCACATGTTCAAAAATGCCCTGTCTTCTTATTATGGGACTAGCTGTACTTGCCGATGATTCCTTGATAGCATCTGTATATATGGCTTCTGTATATATGTGTATGTATATATGTATATATACTTATACTGTATATATATGTATGTATATGTGTATATGTGCATATATGTGTGTATATATGTGTTTATGTATATTATAATTATATACTATCAATTCATTAATCTAATATGATTGTCACTATCACTATCATGAATGTTAATACTTGACACCTGTGACCTGATGCATAGATCTATTATACTATATCTGTTTTATTATATATCATTAGCAATATTTATAGATCCATTTTAATACTCTGCCTTGAGTATGATCTCCTATTTTGCATATCTTATTACCTGATACCTATCTATTTACGGAAATATTTAATGTTATTGTTTTGTTTTGTCACACTTGGTCTATTGTTTTGTTAATGTCTTGTCTAATCGTGTTTATTGTATTGTATATAGGGACCCCCTTGAAAACGAGATGGTTCATCTCAAGGGGTTATTTCCTAATAAACAATTTCAACCAAGCCAACCAGCAACCTTACCGGCTTACCCTGCTAGCCGGGCGCTTCTCACTCATACTGAGCGTTAGCGCCCAGGGACCCACGTAGCATGTCCCATCAGATAGTCTGGGCACGCTTTACTCCGCTTTTGGCCATGGGGCGTAAACCAAGGAAACAGGAAACACAGGAAACAAGTGCACGAAAAAAAGGTTGTTGTTGCCGTTAGTTTGACGCAGTGAGATTACGTTAGGAGCCTAGTCTCAATTTGCAGAGTATGCGGAGCGCAGCGATTCAAGTAATATTTGAGTCTGGCGAGAGACTAGCTAGAGCCTGACACTGCCGAGGAAGGTTTCTGGAGAGCCAACTGGCGACTGGTGAAATCTTATGATCAATGTCCATGTCTTTCTCAGCACAGGCAGCAGAGTAGCCCCATAACGTGACCCTGCTACTGAACTCCGATATTCTCGTACAGCAGTCAGGGTCACACAACGTTCTTATCGGCAGCGAGGGGGAAAGGCTGTTCAAAAAGCTCTCCTACCCGTATCTGACATCCGATTGCAGATCCGAAGATATGATCAGTCATCCTACTGAAGCCAGTAATTTGACCGGAGCTGTTAAAACGATACTGCTGCATGAAACAACCGTATAAAAGCAGCTTCTGTATTGGCTTAAAATATGTGATATTGTGAATCCGCGATGTTTCTACAAGAACTTATTAAAAAACTTTGTTCGGTACGTCCATCTTTTGTTTTGTTTTCTTGTTTTCTTGTTTTCTTGTGTCTGATTCTCAAGAAAACATGTAGGCTAATATTTGATGTAATAGCCTACATAAAAACATCAGTCAAGATCACATAATGTATTTTCTTTAATCTGGTGGAAGCATGTTCAATACAAAGTGAAACGAACATCGATAATGGTTTATAGTGGGAGTTTCCATGCCTGCCCATTCACTTCAATATAACTCTCACCAATGCAAAATTCGAACAGGTTTGCCAGTAGCATGACAGTAAGAAAGGCAGATGTAGTGAGCAAAGATGGATGATTTAATATTCCATAGCTCTGACCTAAACAAATCTGACATCACTATTGTGAACACAAAACAAAGAACACTTCTGATAATATGCTATGAGTATTTTAGTAGAAAGCCACTTAGTCTGCAGATGTGTGCATAAACTACAGGTTAAGAACTTCTTCTTTTTTTTATACAAAAATGTGAAATTATTATCGCTTATTGGACAGGAGAAGCAGATATTTGTTGGTTAAGTATTGCCCCCCCCCCCCCCACACACACACACACACAGACACACACACATACAAAATCTATAAATCCCCGCACAATCTATGAATCCCCCCTGTCTGAAAACATAAGGGGTAATTCTGTGTGCATAGGCCCTGTGTTATTATTGTGGTTGTATCACCTCACAGTGGAAACTGTTGCATGAAACCTGTTTCCTGAAGCTGCTGGACAGAAAACCACAGACACTCACTTAGAAAACAAAGGACGAGGGTGGGTTTTATTGGTGTTACTAAGCATTGGTGTCATATCGCCAAGCTGTAGGATGGAGGGTACATCTCTACAATGGCTGCTCTGTAAGTACAATATGTGTGTGTTTTCTCCATTTTTCAAGATTGTTTCATTTAAACCCTTACAGGCCATTAATTATGTAGTAATGTAGCCTGGAAAATATCTATGTTTTATCTAGTTATCTAGTACTAACAACAACAACAACAACAACAACAACAAGTTATGGTCCAGAAGGGACATTGATTTCAGACAAATCTGTTTTATGGTGAGGTTTTATGTGAATAAGCCACAGAGAGGGGGCAACAGGGATAGCATACCTCTTCAGAGGAAGGCCTTGGTACCCTCATTCCCAGTGGGCTGAATGACGAGATTTTGTTTGTTTCTTATTAAGTGAAAACTGTGTGTGTGTTTTTACGTTATTTTTATCTTAAATTTACTTGGTATACTATAAATTGTTTCATGTTTTAGTATTAATTATTATTATTATATATAATTATATGATTATTATTCATTATCAACTACTTTAAGGATCCAGTACCCAATTGTCATGATTCAAACCTAGGATCATTCAGCCCACACGAAAGGCAAGCTTCTTTTGGCATGACTTTTAACCGCTCGGCTAAAGGGCCAGCCCCCTAGCCGAGTGCAGCCAGAAGCCTTAGGTGACAAGGGCTACAGTATTATCGTGAGTGCGTTGCATCTTTTTTTTCAAGATTCAAGATTTTTATTGTCACTCCGTTACACAAGTACTTTACATAGGCCATTGCCAGTTGTACAAGCATGCACGTGTGAAATTCTTATGGTGTGGGCTCAGACAAGGTGCAGTAGGTAAATAGGTGCAGAATCACAACAAATAGGGCACAAAATCACAGCAAACAACAAATAGGCAATAAGGCAACAGTTAAATAGGGCAAACAATGTAAACAGTGTATGTAAAGGCAAATAAGGCAAACAGTAAAAATAAGAAAGGTAATAAAGTATTTAAATAGAATAAGATAGAATACGCCCACAATTAGGGCTTTGCGCGGCGCTTTTCGGTCGCAAAACGGGCGCTAACGCAAAATTACCGCCTTTGCGACGATAGAGCCCTAAATCTTTGGTGGAACAAGTACAATGGGCCACTTGAATGAGACTAAACCCAAAGAGAGGACTGGAGCACACATATATATATATATATATATATACAGTATATGGTGTCAGGTCTGTGCGGTCTCTCTCTCAGAAGATTAGATTGTCAGTGGGTAAAGTCTCATTTATGAAAGACAAACACATCAATCCACTACCAGCTGATCTTAGCTCTGAGTCTGAGAGCTATGTGAGGCAGTGCAGAAATCCTCTGTGTACTTATCCTGCATCTACGCTGCATCAGTCCTGCAGAAGATTAATTCCATTAGAAGGCTCTACATTAGTGTCATCATGTAAAACAAAATACAATACATCTGAAGGATGGAAGACGTTGCAAATGTTCTGGGCGCAGTGCAGCATCTCAGTTTTCTCAGAATTGACTTGTCTGCCTGCAAAACCTCAAACTAATCTACTTTCATTTCCTTCAGTGCTGAGCATCTTGCTGTGCTGCAGACCCACACAAGGTAATGACGGCCCTTTGTAGGAAATCCTAATAGAAAGTTAGTGTTTTGGATAGATTTGGGATTCGTACAGGGTTGCTTCAGGAATGCATGGGGCCACATGGGTCCATATGAGGAGTCTGGCTGTAGCATTCCGGACTTGTAATCTTGAAAGACTCTGCTGACAGGTGTACAGGGACCTCCAGTAGGCCTGTAGTTAAGAGAAATAATGATAAAAGCATGAATAACGGTTTATAGGTTCTGAAAGCCTCCTGCAGTTGTAGAAAACAAAATGGTTGTAAACTGAGATTGTTGTCAAAGACAAACACACTGCCACCAACTGTGTGCCGTTATCTTCTGCCCATGGACTACATTTGGAATTTATTATAGCACATTCTTGCGCAAGGCAAATTCAATGGGCTTCACATGAACAGAAAAAACCCTATTGGCTGGTAAACATGCCCATAGTTCTGCACGCTCAAATTCATCCATGTCAATGGGGGCACATTGGAGATGCCCGCAAATGCGCAATGCGAGGTCGATGTACTGTCAGTGTACTAAATGCAGTAGAATCCAGCCAGCGCGGGCCCAGTTTGGAGAAATGGAGACCAGACACGTCAGGCAAGTAGCGCTGTCTGCTGAGTCATGAGCAAAAACAGAAAAAACGACAGAAAACAAAACATAAAATGCTTCCATACTGCTCAACTGGCGTAATTCAAGTCCCGAAAGCCCTGAGATGCCAAGTTGGCTTGAAAGACATCATTTGCACCCTGTTTTTAGTTGAAATCACTGTAGCCAGGTGCTCGAGCAAGTGAGGGGCCAGCTGCACTGACAGCATATGATGATGCGATGACATCATAATCTTCACTGATGACATCACGATGACAATAGAGAGGCAAAGTGGAACGTCACTTCCTGCTTCAGCACTGTACCAGAGATTTTCATCCACCATTTATTTTCCCATAGACATTTCGTAAAATGCTTATAAAATAGTTGTACTTCGTCGAACCAAACGGTTCAGTTAACGTTATAGTCGGGAGAGACCATAGAACATTTCACTCGGACCAAAACTTTAAAAAACAACATCGAAAAAATATTTTCTTTAAACCCGCATTTTTTTTTAACATTTTGAAATGTTATGCGATCTCTCCAGTTTCTAAATATATCTGTACCGTTTGGTTTGAACCAGTAAAACTTTTTATACGCATTTTACGAAATGTGTATGAGAAAATAAATGGCGGATGAAAATCTCTGGTATAGTGCTGAAGCAGGAAGCAGGCTGTCACTTTGCCTCTCTATTGGTGGCAGCAGCCCAGGGCATACAAGGCTGTATGTGTGAACTGTCACAGGTTTAAAGGAGCACGCCAACATTTTGGGAGATTTGTCTATTTGCCATATTCACGATAGTAAGATGAGAAGATAGATGCCCTTCTCGCTTCTCTGTACGTAGCGACGCGCCCCTCCTGCTATAGCTTAACACAATGACTGGTAGTCCATGTAATGGGCTAGCCTACCCCCGTTAAGTCACCAAATACACATTCCAACAGCGCCAAAACACTCTTATGTGTGACTCGTGCATTCACCACGCTATGAAATAAACTAGAATGGGCTAAATTTCCTAAAGAAAATGTAATTGTGCTTGCTGTCCTCGCGACGCCCCGCCCCCCTCGCAACGGCCCTGCCCTCGACCCTTCGATCGAGTATAAATACAGCCCCAATCGGCAATGTGTAGCTAAGGGATATGGGCGTGGCCTATATCAATAGATGCGTAAGGAGCCAATGAATCCAGAGGGAAATAATTTTGATTCAAAAGTTATGAACCAAAACATAAAGAGGGCTGTTATAGTGCCACCATCAGGTCAATTGGTGTAACTTTTTCGCCCGTAGTAAAAGGCCACTTTGTAAACCTCCCTACCAAGTCTGGTAGCTCTAGCTGTTATGGTTTCTGTCTGAGCTAAAGCTAATTTAATACAAGAATTTTCAAAACCCCATTCAAGTGTATGGGGAAAAAAATTTGCTAATCGCGAATAGCCCCCAAACTGCTTGACAAATCTTTTAGCAAAGTCATAGCACCCCTGTCATCAATGAGCCGCACATTTTGAGGTCTGGCATGTCTATGTGGTGTGGAAAATGTGGATTACGCGCAGACATTTTGGCAGATATGAAAAAGATGAATTTAGGAATATCAACATTGTGCCTTGCTTTTCAGCAAGCACAGTAATTATGAGACATTGTAATTTTTTAAGCAAATACATAGCTGGAACTACTTTCCTGACAAAACTGGAAGTTCCGGTTATGTATTTGCTTTGAAAATTACAATGTCTCGTAGTTTTACATTATTATATCATAGCATGGCGAATGCACGAGTCACAACATGTACATAAGGGTAGGCTATATAAGAGCATTTTGTCGACGCGAGACACAACAGATTGCGTTCAAACACATCTACCTCCGCAACCGAGCAACATATTTCAATGCTGTTTGGACCATTGGAATCAGTGTGACTTGTACTTTTTAACTGATGTGATTTTCTTTACTTAAAACATGAAAAAATGGGGAGAGCACAGCCAGGGTTCATATTTTAACAAAAGAGCTTAAAGGAACACTCCGCCCATTTTCAACCAGCTTTGTATCATTAGAACATCAGTAGTATATCAGAAAACTGTAAACGGTTTTGAAGTCTGTCATTTAATTTGACAGTTATTGAGTGTTAAAGTGTGGACCAGTGACATCACTGGTCCACACTAACTCAAATTAATAACTCATTAACTCAAATCAACTCTCAATAACTGTCAAACTAGATGCATGATGAATAGTTTGACAGTTATTGAGAGTTGATTTGAGTTAATGAGTTATTAATTTGAGTTAGTGTGGACCAGTGATGTCACTGGTCCACACTTTAACACTCAATAACTGTCAAATTAAATGACAGACTTCAAAACCGTTTACAGTTTTCTGATATACTACTGATGTTCTAATGATACAAAGCTGGTTGAAAATGGGCGGAGTGTTCCTTTAAGTTAAAATGATAAACCATACAATAAAAAATAGTCTAACTACAAGTCTACAAGTAAGTATGTGCAATGTAACATTTTCACCCCATCTCCAAACTACAAAGTGGTGGGAAAAAAAACATGGATGCTCACACTAAGCAAACGTATCAGCTAGCTGTAGCTAACATACTTACAAATGTACTTTTCTAATAACAACAGTAACGTTTAATTGTATGGGTTAACAAACTACTGTTTTGGTATGCTGATTGGGCTGAAAGCATAGGCCTACTAGGTTGGGGGGGGGGGGGGGTCAAAATTGTTTTAAGTCAATGCAATCTTATAAAATATATAATGTATATTAAATTATATATTTTTATTTTTGGGGTTTGAGACTGTCAAGACTAGTCAAGCAAGCGGTCATTTAGTGTGTTGTCAGAATTGCAAAGAATCAACAGTAATTTGACCTCCCTGCCACAACCCCCCCCCCCCCCCCCCCTCCCAGCCTCTCTGAGTGTGAGTCCCAGTAGATCTCAGTTGTTTTCTGGAGAGTCTGTCTCTCTGAGCTGTGTGGAGGACAGCTCTGCTGGATGGAGGGTGATGACGACAACCAGAGGAAAGATGACTGAATGTGGAGATGGCTGGGGGAAATCAGCTGGTTCCTCCTGCAAAATCAGCCACACACTCCAAATGGACAGTGGAGTTTACTGGTGTGAGTCTAGAGAGGGGGCCACCAGTGACACCATCAACATCACTGTCACTGGTAAGTGTTATGGCTGGGTTTGAATGTGTTTCTGTCTCATCTAATATATCAATCATTAATTTGGCTTCGTCATAGTCTAGGGTCTCACATAGTTCACGCCACCACCGCAACATTTAGTAGAAATACACACTTGTTTTGGGCTGAGCTGCCAATGTGACATGACTACATGCTTAGTAATTAAGGCCTTCTCTACCTGGACAGACGTGGAGTTGTCTGGCTGGTTGTGTTTGGCTATCGGCCGGATGAGCCGCATGGCCCGGCGTCTAAGCGTCCTCAACATAAATCCTATACTGCAATCAGTTGAAGGAAAAAGGTTCTACTCCACAGGCGTAGTTAGTGTTAGGGTTAGTGTTCAGTCGGGCACATATTAGATTAAATGGAAAGGTCCCTCCCTATTCCAGCTGACACTGGCAGTGGTTTTCTCTGCGGCCTTGGTAATCAAAACATAAACACTAGAAACCAATTCCTTAGTTTGGGATGGCTTTCCAATTCTTCACCCCAAGGACACCATATGAACACAGCATTACGAAGTTGCAAATAAAAGAAAAATGAAGTAGGCTACCAGGAGATTCCTCAAATGAGGAAAATTAACCCTGTGTTCTTTGAATAAATGTGAGGTAAAGAGAAAACATCCATGAGGATAACATGATGGTGATCATGATGACCTGTGCCTTCTTCCGTTAAAACGGCATGTTTTTCTAATGGAGTTTGGTTATAGATTTGCTTAATCTGTTTCCACAGCACTTATTCACTTTTTGTTATCAATACGCCAACTTTTCCACCTCCTTCAAACGTAAAAACTTTTTTCCAATATTTCAGGTTCCCCCCCTCCCCCCATATTGTAGCATTTCCACTCAGGATTTTTAATGTGCAAAATGAAAATGCGCATTAAACAGGTGGATGGAAACCCAACCATAGTCTCTCCATGAACGGGCTGCTCCACTCAGAGAACCGCATTCAGCATGGTGCTATGATCCACCAGTACTGTTGATGAAGCTGCGTGTACATGGATTACATCATGTAGTTTGTCCAGAGACCTTTAACCCTAGAACACTAACGTGATTTAAAGTCACACCATCACTGACGTCGGGTGTATTTCACCCGATGCAATATACCCCATAAAACATACTTCTCATCAAAATATCTTAAAGTACAACAATACATGGCAAATTGAGGTACTCTTCTTTTGTTTTTAAATGTGAAATATCACAAAAAACACAAAAAAGTTTATTATGGGGGACACTATAAAAAATATGTCAAATTCGGGAAAAATGAGGTAATCGTTATAAAAAAATCCCCCCCCCCCAAAAAAAAACAGGAGCTCCCAACTTCTCCTTCGGTCCACCCATTCATGGGACTTGTATGGTGAAAAAAAAAAAAAAAGTCACCACAATACCATTAACCCTAACCCGAAGATATTTTACCCTCTATCACTAACGTCGGGTGAAAATCACCCGAACACGTAGCCGGTAGAACAAACCATGAATGGGAGCAGGGAAACAAACCTACATTCAATGACGTCAGTGAGCATCCTGAAGGTACCTAAGGACCCGCCCACCTCAGACAGCAGCAAGACAATGAAAATCACGTGAATTCAATTGTCCGGGTGAAAATCACCCGACGTTAGTGTTCTAGGGTTAATGTAGATAGAGACACCCAAACTTCCAGTCACTTCCTGCAGGCTATCTGTGCCACGGAGGTCTTGCCACTGCCACACCCCCTTAGGAGACTGGCCAGCCAATGAAGTTTCATACCATTGACAGACAGCCAATCAAGCTGATAACCATGCCCATTTAGGAGACCAGGGGCAAGTTGCACCAAGTGGTCTTAACTATGCCTGGTTGTAACTCCTACGTCGGTCTTACTTAAGACCAGTCTTTAGAGTGGATTTACGCCTGTTGCACCAACAGGGCTTACGTCTGGTCTTAACTACGCTGGTCGTATGTGAATTGCCAGGGAATGCCCCCTGATTGGGCCAAAAATGTACCTCGCGCCGTCACCCACTACTGTATGTGCGTCACTACACCCTCCCTCCACCCACCCCCCTCCTCCTGTGGAAGCTCCGGCGCGAAATGGCGGTGATTAGTGCCAGGCAGTCTGAATGAAATTGAATGTTCAACGTTGAACGTTGCCAATTCTATGTATTAAATTCTAAAAAACGACCCTCAACATTTGGGAAGGCTAAGCCACACAACTAGTTCGTTATAATCGAACGTCATGCTTCGAAGGCGACTTTACGACGATGAGGACGGTGAGGACTCAATCACAGCAGGTCTCCGCTGATAGACTACCTACAGGCACAGGCACGTTACGCCTCCTCCTGACCAGGTGTAATATTTACAACCGGCGTAGCTGTTAGGTCGTAAAGTTATGACCGGCTTAGCTTAAGACCAGTCGTGAGACCACTTGGTGCAACTGGCCCCTGAAGAGTACCATTTCTTTCAATTGGCGGAGCCTGGAGTGGGGTGTCTCATCTAATATTAAAGGTCTCTGCTTTGTCGCTGTGTCCAGCTGGGTCTGTGATCCTGCAGTCTCCTGTCCTTCCTGTGATGGAGGGAGCTGCTGTGACTCTGACCTGTACAACTAAGACTCGCTCCAACAAAGGTGATTATAGTTTTTCATTTCTCTTTTTTTTTTTTTTTAGTTTTTGTCTTCAATTTCAGTTTACTTTTAATTTGTTTTAAAGTCCCTGGAAACCAGAAATATTTCTTTATTATTTAGCATTTTGAGTTCATCACATCACAGGACCCTATGTTAATAAGCCACCAGCCAAATTTGAACGATGATGAACGTCGCAAAGTATATAAATTTAGGTTTGACAGCCATGGCAAAACTCATGAGATTTCATTATTTTTTAGAGTGTATTTTCTCCCGCGGAATGTGTGGGCGTGTCCCATCTACAGCAGGGAAATTTCTGTCTCTCGGAGAGCGCGAGAGAGAGGGGGGAGGGAAACGGAGAAAGAGAGAAAGAGAGATGAGTGCACACACCGTGTGTGTGTGTGTGTGTGTGTGTGTGTGTGTGTGTGTGTGTGTGTGTGTGTGTGTGTGTGTGTGTGTGTGTGTTCGCGCGTTGCTCCGCGGCTCTGAGAGGAAGAGATCTCTGTCCGTTCTTTGCCCCCACAGCGCTCGCTGAGTGTCTGTCTCCCACTCTGTGTGCTCTCTCTCTCTCTCTCTCTCTCTCTCTCTCTCTCTCTCTCTCTCTCTCTCTCTCTCTCTCTCGGGACTAGTGAGAGAGAGAGAGAGAGAGAGAGAGAGAGAGAGAGAGAGAGAGAGAGAGAGAAGCATAGCGCTTGGCAGACGGCACACAGAGTGGGAGGGAGACGGACAGCGAGGGAGCGCTGTCACTGGGGGCAAAGAGGACAAAAGGAGGGTGGGTGCGGATTGCGCGCGTGTACAAAGGTTATATAGAGCTTATGACGTCATAAGCTCCTGCGTTTTAGCACCTCGCGCACTGCTGTCTTCAATGAGGAAGTACTTTGTAGAATCTTGTAGAAAAGTGGCGATTTTAAGGCTTTGGGTTGAAAGTAATGTATAATAATTTCGGAGGCACAAAATTACTAACATAAGACCCTAAATAACATAGTTAGAACGTTTTTGTGGATTTTGGTTTCCAGGGACTTTAAATAGTTAAAAAAAAAAAAAAATGCTTAGTTTTACTTAGTTTTTATCGTTTCAGTCTTAGTTTTTGCCTTTTTGGTAACGCTTTAGAATACAGCACAAGGAGTGTAGTTATACTATAACTACGGGGGACAAGGAGTGAATTTATACTTTAACTAGAGGGTAACAAGATCTGTACTCATAGTATAACTACAGGGAACCACACTGTACTTATAGGTTACTACGGGGTACAAGCAGTGTAGTTATAGTATAACTACGGGGTACAAGGAGTGTAGTTATACTATAACTACGGGGTACAAGGAGTGAATTTAGACTTTAACTAGAGGGTAACAAGATCTGTACTTATAGTATAACTACGGGGTACAAGGAGTGTAGTTATAGTATAACTACGGGGTACAAGGAGTGTGGTTATACTATAACGGGGTACAAGGAGTGTAGTTATACTATAACTACGGGGTACAAGGAGTGTAGTTATAGTATAACTACGGGGTACAAGGAGTGTAGTTATACTATAACTACGGGGTACAAGGAGTGAATTTAGACTTTAACTAGAGGGTAACAAGATCTGTATTTATAGTATAACTACGGGGTACAAGGAGTGAAATTAGACTTTAACTAGAGGGTACAAGGAGTGTAGTTATACTATAACTACGGGGTACAAGGAGTGTAGTTATACTATAACTACGGGGTACAAGGAGTGTAGTTATACTATAACTATGCGGTACAAGGAGTGTATTTATAGGATATAACTACGGGGTACAAGGAGTGTAGTTATAGTATACCTACGGCATACAAGGAGTGTAGTTATAGTATAACTACAGGGTACAAGGAGTGTAGTTATAGTATAACTACGGGGTACCAGGAGTGTAGTTATAGTATAACTACGGGGTACAAGGAGTGTAGTTATAGTATAACTACAAGGTACAAGGAGTGTAGTTATAGTATAACTACGGGGTACAAGGAGTGTAGTTATAGTATAACTACGGGGTACAAGGAGTGTAGTTATAGTATAACTACAGGTTAAAAGTAGTGAATTTAGACTTTAACTAGAGGGTAACAAGATCTGTACTTATAGTATAACTACGGGGTACCACACTGTACTTATAGGGTAACTACGGGGTCGTGGGCTGTATTCTAAAGCAGGGGACCAATTTTGTACTTATAGGCTAATTACGGGCTACCACACTGTACTTACAGGGTAACTACCGGGTCGTGGGCTGTATTCTAAAGCAGGGGTTAAATTCTGTACTTACAGGCTAATTACGGGGTACCACACTGTACTTATAGTGTAACTACGGGGTACAAGGAGTGTAGTTATAGTATATCTACTACACTGTTATGCCGACGACACCCAGATCTACCTCAGCACCACCTCCCCCCACAACCCACCTCTCTCCCACATCAACTCCTGCCTGTCTGCCATTAAATCCTGGATGCAAGAAAACTTCTTACAACTCAACAGTGATAAAACAGAACTCCTCCTCATCGGCTCCAAGTCCACTCTATCCAAAACCAATAACCCCACCCTCACCATCGATAACACCACTGTCTCCCCTTCCTCCCAGGCACGCAATCTCGGCGTCATCATCGACCCCACCCTTTCCCTTGAACCCCACATCCGTCAAATCGTCAAATCCTCCTTCTAGCACCTCCGCAACATTGCCAAAATTCGCCCCTCCCTACACTCCACTGCTGAAACATTCATTCACGCCTTCATCTCCTCCCGCCTGGACTATTGCAACTCACTCCTTCATGGCATCAACTCCACCCTCATCAACAGACTCCAACTGGTTCAGAACGCAGCAACTCGACTCCTCACCCACACCAAATCCTGGCACCACATCACCCCTGTCCTCAAAGAACTCCACTGGCTTCCCATCTCCTACCGCATCAACTACAAAATCCTGGTCATCACCTACAAAGCCCTTCATCAACTGGCCCCCCCCTTACCTCACAGACCTCCTCTCCCCCTACCAACCCTCCCGGTCCCTCAGATCCTTCTCAGCCGACCTCCTTTCCACCCCCAAGTCCAAACTCCGCAGCTTTGGGGACAGAGCTTTCTCTCGGGCAGCTCCCAGACTCTGGAATGCCCTTCCCCAAGAAATCAGAACCTCAGAGTCCCTCACAGTCTTCCACTCCCGCCTCAAAACCCATCTCTTTTCCACCGCCTTCTCTTAGTCCCTCTGCTCCCTCCCCCCATCCTTGCTTGTGTGCTGTCTCTGTCTACTGTCTTGTCTCACCACTACCGCCCCCCCCCCACATAGTACTCAGTGTTTAGTGTCATCTCTGTCCTTATATGTTCACTAACGTCACCCCCCCCCCCCCCCCCCAGTGTTTAGTTTTTCTGTACTGTAAAGCGTCTTTGAGCTATGGAAAAGCGCTATATAAGCCGCATCTATTATTATTATTATTATTAGTTATAGTGTAACTACGGGGTACAATGAGTGTAGTTATAGTATAACTACGGGGTACAAGGAGTGTAGTTATACTATATCTACAGGGTACAAGGAGTGTAGTTATAGTAAAAGTACGGGGGACAAGGAGTGTAGTTATACTGTATATTGGTCCCGTGCTTTAGAATACAGCCCACGACCCCGTAGTTACGCTGTAAGTACAGTGTGGTACCCCGTAGTTATACTATAAGTACAGATCTTGTTACCCTCTAGTTAAAGTCTAAATTCACTGTACCCCGTAGTTATACTATAACTACACTCCTTGCACCCCGCAGTTATACTATAACTACACTCCTTGTACCCCGTAGTTATACTATAAGTACAGTGTGGAACCCCATAGTTATACTATAAGTACAGATCTTGTTACCCTCTAGTTAAAGTATAAATTCACTCCTTGTACCGCGTAGTTATACTATAACTACACTCCTTGTACCCTGTAGTTATACTATAAGTACAGATCTTGTTACCCTCTAGTTATACTATAACTACACTCCTTGTACCCCGTAGTTATACTATAACTACATGCTTATTTGCAGGCTGTATTCTAAAGCGTTACTGCCTTTTTTTGTGATATGGGGTGTTTGTCATAAGTGTGATTCAAAAAGGTCAGGTTTTTATTATTATTCAACTAACCTGTTTGTAAAATATATGAGATGATAGACCAATCAGGGGTAGCCTATTCATATGGAGTGGGGGCGGGGGAGAAGGGGCCATGAATTTTCGAAAATGCAGGGTGGCAGGGAAGAAATGGGTTTGGTTTAGGCATAAGGGGCCCTATCGTTGCAAAAACGGTAATTAAGAGTTTGCGCTCGTTTAGCGCTGCGTGCAATGCAGGGGGCATGCACAAGCGTTCTTAATTGTACTGGACATGCATGTGGTAGGCGTGCCATTTGTGACTGTTACAGTTTCACCGAGTTTTAATTGAGTCCACTCTAAATCCTCCAATCTTTTCTTTTGTCTCCGCCGTTTCCCCGCTGCAAACACGTTTATATTGTCCCACCCCAGTCAACAAAACTGGGTGCAAAACTCGGCATAACACCTGGACACTTGCGCAT
Source organism: Poromitra crassiceps (assembly GCF_964638095.1). NCBI lineage: Eukaryota > Metazoa > Chordata > Actinopteri > Beryciformes > Melamphaidae > Poromitra > Poromitra crassiceps. Next base: position 4,497,490 of record NC_139628.1, read on the forward strand.
GGCGGACTGCTATCGTCCTGCAGAGACGATAGTATAAGGCAGGCGCAAACAGGATGGATAGTGCCTGTACCAAGATAGAGCCCAAGGAGTGATGATTGGTTGGTTTTAGGCATGAGATAGGTTGGGTTCAGAGCTCCGTTCTAGCTAGTTCTGAGGATAGTTCCAACAAGTACGTGGCGGGCCATTTGAGCTGATTATAGGGTATACAGTTTGATTCTTTAAACATCTTACCCTTTCAAAGTACATCACAAATGGTCCATTCTGCAATTCTGCAGTGCTGCTTAATCCAGAACCTATCTTCTGGGATTGATTGTGAGGTATATTAAAACAAATCTATTTGAGTGAACAGAGATGACTCAACTCTTATATGTCAATATTTCTGTTTGGGTTTAGGCATGAGGAGTGATGGAGGCATCAATTAGGTTTAGGGATGAGGAGTGATGATTGGTTACAGTTAGGGTAAAATATCAGGGTAAGCCAAGCCAATCAGAGGCAGAGTAGGGCGAGTCATCCTGCTACGCAGCCTGCACTTCGGAAATTCACAAAAGGGCTGTTACTTCAACCTGGGTGTGATTTTTCTTTTTTTGTAAAGCATACTGTAGTTTCTGTTTTTATTTCAGTTTCCGAAAATGTCACCTATATATTTTGTTGTTTTGTTGGGGTTAGGGTTAGGGAACGATAATAACCTTGCCTCCACCCTCCCAGCTGGTTTCTATAAAGATGGCTCCCTCATCAGGACCGAGTCTACAGGGCAGATGACCATCCACCACGTTTCTAAATCTGATGAAGGCCTCTACAAGTGTAACATCTCTGGTCATGGAGAGTCTCCACTCAGCTGGCTGGCTGTGAGAGGTGAGGGAGTTACTCTGACATCAACACTTTCTCAATACAAATCTTGTCTAGCTTTACCATTTCCCCCATTTTATGTTTTTTGTTGTTGTAAAAGTTTGTACAGATGAATTAATCACTGGGGCAATTAGGCTACAATGGGCAATACAAACCTGATATGGGTACATTAGGCATTAAATACTCGGGTATTACATACATAATTGCGTAGAACCTGCCACAACACATCTCAGCAGCATATAAAATAATTTTATCTGACCTGTTTCTACACAATTTTTAACAGCTACAGTATTTAAACCTGCTCACTCCATCAATTTCCTTGATGACTTTGGGTAGCTTATTCCATAAAACAGCTGCTGAGTATAAAATGTTGTCTTGCCAGCAAGTGTTATAAATCTGCAAGGTACAAAGTCAGTCTTATTCTAGAATTAGAGAAACAAGAGAATTCCAAGGCGACTGAGAATTAACAAGGCACCTACTTTGGGTAGTAAAAAGTACAGCCTACTAGAGTGAGGCACAATCAAGGCTGGCTCCATATACTGTAGGTCCCATTATAAAGGCTGAAAAAAACCCATAAAACATAAACTGCTATTTCTCAACAGCACAAAAGATGAATTCATTAAGGTGATAGAGTCCTAAAAAAAGTGGTGACTGGTTTAGAGTTTGAATGGAGTGTCTAGCTTAAAGTATGAAGGAGCAGTTAGAGTTCAAAGAGGGCATTTAAAATGAACGCCAGTTGACCCCAGAAGCTGTTGAAGCCGTTTGTTTCCAATCAACCTGATCCCTCACTTTATAGGCAGGAACCAGGGCTGATAATGTGCCCACCTGGCACAGAGCAATGACAAAAAAGGCATTTACAAATCAATAAGGGCCAATTATGGGGACAGCAAACACATGATCCAGAAAAAACAGCCAAACGAAACTTGCTGGAGTCCACAGATTCCTACAATTCCTTTGAAGTTGAATGAATGGAGTTGTATTACACTTAGGAGAGCACAAAACGGGAATTCCGCATTTAGTTGTTGCAACACACCATGCTTCTAGCGCATGCCCACACAAAGGCAATTTACTATTTCAGTTGTAAACTGCAAAAGATGTTGACTGTCTGAACTCATAAATGCAAATGGCCAATTTAAATATACATTAACAAATACTGTTTATTGTTTATTGCTTTTCATTGAAATTATAAACAGAATTTCATTTCTGTTTATGTCTACCCATGAATGAAGTAAGGAATACAAGTTTACGAGTTTTGTTGTTGTTGTTGTTGTTGTTGTTGTTGTTGTTGTAGTTGTTGTTGTGTAAAAGATTGGACACCACTGATATAAGGTAATCTGTCCGTTTCTGAACATCTGACATTGTAACATAATGACACAAAATAACGAAAAGGCCTAACCTGACACTGCCAGATGGTTTGTTTTCACATTACCAGTCGCTGGGGAGACCGTTTCAAAGGGCGGGCACTTAAAAAAATACCTGGCAGGCGATTGGATGAACCATCTGTCTATCACGTCTATGGTCTATCACAGGCTCGCTCTCGCTGGTGTCACACCAAAGCCCGCCCCTAGCTGCCTCATGACGCTGATTGGTGGTTCAGATTCATACTAATACTGCTCCATTGTCTCTTTTGGAGTTTACACATCCTTTGAGATGCAGAGCTTTTTAATAAGAGGACACACCCAACTGCTCTGTATTCTGATTTACAGACCCCCCAAATCAAACGCAAGTTTTTTATCTGAGTTTTCAGAACTTCTGTCCCTGATCATGCTTAAATATGACAGAGTCCTGATACTTGGTGATTTTAATATTCATGTTTGTTGTCCCGCTGACCCTCTCTCTACTGATTTTACTAATATGACTGACTCTTTTAATCTGTCACAAGCTGTTAAAACCCCCACCCACTCAAAAGGTCATACCCTAGACCTGGTTCTCTCATCTGGTATTGGCTTAGAGTCCTTGATAATAGCCGATAATTACATATCGGACCACCAAACCATCCTGTTCAAGGCATCTATTGCTAAACCGCCTCGGGAAAGCGACCAAACTTTTTACTCTCGCGTCCTCGGTGCAAATGCCGGAGCTCGGTTTTCAGAAGCCTTTTCTGCATCCAGCTCGGTTTTCCACCCCACAGTGCCTCTATCCAGCACTGATGACGCAGTTAAGTGCTTGAACGAAACTTGCACCTCCATCCTTGACTCCATTGCACCCCTTAAACTTCGGAAACGCAGGATAGCTGGCTGCCCCTGGTTTAATGACCACACCCGCAACTTAAAAAGACACTGTTGTAAAGCTGAGCGTAAATGGAAGTCTGACAAATTACAGTCGTCACTTCAAAATCTAAAGAACCTTATGAGCTCCTATCAATCAACTGTGAAAGAGGCAAAGACGGCTTTTTTTGCCAAACTGGTTGCTGACAACCATCACAACTCAAAAGCACTTTTTAATGCCATCAAAACTGTCATCAACCCCTCTGCTCCTGTCAAACATGACGACGACATTTTAAAATGTGAAGAGTTTTTAGTTTACTTCCAAAAAAAGATCACTGACATCAGATCAAACTTCACTCAACCCACCCAAAATAGCTATATTATACCTCCAGTACCCCCAGTCTTCTCCAACTTCGAGTCCATATCCAGTGAGTCATTAAATAAAATAATTCAGGGGATGAAGTCAACGACTTGTAAGCTGGACGTCCTCCCAACTCACTTCCTGAAGGAGGTCTTCGATGTCATAGGTCCCTCTGTCCTCTCCATTTTAAACAGCTCTCTAGCCACTGGATGCTTTCCCTCTGATTTTAAGCATGCAGTGGTTCAACCTCTTTTAAAAAAACCTAATCTTGACCCTGCTAATCCGGCCAATTTTAGGCCTATACCTAAACTGCCTTTTTTATCCAAAGTTTTAGAGAAAATAGTTTTTAACCAGCTGTCAAAATTTTTAACTGAGAATTCAATTTTAGACAAGTTCCAGTCAGGTTTTCGTTCTATGCATAGCACAGAGACAGCTCTTCTTAAGGTAACTAATGACCTTCTTTTAAACTCGGACGCTGGTCATTGCTCAATTTTAATTCTTCTTGATATTAGCCCTGCATTCGACACTTTAGACCATGAGATGCTCTTAAATCGCCTCAGAGATTGGGTAGGGATCTCCGGCCCTGTTTTTAACTGGTTTAAGTCTTACCTATCCAATAGAACATTCTCAGTACTGCTTGGCAACTCCTCTTCTTCATCTGCTCATATCACATGTGGGGTGCCTCAAGGTTCCATCCTTGGCTCAATTTTATTTTCTTTATATATGCTCCCACTGGTTTTTATTATGAAGAAATTCAACGTGTCATATCACTGTTATGCCGATGACACCCAAATTTACATCCCCATCACTCCCAACCATCAAAACATCACCAATCTGCACAACTGTCTGGCCGAAATAAAGGAATGGATGCTCCATAATTACCTCCAGCTCAACGATAACAAAACAGAAGTGCTACTCATTGGTCCTCCCTCCTCAACTGAGCCACTCAGAAACCAATTAGGCTCCCTTGCAGGCTACATCACACCCTCGGCCAGGAACCTAGGGGTTATTTTTGACTCAAACCTCAACTTTGAATCCCACATAAAGAAAGTCGTCCAAACCTCCTTTTTCCACCTGAGAATCATCTCAAAAATCAAATATTTTATGAGTTTTAAAGACCTAGAAAAGGTCATGTATGCTTTTATTTTCTCAAGATTGGACTACTGCAACTCTTTATACTCTTGCCTTACTAAGAAGCAGTTGGCACGCCTGCAACTGGTACAGAACGCAGCTGCTAGGCTTTTAATGGGTATGAAAAGAGATCATATCACACCCATTTTAGCTTCACTGCACTGGCTCCCTGTACATTTTAGAGTTGATTTAAACATTTTATTAATTACTTTTAAAGCCCATCTTGGACTGGCCCCAGACTACATAGCTGACCTTTTATCTTTTTATCAACCTAACCGTGAGCTTAGATCCGCCACTCAAGTCCTCCTCATCGTGCCCAGAGCCAATCTCGCAACTAAAGGAGATAGGGCTTTTGCGGTCCGGGCCCCAAATCTTTGGAATGCGCTTCCAATGGACATCCGTTTATCGACATCGGTGTCTATTTTTAAAAAACAGCTGAAAACTCATCTTTATAGGCTGGCATTCCTCTAATTTGCACATTTATATTTTTATTGTTTTATTGTTTTATTGTTTTATTGTTTTATTATTTTATTGTTTTATTGTTTTTTGTTTTATGGTTCAGTCTTTTAACCCATTCACTGCCAGCCGTTTTTTTTTTACTGTAGGTAGCTTCTGCCAACGGGTTTTTTTGAGGATTCTGGCTCATCTTTCAACAGCCGAGGATTATTTTCTGCTAAGATTTTGTGAACACAAAATATCTTGGTAACACTTTATAATAACGTTCAGTAGTAAATCATTTATAAGCTATTAATTAATGATGAACTAATGATGAACTAATCATTTACAAAACATTTGTAAATGATTAATAAGTGCTATGTAAACATATAAAAAACGTGTTGTAAGTCATCTATAAACTTTCAGTAAATCATGAAATTATCATAAATAAAACGTTAGTAAATTGTTAATAATTAATCAATATTCTATCCAAAGTTTTTATATTCCAACCATTATCTCTATAAACATTTATTAATTATGAACAAATGATGAGCAAATCATTAGTAAATTATTTAAAAGTAAATAGTTGATAGATTATAAATCACTTCTAAGTCAGTTTTTATTTTGCAACTTCTGTTTATCAGTATCTCGCCACTTACACATTTGTTAATCATGAGTCATTAGTAAATGATCTGCATATAATTTGTGGATGTCTCATTAATTACTTGTAAGGTAGCCTGTTAAAAGCCTCAAAACAATGATACTGTACCAGTTATGACCTGTTAATGAAGCTTCTCCCATGCGGGTGAACAGGGACTGACTCCATCCCCAGGCCGACCGAAGCAGTCAGCACTTAGAAGCACTGCAGCACAAACTACAGTTTTGCCCAACTGTAATAAATGATGTGTAAATAATTTACAACTCACTTATAACGCTTCCTCAACGGTTACAAATGATTTGTACATGTATACAAATCATTTATAAAGCTTTCTGTATCCCCTAATCTAAAGTGTAAACAATTCATCACTCATAAATGTGTTACATATAATCTGTAGATCTTCCTAAACGGTTACAAATGATTTGTACATGTATACAAATCATTTGTAAAGCTTTCTTTATCCCCTAATCTAAAGTGTAAACAATTCATCACTCATAAATGTGTTACATATAATCTGTAGATCTTCCTAAATGGTTACAAATGATTTGTACATGTATACAAATCATTTATAAAGCTTTATTTATCCCCTAATCTAAAGTGTAAACAATTCATCACTCATAAATGTGTTACATATCATCTGTAGTTCTTCCTCAACAGTTACAAATGATTTGTACATGTATACAAATCATTTATAAAGCTTTCTTTATCCCCTAATCTAAAGTGTAAACAATTCATCACTCATAAATGTGTTACATATAATCTGTAGATCTTCCTCACCTGTTACAAATGATTAATGGACCCCAGGCCCCAGCAGAATACATCTATATTGTGCAGCTTTTACTAAATGTTTTTTTTTATTGGATCATTAAAATACAGCATTCCAATTACAAAAAGGGGTAATATACCAAAAAATCAAGGTCTGGGGGGGAAATAAATACTTTTTTCAATCGAAAATGTGTGGAACCATGATTTACAAATTGAAAACACAATAATTACAACAATAAAACAGTGTCAGTGTCTCTAAACCAGTGGTTCTCAAACTTTTTCTGTCAGGCCCCACTTTGGAGGAAGAAAATCTTTCGGGCCCCACCGCTCCAACAAAATTGAAACAAAACGGTCCAAGTTTAACTTTTATTGACATAATGACCATTCATTTCTATATTCTGGCTGTTTTGCACTGCACATCTTTTTAAAAACAATAACAATAAAGTGCAACCTCTACAAAACAAAATAAATTTAAATATCTTAATTGTGAGTTCAAGTCACTATCACTGTATTAAGGGCTGCAATGAGCCTGTTTTCCACTGTAAATCTTTTCAAAAGAATAATAAAGTGCAACCTGTGCAGAAAATAATAATAATAATTGTGAGAACTCAAGTTTTCTCAGTATTAAGGGCTGCAATGAGCCTGTTTTCCACTGTAAATCTTTTCAAAAGAATAATAAAGTGCAACCTGTGCAGAAAATAATAATAATAATCCGTGCAAAAACCCACACAGTTCTCCCATTTCAGCCCGTGTTCTGTCAGGTAACTGTCCAGAAGCTTAAATAGCTCTTCAGCTGTTGCTCTGCTTGTAACGTACTTGCAAAACAGCAAATCCTCACTCAGTGACTCCGACGTGACAAAGCGAACATAGGCGATAAGCAAGCACTCTTTATTGCTGTCCGTAGCCTCGTCCACTTAAGGCGAAACGTGTGTCTGTCAGTTTTTCTGTGAGTTGTTCCTCGAGGTCATTTGAAATGTCACATAGGCCTATACGTTTTGCAACTATGTCATTGGACAGCGGGATAGTCTTCAATTTTGCAGCGCTGGTCTCATCCAGCATAGTTGACACCATATCGATAGCTGCTGGGAGTATGAGTATGAGTTCCTCAGCGATGGTGTGCGGCTTCTTGCACTGTGCAATTCTGTATGCGACCTTGTATGACGCTAGTTGTGCTTTGCTGTTCACTGATGCCACTTTTACAAAGCGATTTTCCTGCTTGCGGTATTCACCGAGTTTCCTCTGAAAGAACCCGAGTGACTTATTGACGAAAGTGGGGTGTGTTGTCTCCAAGTGTCTTTTTAATTTGTTAGGCTTCATGCTGTCCGCTGCCAGAGTTTTCAGACAGAGAACACAGACTGGTCTCTCCTCGTCTCCTACCGCATTTACTGTGAATCCCAGAGCAAGATAGGCGTCATCATATTTTCGTTTTGGTTGTTTTTGTTGACTGCCGCCGTCCGACTCCTTGTTTGTCCCTGCCAAATGTCTCTTCATTGTGCACTAATCTAAAACACTAAAACAGCCTCCAGTCTGTCTGATGAAATTTGAACATGTCAATACGGAAGCGCGGGGTTTGTTTATTTCTTCACGGGGAAAAGAAGTCCGACCTAAAAATGGGCTAAAACATTGGTTCCGCGGATTTCACCCGCGCCCCACCTGTAATACCACTGCGCCCCACAAGTGGGGCGCGCCCCACACTTTAAGATACACTGCTCTAAACCTTAGGAGAAAGCCTACATATTCTCCATATAGCTTTGTTGTCAAATTATAGGACACCATACTGTATGGATATATTTACAGATGATGACTTATAAACTAGAAGTGCACAAATGGAAAATAAGCAAAGAAAAAGGTGTTCATTTAGTATCTCAGCAACATGTACAATACATATTGTATCGATGAAACTGGTTGTTGAAATCATCCAAAGTCCACTCCACAGGCAGGCAGATCTTGAGACGGACGTCCCTGTGTTTGTTTCCCCTGCCACCACAGCCAGCGGTTTGTCTGCCTGATAAAGAAAATGATGTTACAATGGTAATGGCAGATGGAGGAGACTACCGTCTCACTGTAGCAAGGCACACAAGCAAGCATTTATTTCTGAAACAAAATATTTTCGCGGCCACAAGATTGAGCGAAAAAAGGTGCGTTTGTTAAACTATTCAGATTTCTCTGAATGGCGAGGGACGCTAACTGCTGCTTTCTGCCATTTTAGCGAGTCCCATTCTAATAACTTGCTCGCAATAAATAACCAATTGGCTTTGCTCTAGACATGTTTGCAAAAACTGCTGTAATACTAGCTTGGTTTGACAGTGGTGTTTATCTACTCCTCCTGATGGCTAGCTCGGCTAACGCTAACCTAGCTACGCTAGCCGTGGCCAGCTATCGATCGAAGTTAGCCATTAGGACACATTTTTATTAGCAAACACCATAATCATACTAAAGTTACCATGCGGGTGTTAGCAACCCCCGTCAGAGTCAAGGAGGCAGGAGACTTACTTTGTTACAGGCTTAATAATTCACAGCTTCCCAGCAACTCTCAGCATGGACGTCAGTCATGAGCACAACAACACAGTTCCGGCTGGAAACATGCATGCACTTCAGTTCCTAGTCAGACATCAACATCACTCTAAAAACCAGAATCGCCACAGTATCGTCTCTGATTTAATTTCAGTAGGTGGCTGGAAAGTGGCACGGTTGATATTGTACTTACATTGCTGCTGTGTTTACAGTTTGCAGACCGCTGCCATGTTGGATCTGCGCTGCAGAGGCAGCTTGCGTGTGTGCGTTCCCGTGAACAATGTAGGGAGGGGAGGGGGGACTCCTCCAAACGGAACATCTTATATGGAGATCATTTGCTAATGATTTGTTCATCATTTGTTGATGATTAATAAATGTTTATAGAGATAATGGTTGCAATATAAAAACTTCATAGTATATTGATTAATTATGAACAATTTACAATTTACGTTTAATTTATGATCATTTCATGATTTACTGAAAGTTTATAGATGACTTACAACACGTTTTTAATATGTTTACATAGCACTTATTAATCATCTACAAATGTTTTGTAAATGATTAGTTCATCATTAGTTCATCATTAATTAATAGCTTATAAATGATTTACTACTGAACGTTATTATAAAGTGTTACCAATATCTCAAAAGAACTAATAGAATGTGTGCTTTCTCTGTCTAAAAGAGTTAGTTTGTAGAGTTAGTAGTTATGTAGGCATTAGCACTTGAATACAGCATGGTTTCAGCGTCTGAAAATTTAAGCTGAGAAAAATGCCTTTTTGTGAAATTCGATAGAACAGTCACTTTAACCATTCATTTTTGGCATCAGTAGACGTCAGACATCTAAACAATAGTTTTGAACAGTAATTTCCTCCATAACAGCAGGAAACCCCCCTCTCCTTCAAACTCCTCCCTCCGTGTGTGTTCTCCTCCTGCCTCCCTGGCTCTGCAGCGGGCATGTCACAAGCGAGTTGCTGCTGCTGCTGTGCCTGTCTGCTGGCGGCCGCTCTTTGGGCGAGTCTGGATGGGCTCGCTCGTTTCTTGGGGTTTCGGTTGAGAGCTTTGATGAAGCTTTTGCGATTCTGGTCTTATTTATGCTGCGTGTTTCAAAGTGTGTTCCACCCGTAATCTATTATGCAAATTTGCAATCCCCCACCGCCAGCTCCCTGCGCGAAAGCGAAAGCGTTTTCGCCAATCCATTTTCATGAGAATGGCTTCCTCACGCGGCTGTTTTTGCTTGGCTTTCTCTCGTCTGGAGAGCACTGTCGCCACTTAGTGGGTCGGTAAAATAGATTATACACATTCAATACCTCCCATATTTTAATATGAGATGTAAAAGGGGTTGATCGACGTCCCACCGTCAAAAAAAAAAAAAAAAATTTTAAGACGAGATATCTCGTCAATGGCAGTCAACCGTTTTTTTTTTTTTTAAACATTGAATGCCAGCCATGTTTTCATTCCTGTAGGTAAGTTGTGCCAGGGGTGTTTTTGACGATTCTGGCTCATTTTAGAACAGCCGAGGATTCTTTTCTGTTAAGAATTCATGAACACCAATCATCTAAAAATAACTAATAGAATGTGTGCTTTCTCTGTCTAAAAGAGTTAGTTTGCAGAGTTAGTAGTTATGTAGATATTAGCCGTTGAGTACAGCATGGTTTCAGCGTCTGGAAATTTATTCAGAGATAAATGGCTTTTTGTGAAACAGTCACTTTAACCATTCATTTTTGGCATCAGTAAGACCGTCAGACATTCTAAACAATAGTTTTGAACAGTAATTTCCTCCATAACAACAGGAAACACCCCTCTCATTCAAACTCCTCCCTCCGTGTGTCTTCTCCTCCTTCCTCCTAACAGCGGGCGTGTCAGAAGCGCGTTGTGCTGCCTGCCTGTCTGTCTGCGTGCCTGCCTGCCTGCTTGCCTGCGTGCGGGGACGAGTCTGAAATGGATTACTGTAAAATCGCCAAGCCATTTCCTTGAATGGCTTGCTCCCGCGGTGTGTGTGTGTGTGTGTGTGTGTGTGTGTGTGTGTGTGTGTGTGTGTGTGTGTGTGTGTGTGTGTGTGTGTGTTCGCGCGTTGCTCCGCGGCTCTGGGGGGGAGGGGATCTCTGTCCGTTCTGTGTGTGTGTCTCCGGGCTCCTGACTGTAAAATCGCCAAGCCATTTCCGCGGGAGGCGGCTGCTTTGGTGTACGGGTCCCGTGGCTGTGGCTTCTCTCTGTATCTGTCGCCACTTAGTGGTCGGTAAAATAGATTACACACATGCTCTTGCTCCTATAGTTATCTCGAAGATGTAAAAGGGGTTGATTGATGTCCCACCGTCAAAAAAAAAAAATGTTTATGTAAGACGAGTTAGCTCGTCCTTGGCACTTAAGCGCTGGATTATGTAAGACGAGTTAGGTCGTCTCTGGCACTTAATGTGTTAAGAAGAGATATCTCGTCAACGGCAGTGAACGTGTTAATTGTGCGTATACTTGTTTTAATTGGGTCTGCTTTTATTGTTTTAGCTGTGTCTGATGAAGGCCCACCATTGCTATCATTTTACCTGCATCACTGTACTCCTATGCTTTTTATTGCCTGTTAAGCACTTTGTAACATTTGTTTTGAAAAGTGCTATATAAATAAAGTTTATTATTATTATATATATAATAGCATGGAAATATGGATTTGTTGTGTGATCGTGATCTCATGATCTCGTGTGAATCCAGCTGCCTCACGAGGTTATGATAGCCCCCTTTAAAATACAATCATTCAAACCTCAGCTTTCTGAAATAAACTACAAATGAGACTGAACAAAGTTCAACAATGAAGGTGTGAATGTATTTTTCAGTATTTTAACAAGCTTTGCTCAACGATTTTCTCTCATCCAGATGTTCACCTGTGTGCTTCTCTCCTTAGCTCCACCCACTGCCACAGCTCTGACAAATGCGACAGCTCTGATTAATGCCACAGCTCTGACCAATGCCACAGTTCCCCTCCTGCCTATTGACAGACTGGTCTGCCACCTACTGGTGTTCTGCCCTTACTGCATCTCAACTCTCCTGATGCTGTCTTTGTATTGCAACAAGCCAAGAGGTAAGAGACTAAGGGCCCTATCGTCGTACAGTGCTATCGTTTGCGCAGCCGTTTGCGCACCTCTTATGCTATCTTCCCTTAGAGCTCTATCGTCGCAAAGGCGGTAATTTTGCGTTAGTGCCCGTTTTGCGCTGGAATAGCGCCGCGCAAAGCCCTAATTGTGTCGGCCCGCTGCACTTGGCGTCATCTCGTGCAAACCTCCATATCGGCGTGTTTATGCCCAAAACAGTATTCACAAGTGTGAGATCATGTCCACTCCCCTTAAAAGCCCCAGTGCCACGTCTGTGACAGCAGCTTCCTTCTCACGTGCACGCGGGACAGAGTGAGGGAGAGAAAAAGAGTTGGGGAGAGCGAGAGAGGGAGAGAGAGAGAGAGATGTGAGGCTGTCATGTACTTGTAGTAGTTGTAGTTTATTCAAGAACATATGGCATCGAGTTCACACTAGATGAATTTCATGTCCTTTACATTATAAATGTTAAACCACACAAACACAAAACATCATTAAAAAAAGGGTTAGAATATAAAATTGTTACTTTTCATTTATAAGTCTGCTCAGGTAGGGGATGGTGGAGTTCCTATAGTGCTCAGTTCTTGTTTGCATAGATTGGAGCTTACTGGCCTGTCTGGTGCTGCGGCCAGAGACAGAGCCATTGGAGGGGGGAGAGGAGTTCTCTCAGGTGGGAGTTTTGGACATGGTGAGCGTAACTCCGACACAGGTCTTCTCTTCTCTCCGAGAATCGGCAGATGCCGAGGATACTGAGGGAGGGCTGGTAGTGTTCGTACTCCCAGCCCAGAATAATGCGACAGGCTCTTTTTTGGATTTTCTCCAACTGCATGGATTGGAAAGCTGATAGGGAGGAGTGCCACACTGGAGTACTATATTCTATGGTGGGTCGGATGTATGTTTTGAAAATGGTCACTAGATCAGCTCTGCCTACACCGAAGCGTTTAAGTCTACGCAAGACATGCAGCTTACGGTTGGCAGTGGAAAGCATTTGGTTGACCTGCTGGTCCCATTTTAAGTTATCTTGGATCCATAGGCCAAGGACCTTGACTGACGGCACCACTTCTAGATGGTGGTCATTCAGAACCAGGGGAGCTGGGGGAAGTGGATGGCGGGAAAAATTTACATGGACAACTTTACATTTACTAGGGTTTAGCTGCATATCCTGGTTTGAAACCCAGGAGGACAGCTCGTCCATGACAGATTGCAGGGAGGAGGGCTGGGTGAAGTGGCGCTGTTCTGCAATGGTCATATCATCCACATACTTCCACCTGGCTACATGGGAGCGCAGAGCACTGTCAATCACGGCCAGGAAGATGACTGGACCTAGCTTAGTCCCCTGTGCCACTCCACAGGTCAGGTGGAGCCATGAGGACAGACAGCCCTGGTATCTCACCTGCTGTCGGCGATCAATCATGCATATAAAATAAAATAAAATGTGCTCATGCCCACCTGTGAATCACCTGTGTATTAAAGCCATTCCACACGCTGAAGAAGGGCTTCTGACCCAAACGTCTGTGTGGCAATAAAAGTATTCAACTTGGAGTGCTGTCCTCCTTTCTTGATGGCTGTCATGTAGAGTTCTCAACGGTCCTAAAAAATCTAAAAATCGAATCCAACCCAACCCGCTTGAGACGCGGACCGAGCTAAACTCGCCCGCCGTTGTCACATACACTCAGCTCGAGACCGACTCAGCCCGACGAAAACAAACAAACAAACAAACAATTATTAGACCTAGGACATTATAAAATGTGTGCAATTAATGCTGCCGCGGCTCAAATACAATGGGAACGGTATGTATGTGTGTTACTGTAATTTCATTCCACCAGCACACCAGCATTTTCTTTATCAGCTATTTTTTATTCGTTTCTATTAACACGTTGACTGCCAACGACGTATTGATACGTCAAGCAGAATCCAACCGTTGACTGCCAGCGACGTATTGATACGTCAAAAAAATCGTTTTTTTTTTTTTGACGGTGGGGCGTTGATCAATCCCTTTTACGTCTCCTATACAATTATTGGAGGTATTGAATGTGTATAATCTATTTTACCGACCCACTAAGTGTTGACAGTGCTCCCCCAGACGAGCGAAATCAAAGAAAAAACTGCCGCGGGAGCAAGCCATTCAAGGAAATGGCGAGGCGATTTTACAGTAATCCAGACTTGTCTTGCCCGAGAGCGGCCGCGCAGGCAGCAGCACACAGAGAGCGGAGAGCGATTTGCAAAATAGATTATAGGTGAAACACACTTTGAAACACCTCAGAAAGGCCAGAATCAACATCTGCCCATCGCCCACGCATTCCCCGGCCCATCTTGACTCGCACAAGGAGCGTCCGCACGCAGGCAAGCAGGCAGGCAGGCACGCAGGCAGGCAGGCAGGCAGCAGCAACGCGCTTCTGACACGCCCGCTGTAGAGCCAGGAGGAAGGAGGAGAAGACACACGGAGGGAGGAGTTTGAATGAGAGGGGTGTTTCCTGCTGTTATGGAGGAAATTACTGTTCAAAACTATTGTTTAGAATGTCTGACGGTCTTACTGATGCCAAAAATGAATGGTTAAAGTGACTGTTCTATCGAATTTCACAAAAAGCCATTTATCTCTGAATAAATTTCCAGACGCTGAAACCATGCTGTACTCAACGGCTAATATCTACATAACTACTAACTCTACAAACTAACTCTTTTAGACAGAGAAAGCACACATTCTATTAGTACTTTTCTGAACTTTGTGTTCACAAAGTCCAACCAGAAAATTATGCTCGGCTCTTGTAAAATGAGCCAGAATCCTCAAAAAAAGGCCTGGCAGAAGCTACCTACAGTAAAAAAAAAACGGCTGGCAGTCAATGTGTTAATGTATATGCATTGAATCCGACCAATTTAGTCCAATAGGCCTAATTCATGAGAGAATTGTGAGTATCTATTTTTTTCTGCCAGCATTTGTCATTTTCCCCTTGATGCACATAAAGACACATGCTTCCATCACTGTCTGCTTGATGGCGAGAGGGACTTCAGCTGTAGGCTACTCATGACAAAAACAGACGTCGAATTTTCAACATAGTTCACTTTTGCAGTAGGCCTAGGTTACTGGCTATTAGGCTACTATGAGATGAGGCAGTTAAGTTGAGCTGGGTAGTAACAGGCCGACAGTAGGCTATGCCCTGTCTCTCTCTCTCTCTCTCTCTCTCTCACTCCCTGACGAGGGAAGTGGAGATGGCTATTGCGGTGCCCAACCCTGTGTTTACGCTCAGAACATGGCGATGGTATCTTCGCCAGAGCGCAAAATGACACGTGCAGAAGGCAGATGATAGGCTAAGAGGTGCACAGACACGCCTGGGCCACACCTACGCCTGTGTCTGCGCTTAGATTCCAGCGCAAAACTGGATGTTGGAGGCAGACGATAGCTTAAGACGCAGGGAAGATAGCAGAGGTGCTCAAACGGCTGCGCAAATGATAGCGGCATACGATGATAGGGCCCTCAGTGGCTGTGTACCCTGGGGACGCGTTTTTCAAATCAGAACGCTTTGGAAATCATGCCCACAGCGCTTCCAACGCGCACAGACCACAGGCACGGAGCCTTTTTGGTTTTGTTTTGTTGTTTCCCTGCTGTTGCGCCGCGCGTAATACGGGTCAGGACCCAATGATCACACGGACGGTAGCCAGTTAGTTTTGTCTGTTTCTTGTTGATTGTTCGCAGTGTAAACATGAAAGCCAGATTATTGGCAATTCTGGCAGCAGCAGAGTTTGAAGATCCCCTTCCAGGAGAAGAGGTAGGAGGAGTGACATTGACGAGCAGCGCGCTTTTCCTCCAAATGTTAAACTTTTTTCAGCTTGAGACGCCCAGAGCCCTCCGGCCAAAAACACCCCATGAAAGATGAGCGCTCCTACCGCGTCCTTACCATAGAGAATAAATTGCAGAAAGGCGCTGGCTTCTCAAATACACACATCCTGTGTACAGCCCCTAACTGACTAACTAGAGTATATTCACTAAGTAACTAGCTAACTATCTATCTAAATGGTGATGTATTCTTTCTACATCTGAACTCTTCTAATGTCATTTACCTACTGAATATCTTGACACCGGCCTGGAGGAAAGAGACTAGCTAGCGAACAAACAAACTAGCTAACCAATCACTGGTGGTAGTGATTTAGTCTCTAGCTAAGAGACTAATTAGGTGACTGTCGTGTTCTGTCCTTACTGCATCTTGACTCTCCTAATATGCTGCGTTCAAGACAACTCGGAACCAAGCCCGCGGGAACAAGGCTGTGAAGCAGTTTTCCCATTGTGACCAAGTTCGGTATTGCAAGTCACATGACACCATGGGGCCCAGAAAGTCTTTTTCCCATACACTTACATGGGGAAAGAAGCAGCTGTAAAACTCTGGTAACAATTTTCAGGGTATCACTCAAAGTCAAAAACGACTATTTGAATTACAGTGCAGTCCTCTTATACCTTGGGATGGGTCAAATTGATCACTATAAGCGGATGATCATTATAACAGATTTTTTTCTTTTCCTTAGTCCTCATGCAGATTACCATCTAATTTACATTTAATAATAATAAGGATAATAATATTAATTTATATTCCTATATGTATTACATGAATACAGTACAAATAAAGTGAAGGAATGTTATTGACTTTAAAAATCCATAAGTTAGGCCTCCAGCTGTTTCAAACACAGTGGTCTCGTCTCACGTAAAGACATCTGACAGACATGCACCGAGTATCACTGCTGTATCTCTGCTCATTTTTGTCAGTTTGTAAGTAAAAAATTAAATAAAATTACTGTTGTTTTAAACATTTTTTCCATTGTTCTCATGTGGGACAAGGCCCAAAAAGATCACTATAAGTGAATTATTTAAACAGCATATCTATATATCTAGTCTATAGGAATGATTCGGGACCAAGCTTTTTGATCAATATAAGCGGTTGATCACTATAACCGTGATCACTATAAGCGGATTCCACTGTATCAAGTTTTAAATTATTGTAAATTATTGTATTGTTATATGAAAACGGTTTGGACTCTCAAAAAACTGTGACAGAGGTTTTGTGTAGAACAGTCCAGACATTATTTGTAGGAGGAGTAGCGGAAAAAGTACTTTTGGACAAAATTCTAAACCTCGAGGGCAGAGATGGGTGGGCCCTCCATGGATAGATGTGGCTTGGCCCAAGGAAAACATCAGTGAAGCAATAGTGTTTCTATGATTTACAACCACCGAGTTATGGCCTTTTAAATTTTGAAATATTAGGTGGACACGGTGGCTCAGTGGTAGAGCTGTCGCCTCACAGCTAGAAGATCCTGGGTTCGATTCCCACCTGGGACGCTGTGAGCGCTGAAGGAGTGCGTGCCCATCCGCATGTCCTCGAGTGCCCACCGCCCGGGTGGGGTCGTCAAAAGGGCCTTTCTGTGTGGAGTTTGCATGTTCTCCCCGTGCCTCCTGGGGGTTTTCTTCACATAGGAACCCCCTTCACCAAAACATGCAATATCCTGGTTGCTGATGTGGTTCCTCCTCTGGTCGTTAAGGGCGCCTGTTTGGAGGGAGGAGAACTAGTTGGAATAGCGTGATCCTCCCACGTGCTATGTCCTACCGGTGAAGCTTCCTCTGTCAGGTGAAAAGAAGCGGCTGGCATGGAGCCAGTTTCGGCTCGCCCCAGATCGGCAGAGGGTGGAGCAGCAACCAGGATAAATACATTTTAATTAGCAAAAATGTGGATAAAAATGTGATAAAAATCCGGGGGGGGATTGAAATATTGTTACAGCGTCCCATATACTGTAAGCAAAATGACACCCACAAACTTTTTATTTTAGATTGGTAACCATCGCTTACCTTCATGTGTTATTGGAGGATATATTATTTAAAATCTCCTTTAACTCCTTCAGCTCTGACTGCAGGAAATGCCCCTCCCGTCTCCATGGCAACAGCCACACCCAGCCAGGCTGATGAGGGATTGGATGATGACTATGATGATGTCATTGCCGTCACCACCGAACATCACTTGTAAGCTGGAGAGAGAGAGAGAGAGAGAGAGAGAGAGACAGAGAGAGAGAGAGATGGACAAACAGAGAGAGGGACAGAGACAGAGAGAGATAGGGAGACAGAGACACAGGGGAGAGATAAAAAGAGACAGGGGAGAGATACACAGAGAAAGAGACAGAGAGAGAGAGACAGACAGAGACAGGGGGAGATACAGAGAGGAATACGGGAGAGATACAGAGTGAAACGGGATAGATACGCATAGAGAGACAGAGAGTGATAGAGTATATGAGATAAATTAAACAACGCCTTATATTATGTATTTTCTTGGTATTTAACCTTAAGTGCCATAGCCGAAATAATTCGTCTTACATAATCCAGCGCTTGAGTGCCAGAGCCGAAATAACTCGTCTTACATGTTTTTTTGACGGTGGGACATCAATCAACCCCTTTTACATCTTCCAGATAACTATTTGGAGCAAGAGCATGCGTGTAATCTATTTTACCGACCACTAAGTGGCGACAGAGACCGAGAGAAGTCACAACCACGGGACCCAAAAGCCACTAAAGCAGCCGCCTCCCGCGGAAAACCCCGGACACACACACACAGAACGGACAGAGATCCCTTCCCCCCAGAGCCGCGCAGCAACGCAGCAACGCGCGAACACACACACACACACACACACACACACACACACACACACACACACACACACACACACACACACACACACACACCGCGGGAGAAAGCCATTCAAGGAAATGGCGACGCGATTTTACAGTAATCCGTTTCAGACTCGTCTTGCCCGACAGGCAGACAGGCAGGCAGGCACGCAGACAGACAGGCAGGCAGCACAACGCGCTTCTGACACGCCCGCTGAAGCCAGGAGGAAGGAGGAGAAGAGCACGGAGGGAGGAGTTTGAATGAGAGGGGTGTTTCCTGTTGTTATGGAGGAAATTACTGTTCAAAACTATTGTTTAGAATGTCTGACGGTCTTACTGATGCCAAAAATGAATGGTTAAAGTGACTGTTTCACAAAAAGCCATTTATCTCTGAATAAATTTCCAGACGCTGAAACCATGCTGTACTCAACGGCTAATATCTACATAACTACTAACTCTGCAAACTAACTCTTTTAGACAGAGAAAGCACACATTCTATTAGTTATTTTTAGATGATTGGTGTTCATGAATTCTTAACAGAAAAGAATCCTCGGCTCTTCTAAAATGAGCCAGAATCGTCAAAAACACCCCTGGCACAACTTACCTACAGGAATGAAAACATGGCTGGCATTCAATGTGTTAAAAGCTGAACACAAGTCTAACCATGCAAACTCACAGTGCTGAACCTATAGAGCTGGATACCAGGCTATACAGATCCTAGTCTAAATAAACTATGCACCACTGCCTCCTTATGATTGTTGTGTTGGCGCATTTGACAAAATGCACTTAAAATAATTCATTTGAAAACTAAAGACATTTTCTGTATATTTTTATATTATTTAATTTTTGTAAGTACACTTACACTTACACTTCGGTTCAGTCGGTTTTCTTTTTCTGTTTTCCTAAAGTATAGTTTTTATTTGTATTTCAGTTAACTAAAATATGTTTTATTTCACCCATACTTTTAGTTCTTAGTTTAATGTTAGTTAAGTAGAATAACCTTGGTGTGTGCCTGTACAAAGCTGTCAGGTGGAAAATGTTTGTGGTTTAGACACTCTCTCTGTCTGTCTGTGTGCAGGCGTGTCTGTGGTTTCTTCTCTATCGGCTATCAGAAAACTAGGCCATGTAACCACAACTGTCTATAACGAGCTGCTCTTATCATATATGGGGCGGGGAGGGAGGGGGGGGGGACTTTTTATACTTTGACTTAAATGTTTTATACTGAACTTGATTATTTTAATTTTCCCTGACTATCGTTTCTTTTTTATACCTGTTTGTTAAGCACTCAATAACTTGTTTTGAAAAGCCTAATACAAATAAAATCTTATTAAAGATAGATTTTTGTTGGTCTTGTTCCTTCAGTTGGATGTGTGAGCTTCACTGTGCAGAATGATGTCTGTGCAGTTTGACACTAGAAGCTGTTTCCACAATTGTCGGCTGAAAGTGGAAAGTTTCTCTGAGCTCACTGACAAGGTGATTTTCAACAAGCATGATTCTTGACATCACAAATCCTGGAGCCAATCACTATCCAGTATTGAGCAGTTAAAGCCGCAACACATTCTCACTCCCAACTCACCGTATACTGCAGTTCGGTCAGGAACACTTGTCGTCGCTTTGTCACGAGTTGGGAGTGAGAATGTTTGAAAGCCTGTGTTGTATGCTGTGATTGGCTAGTTATGTTCTAGATAACCCTGATTGGTTGCTTTGTTTGGATTTTTAAATGAGGGAGAAGGAGGGGAAGTCATTTTAAGGGTTTTAACAAGATAATTTAACCTTTTTTGTGGGAAAAACCATCAGACAGAAATTATTATTCAAAGTAGAGTATTCATATACATCTTGAAACATGAATTTTGGGGGTTTTAAGCTCTGTACTAATCTTTTAAAAGTAGCCTAGCACACTTTTGCTTTTGTCACTTTTTACTACACTTTTTTACATTTTGGAACAATGTTAACAAAAAAACAGGAGATTTCAAAGAATTTCAGGAGATTTCAAAGAATAAAAGTAGTAGTAGCAACCTACATGCCTCAGTCCTCATTTGCAGTTGGTATCAAAATGTGATCTGTGACTCACCTGGAGAAAGAGAAACACACACAGGACATGTCGCAACAGACCCGGGAGAGTCAGGTGGAAATGCAATCCATATATATATCCATATGTATATATATATATGTATATGTGTATGTGTATATATATATATATATATATATATATCTGGTACAGCATCATTCCATTATAATTCGAATTGTATGGCTTTCATTGAACAGTTCTATTTTATTTAGTTTTTATTTCTACCCTTCATTATGCAATACATTTAATAACAATATATTAATTTGATATATTTGTACAGTGTGCTGCTGCTGCTGTATTGACTCTATGATATTAGTCTCACGTAGTCAGACCCTCGGTCGACGTCATCAAGCTTTCAGCGACTGGAGGCACTGCCAGACGACTATGGTATTGACCCAGTTTCCTTATCAGGGGTCAATAAGCTGAGCAGTGACAGAAAGCAGCCAGCAGGGGGCAGCACGTGACCACCTCAACACCACATGAAGAGTTTCTTCTCAAAACACAGCTCTATTATTGATTGATTGATTGATTGCATTAATTTGATAATTAATACAAAGATATGTATATAACTGCCCAGCAGGAGTACATACATTAAAGGCTTATCTCCATTCCATTGTGTAGCTCTGGGGAAAGGGAGTGGGGTGGGGTATGGTGGGGAAGGGTGGGGTACAGTGAGAGCCATAGGCTGGCAGAAACAGTGCAGTGAGCTGCTTTTAAGCTCATCACACTTTATATATATTTGAATTTCCTTCTTAATTTTGAAGGACTTCTTTTCATCGATTATTGTATATTTTCAAATGTAGTCTACATCCTGCCTCTCCCCCAAATCTGCACTCAAAAAGGGAAGAAAAAGACAGATTTAACACCCACAATAAGTCATCCGATTGCAAACCAGGAATTTGACTTTGTGTAAATATGCAGCACAGCCCTCACATCAATAGGGAAGACAAAGCATACAGACAAACATCACAATCACAAATGATAAAGTGCAAACTATAAAGTCCTAAAAGTGACATATGATGGGGTGGCAGCGGGGGGTAGGATAATGTAAGTCGGGGGGGAGGGGAACCCGTTACAACAGTTGCAATAAATGTTTTCCTGATTAAGAAAATATTGCACTTTTTTATTCATTTGTTTTACCTGAACTTGTCTGTGTGAGTGTTCCCGCAGACAATCCCACGTGTCCTTCACTAGGAGGCAGAGTGGAGCAGCATCTCTTTGTAAATCTTGTGACTCAGACAGAGGTGTGCTGCCTGTTGCTCTGTATATAAACTAAAGCAAGATGACAGGCAGATTATAGACTACAGACTACAGCAGCAGATTGGTAGCCTACAGCAACACATTCGGCCTGCAGGCACCACCCCAGCCTCCACTGCACTGCACCTCCACCACCATGGCTGTGTTTGGATCTTTCTTGCCTTTGTGCATCTTCCTTCAGGTGTCCTCTTGTCATGGTGAGCTGAGCTTGACATCAGTGCAGGTTTTATTTAATTTTTTTAATTATTGTTTAACCTTTATTTAAACAGGTAAATTAAATGTCTTTGAGATGCAGGGTCTCACGATTTCAGACGGCAGCCCGTCTTTATTGTCACACAACACACTACAACACATGCATGCGGCCACAACACACACTCATGCTGACGGTGGCCGGTGAAATATGTCCTCTGCATTTGACCCATCCAGGCTTGTCCTTTCCTCCAGGGGGCAGGCCAGGAGCAGTGGTCGCTATTTCTTTCCAGCGCCCAGGGACCTTCATTGGACCATCATTGGACCAACTTCAGATGTTGTCGTCACTGGTCGGATGACGATCTTCTGCATGTTTTTAGTGGGGGGTTATGTACGGAGGAACCCCCTGGGGGGTACGGGGAGAACATGCAAACTCCACACAGAAAGGCCCTTTCGACGAGATAGCCCACCTGGGCAGTAGGCACTGAAGATATGGGGGGGTCACAACTCCAGCGCCCACAGCGTCCCAGGTGAGAATCAAACCCAGGACCTTCGAGCTGTGAGGCGACAGCGCTTACCACTGCACCACCGTACCAGGTCTCATTCTCAAGAGAGACAATTCTCAAGACATAGAAATTACAAACAAAAGAAGGAGCATGGGCTAGGATCAGGGGTTCCCAAACTTTTCCGACCAAGTACCACTACGTACCAAACCAAATTTCCCAGGGACCACTTCCACTGCTTACCCCCTCCCCCCCATAAAATGAAATTTGCTGATTTAACCATGCAATAGCATCAGAAAGGTAAATAACAATATAAGGCTAGCTGGTTCAAAATGGACACACACGGACACTCACACACACACACACACACACACACACACACACACACACACACCTGCGAGTAATAGGGGATTATAGGTGTCTTGCTCAAGGTTCACAGAAATTATTGAAGGAGAGCAGAGGATCACATGGGGTTCAAACCTTCCTTTCACATTAGGGCTGGGTATCGGTATTCAATACCTTAGTTTAAAGTATCAACCAAAATAACTCAAGTATCAAAACTTCTCCAATCAACTAATACCTGCATTTGTTCAATTTTGCACACAAATCTAGAGAAAAGGATGACTATTTGTATGGTTTTGCTCACAGCCAATCACCACAAGCATTCTTTGATTTAATGTGACGAGTGATTGGTCGGGCGGCCGGGCCCACGACCACAGCAGCTACAACCCTACTGTCTGTGATGGTGAAGTCGAGTGCAGTGTACAGTATGTGATGGAGGTGAAGGAATGAATTTGCAAATGAATGAATGAATGAATGAATGAATGAATGAATGAATGAATGAAGGACGTAGGGTAAAGGGTAAAAATGGTAGCAAATTAACTATTTGTATATATCAATACAGTATAAAATCAATACAGTATAAAAACACTATGACAGCTTGCTGAATAAATTCAATGTTTATTGTTGCACAAACTGGTAAAAGACCAAGCTTTAAAAGATACAATATGAAGTCTAAATAAAGTACTTATCTATCTATACAGTTTTAAAAGAGCACGGTTAAAATCAAAATGTTCTCATTGAAATCAGTTCATTACATTACAAAAAAAAACAATTGTGGACAACTTTCACACCAAACACTGAATAAGATACTGACTTAAAGCTGCACTAGGAAATATGTTTATGTACAAAATGATCCACCCTGCAAGAGAACACAGTGTCCCATCTCATCTAATGGAGATCCAGCAGATTCTCTCTATTTGTCCAAATGATGTTCTGCTGGCAGGTCTGATACTTCTCATCTACAGGAAGTGATGAATCCAAACTAAAGAGTTAAATACAAACTGTCTGCTGATCAGCAGGGAGCAACACAGCCGGAGTGCAGCTTTCAAAATAATGTGACTAAATAATTATATAAAATATATAGACAGTATATAGATATGCATAAACTCTTACAATGAATAAACTAAAATAATGTGACTAAATAATTATATAAAATATATAGACAGTATATAGATATGCATAAACTCTTACAATGACTAAACTAAAAGAATGTGACAAAATAATTATATAAAATATATAGACAGTATATAGATATGCATAAACTCTTACAATGACTAAACTAAAATAATGTGACTAAATAATTATATAAAATATATAGACAGTATATAGATATGCATAAACTCTTAGAATGACTAAACTAAAATAATGTGACTAAATAATTATATAAAATATATAGAGAGTATATAGATATGAATAAACTCTTAATAAAGAATGGGGGGAAATGGCAGTTTGTGTTGGAAACAACAAACTTCATTCACCTCCATCAGCTGTTTGTATAAAATGATTAATAAATTCTGTACAAAACACTGTACATTTTGATCTGCCTTCCCAACAATGCATGCTGGGACAAGCTGATCCAGCCCTGACTCTGATTAGCAATAAGCAGGTATAGAAAATACATGTGCGATGTTTGAATAGCAGAGATGCACACACAATTATATGCACACATCTGTACACTTTAAATGAAATGTTGTGTGATGGAAGTAAGAATGTGTGTTTTCTTGGACTCCATCATGTCTCTCTTGTTGTTGTCTGATGCACTTCTCTTTATGCACCTGCAACACATTATTGTAAATGTACAGCTGCTGTCTGACATGTTCCATTCAACTGTAACACATTTAATGATCTGTAGAACATTAAAACAAAACATGAATACGTTATGAAATTAGCTTTAATTTTACCATGGGCGGTTCCCAGTTTGAGAATAACCAGTATCTTCAGTTCCCATAGGAGTTGATGCTGTGAATGGAGAATAAACATTAATTTAATAGACACATAAATGGATGTGAACAGACCCACAACTCTTTGATGCTCCTTTAGTTCAGTAAATGACAGTACCTTGAAAAGGCCAGTAGGCTCTGCTTTATAGTGACAATGTACTGCTGTAAACTTGTCCTGATTAAAGCTATAACAGCATGGCGATGCCCAAACTACTCTTACATACAGCAGTTAGCAATGCATGTATACTGTCTGTCTGAATAGTTTTAGCAGTAGTATAGATACAGAACAATAAAACACAGGAGAAAATGCTAATAACTAACTAGCTCTCTGGTTAGCAGAAGAGTTTGCATTGAAATGAATAAAACAGGAGGAGATGTCTGAGAGCTGCAGCATGTTGCACAGTACAAACCACAGCTCACACAGGTGTCTGTAAACCTGGACACACGTCACATATAATAATATAACTCTCCAGTACAGAAGAGACACTTCAAGGCTCATTAAGCAGACTAATAATAATAATACATCAGATTTATATAGCGCTTTTCCAAATGCTCAAAGACGCTTCACAATACAGAACAATATAATACCATAACTTAAGAATAGAGAAGAAAATAAAGAAAATAAATAAAAGGTGAGAGAGGAAGGAGTTCATGGGTTGAAAGCAAGGGTGAAAAGGTGGGTTTTGAGGGCGTGTTTAAATGATGACAGAGTGTCTGCTTGACGGATATGGCTGGGGAGGGCGTTCCAGAGGGTGGGGGCAGCTGCAGCGAAGGCCCTGTCACCCCAGGTCCGGAGCTTCGTTCTGGTGGTTTGGAGAAGGTTAGCATCTGCGGACCTGAGGCGACGGGTAGGCGTGTGGAGGTGAAGGAGGTCAGAGAGATAGGAGGGGGCCAGGTTGTTGAGGGCTTTGAAGGTGATGAGTAATAATTCGAATTGAATCCTGTACGTGATGGGGAGCCAGTGGAGATCGTGGAGGATGGGGGTGATGTGGTCGGAGCGGCGGGTGGAGGTGAGCATGCGGGCAGCGGCGTTTTGGACGTATTGGAGTTTTTTGAGGGTTTTGGTGGGTGTGCCGTATAGAATGCTGTTGCAGTAGTCCAGTCGGGATGTGATGAAAGCGTGAGTCAGTGTTTCGGCAGCAGAAAAGGATAGTGAGGGGCGTAGACGGGCAATGTTCCTGAGGTGGAAGAAGGCGGATTTGGTGATCTGGTTGACATGCGGGATGAAGGAGAGGGTGGGGTCGAGAATGATTCCAAGGTTGCGGACGTGGGTGGAGGGGGTGACAATGGAGCCGTCAATGTTGACAGAGAAATCCTGGGTGGAGCGGGTGAGGGAATTTGGGCCAATGATGATGATTTCGGATTTGTCACAGTTGAGTTTCAGAAAATTGTTTTGCATCCACATTTTAATGTCAGAGAGGCAGGTGATGAGGGTGGAGTGGGTGGCGGCAGTGATGGTCTTGGTGGAAAGGTAGAGCTGTGTGTCATCTGCGTAACAGTAAGTCATCTGTCATCTGCGTAAGACTGCGTAAGACTAGATAGAGACAGGCTGATTTAAACTGTGCTGTTTGATCTCAACAGTTAAAAGTGATATTTGCATTGTTTAATAATTGTCTGGTAACTATAGAGACAGAGAAGAAACAACAAGCTCAGTCACAGCTTGTCAGCATGAGTGGAAACAACCATTTCACAGTTTGTCTTTAACACGTACAGTAAAGGAGAACTGTTGCTGTGATGGCAGAATTTAGTCAGTCTTGTAACCACATTGACGCCAGAGCTCATGTGTGGACACACAGCAGCTAGCAGGTGTCATATTATTATATATTCACAATGCA
The DNA here is from genome assembly GCF_964638095.1 of Poromitra crassiceps. Classification (NCBI taxonomy): domain Eukaryota; kingdom Metazoa; phylum Chordata; class Actinopteri; order Beryciformes; family Melamphaidae; genus Poromitra; species Poromitra crassiceps. Next base: position 4,524,254 of record NC_139628.1, read on the forward strand.
AATGCAACGTAACCATCACAAAAGATATTGTTAATATAATATTTTAATTCTTATTCTTTTAACACTGCTATCACTGGTGCTGTCAACTCATTTGTGTGAGAAACTGAGGAAAAGCAAGAAAAGCAACCAATAATTCTGTTTGATTTCACATCATGGACACCATGGGCGTCGTTAGGCCTGGGGATTGGGAGGCTTTTAATTATTAATATTTTTTAGAAAAATTCCCCAGATCTATTCATGTGTCATTCATGCTTTAAAGCCCTCAAAAATGTCATGATATATAGTTGATCAGAAAAATTGAACAATTTGTAACCTATATAGAATATATATATAGAAGGAAGAGACATCACTCTCATCACAGCGTTCAAATTGTGCATTGTGGCTAGACTTTGGGGACAGTTGTATTGAAGTGAATGGGGCAGGCATGGAAAGTCCCACTATCAACCATCATACAGTGTCTGTGTTGTTTCACGTTTGATTGAAAAATGCTTCCACAGATTGCAAAATCGAACGCTGTGATGTGATGTGATGTATTTTCCTTCTTTATAGGTTCCTTGGCTGTTTGTCACTCAAGGCTAATGGTGAAGTTTAACAATTAATGAATTTGCTATGGGGGCTGCCTGGAACCCTCTCAAGGACCCCTGGTGGTCACCTTGAGAACCACAGATGTAGCTTTTCAGTATTCATCTCAATTTGCTCAGAGATTGTGCAATTGTCTGTTGACATGAGGGGGGGGGGGGGTCCCTAAAGAGGGCTGGGCTAAAGCAAAGCAGCCAAAGTGACTGAGGTGATTTGAACTGCAGCCTGACTCAGGATTACATCTGTATCATCAGTAATGATGCTGTGATACAGTTTCAGTGAAGAGTTTGTGTCAGTGAGCCAGCAGGCTGAAGGTTAGGGAGGATCATTATAACTTTACCTGTGGTTGATATCATTTTCATAGTCAGAGATCTCTGCTGGATCAGCATACTGCCCTGTTGAAGATGCTCAGATTATTTTTTTAAATCACACGTTTTTTAGGTACATTTAGGCATCGCTGGCTGTTCTGTACTCATGTCATGTTTATAATTTGTGTACTCACCATTCTCGTCAACATTTCTGAGCTCAATCGAGGAAAAGGTGATGTTACTGGATCCACCTGCAGCTCCGCCTGAAATATAGATTTCCACTGGAATTTAAATCAGTCAGTTACTCACCTTCATTTGTGTGATTCTACCATTTCAAACTGCTGCATGTTAATAATAAAGTAAATACTGTACCATTTCCACTGTCTTCAGGGGCGTTGACAGTTTGATAGACATCAGCATCAACTACAGGTCAGTACAAATACAAGTCTAAGTCAAATAAATCACTCTTATCCCATGATACCAACTTACACCTCATCTCTTCTAACATACGTCTTGTTCAAATAAAGTATGTTCAGTGCAGATCATCTTAGAGACAGATGTAAGCAAAGCTATACCATTTTGATCATATCAGAGTCTTGGATTGTTTTGTCCATGTTAGTACAGTATCACATTTAGCTTTCTATTGGTTATAAAGTGATTGTTATTAGTGTAGTATTAAGTTGTGAAGAACAGTCATGATTAGTTTGAAGACTGACCATGGAGAAGAGTGCCATATGCATTGTCTTGATCATCTCTCTGGTCTGTAGTGGAGCTCTGGTTGCTGCTCAGAGACTGGATGGGTCTAATAAATGTAGTAAATATAGTAAATAACATGGAAGTTATGACTGTTATGGTTAAGATGAGAGAATTGGTGCTGTGCTGTAGGCTGCTTACCTGCTAGATGGATCTGTGAAAAGCACATTTGTTATTAAATAGTTTTGCTTCACAAATTGTCGCTCTGCTATTCAGTGTTAATCATAAAGTCAATACTGTACCATTTCCACTGTCTGCAGAGGGTTTGATAGTTTGATAGACATCAGCATCACCTAGAGGTCAGTAAAAAATAAAGACAAGGTCAAATTAATCACTCCATAGCTGTGTTTCCATTACAGTTTTTCGCAAAATAATTGCGATATTTCTACAACTTCGACAATGTACAATTGCGACTTGTAGGCGTTTCCACTGAAGTTGAGTTTGGACTGACGGCGCACACACCTGAACGCAATTCCCCGTTGCAGCAGCTGCCAGTGATTACGCACGGGGATCTGCCCCAAATCCCGTCCCCTGCATGCTCAAATCCAACCAATGGTCAATGCAAATCACCACATGAAGTTACAACGCATATAAACGAGCCTGATTATCAATTCAAAAGAAAATGAGTGTCAACATGTTGCTGGCTGCGGCGAATGCAGTGAGCGCGACAGGCAGAGGAAAAAAGGTAGCCTACTGCGTGCACACAGACAGGCAGCCTGTCACCATGGACCGATTTCTGTCATTAAACATTATCTATTTTCCCCAGCTCCGCTTTTGCACAACACTCGTCTTTCTGCTAGGTAGCGTTGCTTCAAAGTTTTCCACTTGCTGCGAAGGTTTTGCCACGGCTTATCGAACCCTTTTCTCCCTCATTTCCTTTCATTTTCCACTCCTTTTCCAAAGGAGAAGATGGGTCACATGACATGCAAATGCGAAAAATGTGTTTCCATTACACTTTTGCGATAAACTGCTATATCGACACGTCTGAAAAACCACCTCATGAGAGCGCAAAAACTTTTTGCGATGTTTGGGAGGTTTTTCGAAATTTACGTGTTTCCATTACCCACTTTCTATTGCGATATTTAGATTTTGCGCATTTCTGAGGGTAATGGAAACACGACTCATGACACCAACTTAAACCTCAACTCTTCTAACACTTGTTCAAATAGAGAATATTCAGTAGGATATAATTTTAAAAAGATAGATGTATGCAAAGCTTTGCCATTTTGATTCTTATTCGAGCCTTGGATTGTTTTGTAGATGTTAGGATCACATTTTGGTTGTCAAGAATTGCCTGACTGATTGATTGTCTAATTTACCAATAGGTCAACAACAAAAATGCAATCTTTATGGCTTGTTCTTTGAAGACACACTTTCTATTGATTAGTAATTAGTTGTTATAAATGTTAGTGTAATATTAGTTGTGAAGAACAGTCATGATGGTTAGAAGACTGACCATGGAGAAGAGTGCCATATGCATTGTCTTGATCATCTCTCTGGTGTGTAGTGGAGCTCTGGTTGGTGCTCTGAGGCTGGATGGGTCTAATAAATGTAGTAAATATAGTAAATAACATGGAAGTTATGACTGTTATGGTTAAGATGAGAGAATTGGTGCTGTACTTACCTGCCACAACATGGATCTGTGGAAAACACATGTGTTGTTATATAGTGTTGCTTTACAAACTGTTCCTCTGTTATTCAGTGTCATGACATAAGGGAGAGTTGCTCAGTGAGTTTGAATAGTCAGAGTGTAATCCTCCCTCTAAGGAGAAAGTCTCACCCTTGGACTTTCTGCAGATGAGCCACAGCAGCAGCAGGAGGATGATCAGTAACTTGACAGCAACCAGTACAATGATCAACCACACAGGAAATGAAGAGCTTGCAGGCCTGGACACTGAAACTAGAACTACAGAGGTATTGTTAAAACAACACACCTGTGATGTCACTATATCAACACTGACTTATTTTAAAGTGAGATATGATATGTGATATATGATATGTGTGTGCCTCTGTGTGTCTGTCTGTCTGTCTGTCTGTCTGTCTGTGTGTGTGTGTGTGTGTGTGTGTGTGTGTGTGTGTGTGTGTGTGTGTGTGTGTGTTTTGATTAAACTCTTAAAAGCTCTTTATCACATCCACATCTGTCTAACATTGAACGCAGGAATATTAAGTAATTGAAATTACCCTGACTGTGTAATTTCAATTAATGTATTTCATGGTTTCTTTTTTTAATACTAAACTACATAAACTAACTAAACTACTAAAAATCTGTATTTTAGGCTTCTGAGTAGGAGTATTGATACATTCGAACATGAGACATTACCTAAAAGATAAATATGTATTTACAAGATGTGAAGTTCTCTTAGTCCACACTAGGTCATTAACTTGTGTATTTGTACTTTTACATGAGTAAAAAAAACATCACTACTTGTTCCATCTCTGATTGTAACAAAGTGAAAAAGAAAACAAAGAAGAAGTTGTTTTAATATGACTCACATTTTACTGCCATCCAACTCTGTGGTGATTCTGTTCCAGAGTATTGACACTTGTAGAAGCCTTGGTGTGACTGAGACACAGCATGGATAGTCATCTCCCCTCTGGTGTCATTTTGGATGAGTTGGTCATTTTGATAGAACTCCACATTAGAAAGTGATGATCGTGTTCTGGATTTACAGCCAAGAGTGACAGAATCTCCCTCAGTTACAGGATGAACAGGACTCACCAGGAGAAGACTTCCAACTGTGAAAGAGTCAATTAAATATGAAGAGTTTCAGTCCAAATTCAATCCACACTTCAAGTAGGACACTTACTGTTACAAAACATCACTGGCTATACAATTCAGTATGAAAGTTGTAAGCTACATTAAGACCATTGCTGAAATATTTCTTAATGCATACAAAGGCATGTAACACTTAGGAAACATGTCCACATGTTAGGATTTTACCAGGAAAATATAATGAAATGTTGAATGACTTAATGTAATGTAGAAAAACATACTGTGTCCAGTGATGTTGACTGCGTTGCTGAACTCTCCTGATCCAGACTCACACCAGTACACAGCAGATAGTATGCTGGTGATGCTGCATTTGGATCCAGTCATTGAGCCCCAGTCAGATGAACAGTGTGACAGGTCTCCTCTCTCAGTAAACCTCTTCACTGTCCACTCAGTAGAGTTTCCCTCACAGCTCAGAGAGACAGACTCAGAGGAGAAGAGCTGCGCTCTGTTGGGACTCACTGTGACAGAAGCTGATGAGCCTCCATCTGAAAGACAAAACACAATCAGAGGTCAAACTGACAGCAGAGATATTATGACATATTTAAAGATAATAATATGAAACTTTGAGGCAGTAGAGTGTACTCTTTAGTCTTGACCATGGTCCCGACTCCTGCCTACCTCCCCCCCAGTTAGTCAAAAGCACACTGACACGTCACTCATCTTGATAAACGGTCTTGAGACAACATCTAGTAGACAGGCTGAAGTATTTGGGGCGATTATGCCAAAATGTATTTTCTCAAATTGTTTAACCCTGGTGGTGTGTCTTCACCTTGATTTCACATCAGGAAGAAAAACAATTAAATCATTTCAATTTTGTAAATTGTTTTACCTATTGCTGGCTTTTCAAACAGTAATTTTTTTTTTTTTTTTTCATTGGTACCATACCTATAGTAATCTCCTAACCTATAAGTAACCAGTGTATGATTTATACAGTACACACTGTGAATGAAAGAATCACACTCACCTCCAGACCAGATAAACGTAGGTTCACTGTTATGAGTGTAAAACACAGGCTCTCCTCTGCCAGCTCTACACATATATCCTCCTGTGTGTGTGGGTCCTTGAAGGATGTAGGAACCCTCTGCAGTGCCATTGTTGCTACCAGGCAGCAGCTCATAGGTGTAGGAGTTGTCTGGTAGTTTGGGAACAGCCTTGTACCAGTAGAACCTCCATCCTGCAGATGAAGCTTCAACCTCACAGCTCAGAGTTACTGAGGCTCCAGGACTCAGCCACTCAGGAGAGACCGTGAGGACAGGTGTGGGTTTATCTGTTGGAAAGAAGTTTTCTCAGAATTAAAACATGACATGATGTAGACCTTACCTAGTCTTCTCAGTCTATTACATACAGTACAATGCTTGGATGCTGCCCCAACAACATACATTTTATTTGATGTTGCCTCCAAATCATCGTTACCTTCTAAATCATTTTGCTGCTACACTGACTTCTAATAGGGAGAATGGCACATCTATCATCCCTACACTATGTAACTTTGATGCTGCGTCCCAGAGCATTGAAGTTACCTGGATGTAACTCCATGTCCTGCTGCAGCTCCTTCATATTAAAAGCTTTCCTCTGACAAACTAACGGGACACTTTTATTGTGAAGAGCGTATAGGAAGTGAAACATGTTCATCACTCTGAGTTAGCAAGATTGATTAGCGGCACTATTCTTGAACAACTCGACACAACATTTGGGGATATTTGGAGCTATTTCTTTTCCCAGTTAATCAGTTATAAACACTGCAGAGAGGTTGTCCAGAGTACAAGTAGAAATGCAAACAGGAAAGTAAGAAGCATAGCATCCTGTAATTACCACTTGTGGCAGCAGAGGTCGCTGTTGCTGCTGCTCAGCAGACGTCTACATGTTGCCTTTAACCTTTTATAATGAATCCTTGACATGTTCAGTATGAATGAAGGATGAGCTGACTTACTTGTTGATACTGTCAGTTTGAAGGCACTGCTCCACTCTGTTGAATACTGCTGTCCACTTCTCTGTCTGTCCTTACACTCACATTGCCCTATCGTTGCATCGGCGTAGAAACTACGCCGAGCGCCTGGCGCAGTGGGCGTGGACCAGCGCACTTGATATCTTGGTGTTGGCGCTACACGCAGCCTAAAGCATTACAACCACGCCTTTTAAGCGTAAAATTATGCACCGTCTGCTCATTGGATAAGTGCAATAAACGAATGCCTTTTAAGCTCCAATTCCAGTGGTCCAGTAAAACCAGACAAAGCCAAGCGCTCTGCCCCCCCCCCCCCCCCCCCCCCCCTTCATCCCGTCTGTCTGTCTCCATATATAGGCTATTATTCCATATTATTATGCTTCTCAAACCAATCTAACTGCAGTTTAAATACTGCAAGCATGTAAATCGCCCCCCAATCCATGACTTGGAAGGAGGGTGAGAGTGAGACAGCATGTGTTCTGGGCTCTTGACTCTCCAACCTTTTTAAACCATTATTCTATGTTTTAAATTTTTGCAAGTCTTAAATTGTTGCACTACCTGACTTTTATTGCAACAGCAACTGACAAACAACCAAAAGCTATGGATGGTGTTTGTAATCCTTGATATTTTGGTAGATTCTCTCTACCCCGGCCTACTCTTTCTGCTGCACTGGATCAAGCCTAAGCCTGTAGTAGGCTGCAGACCATCATCTGCTAGCTTCAGCCTGGGCCTGGGCTTTTACCATCCATCATCCAGCTCTGCTAGCTGTTGGCCTGGGGCTTTCACCATCCACCATCCAGCTCTGCTAGCTGTGGCCTGGGGCCTTCACCACCCACCATCCTGCTCTGCTAGCTGTGGCCTGGGGCTTTCACCATCCTGCTCTGCTAGCTGTGGCCTGGGGCTTTCACCATCCTGCTCTGCTAGCTGTGGCCTGGGGCTTCCACCATCCTGCTCTGCTAGCCGTCGCCTGGGGCTTTCACCATCCTGCTCTGCTAGCTGTGGCCTGGGGCTTCCACCATCCTGCTCTGCTAGCTGTGGCCTGGGGCTGGGGCCCACTCCATCCACCCTGCTCTGCAGCCTGAGGCCCACTCCATCCACCCTGCTCTATATAACTCTTTATGACTATAACTATAACTCCAATGACTCTTGGGCCCACATACATACATAGACATGCATGCACAGTCCTACCCTCTCCTTCCTTTCTTTTTGTTGTTTGTCCGTGTTTTATGTCTGTCTCTGTTGTGTTTTATGTTCGGAGGTTGGCCCTGCTCCGGTAGAGTGAACGCTGGCGCGTTTGGCTGCCGCTGCTCTCTGGTTGCTAGGCACGTTTTTTAGCGCCGAAGGCCCGTTTTAGCGCCAAAGGCCTGTGGGAGAATAGGGGCCATAGTCTCCACTGTGGCTTAAATAAGCAAAGTTAATCCTGAATTCATTTTGTTCTGGAGGTTTGATTGAGCTGCTTGTTCTCCATTCATACTCCCAGTCAGTGTCTCCTCCTCCCTGGATCTCACATGTGAGAGCCATGTTCTCTTCTCTGTATATCTGAGGCCAGTTGGGTTGCAGGCTCACAACAGCCGTGTCTTCAACTGTTCACACCAATAATTGACATTTAGGACACAAATGACTGTAAACTCATCATCAAACGAAATCATTTTTAGCATAAATCCTAAACAGTAATCATGAACACACATTTTTCATTCCAAAAGAAAACACATTGTCAAACTCACCATTTTTACCAATGTTGACTGATTCACTGTAGGCTACTCTGTGTAGTAAAGTGAGTCTCCTCTGGCTCCTCTGAACTATCTATAATACTTTATTTCCACATTCACTAAACACACAATATACTGTGCCTGTAGATCAAGAATCAAGGGTCACCATTGTGATGTCATCAGTGATGTCATCGGTGATGTCACTCCAGCAGTTGTGATGTCATCAGTGATGTCACTCAAGCAACTGTGATATATTATGAGCCGATGTATGTGTCTGCCTGTCAGTCATGAATTTGGGAGCCCGTGGAGCGGGCAATTTCCATAACTGCAGCCATGGCGCATCATCTCCAGAGTCTCCACCCTATATATATATATATATATATATATATATATATATATATATATATATATATATATATATATATATATATATATATATATATATATATATGTATATATATACACACACACACACACACACACACACACACACACACACACACACACACACACACACACACACAGACTGTTATGATGACAGATATATATTTATGGCTAAATGTCGTCAAAGGTCCAAAACTTGACGCTAACATAATAGAAATGCTGCCTATAAGTCAAAAGCCCTCACAGAAGGTGATTAACAGCTGAAGTGAGGGAGAAATTAGCTGTGCTGAAAAACAGCTCAAACTGAAATGGAAGAACTGTATAGTGTTAGAGCGTTCACAAAGGAGTATACTGTCACAGAGGACTGAAGAGATGATTTACCATCTAAAGAAACCAGAAAATGTCACATTTGAGAAGCTGGAATCAGAGAATTAGGACATTTTTCAAAAGTCATTATTAGATTATCAAAATAGGCAATTAATGCAATATTTGGCAATTAATCGTTGAATTGACTAATCGTTGCAGCTCTTTATCAGTTTTTATAAAATGTATTTTTATGAATTTTCAAAATACAAAATACATATTTGTATTTGTATTGTGATAGATTTTTTGAGCAAGTATTTGTAATTTGTATCAAAATACTTTTTGATGTATTTTCGCCCATCTCTGTTAGCAGCTATGTGACTCAAGCAAGAAATTGAATCAAGGCCACAATGAATGAGGACAGGGGCCACATGTGGCCCGTCCCTGCTGTAGATCATGAACCACTGCGACACTCATTAAAGGGATAGTTCGGTTTGTTTGAAGTGGGGTCCTATCAGCTAGTGAGATACACTAACTTAATTAGGTACAGTGGTCTTGAAGCGGGGCGCAGCGTCTACCGAGATCCGGCACCCAGAGCAGCAGCCAAACCAGCCTTTTCTCTCTCAGTACTGGGGGTCAACAACTAAAACTATAACTGTAATTTAGCCACCTAAAACAACGCCCACCTAAACAAATCGATATCCGTGTACATGCACGCTCTATTTTGACAATTTTCAGCGCTTTACTTTTCCGCAAAACAGCAGTTTCATTCGGCACTGCTTTTTCTCCCAACCGTACAACTACCATATTCCTCCGCTAAAAGCCAGCTCAGAGCCGCAGCACTGGATTACTCCGCAGTTATTTGGGGGTAGGCTATTTTATTTCTCCCGGTTTGAAGACACAACAAGTGAGGTCTCTAGACCATATTTCAAGCAGAAGGCCATTCGTGCATAATCTAATCCGATCACCCCTGACGTCAGTCAAGTTCTAGTACGACGTGGTCAGTCAAAGTCTTAGTATGACGTCTGTAATGACGTCAGATATGACGTCAGTTAATCCTCATATATATAGCAAGGGTTCTACATCACCTCTCTCTCTCTGGCCGAGCTAGCTTCACGGCAGTCCATCTGCCCTGAAGCCGTCCTCCGAAGCGTTGTTTTGCGGCTGTTTTGCACCACATCTGCAGACCGAATCAGCACCCCCAAGTCCTCTTTACCCGTGGATAATCCCTGCGGATCTCTCAACGCTTCCCCACCCCACTCCTGGCATGTCGGATCCCGAGCCAGAGCAGTCCATGGACAGTGACGACAGCTTAAACAACGATACCCTGTTCCGGATCAGCCACAGAGAGTATTTGCCCTCCGAGACGCCTGACGACACCGGCGAAGCAGCCGTGCCACAGGCCGCCGACGTACGCCACGACGAGAAGGCACGGGGCGCGCCACTGCGACGGGCCGCGCCACAGCTCAGCAGCCGATCCTGTCCCGGGTGTTCAGCTGCATCCGCACCCAGGCTCCTCCAAGCAGGCATCACAGGCCGTTCCATTCCACATCGCTTGTGGTCAGTTGCACGGCAGGCGCGGATCCCTCTCACCGGGCAGTTAAGTCTTTACTTTAACCGTAAATAAACGGGAGGTTGCGTGAGTAAAAGATGTCGCGTCGCTGCCTGATGATGGTGACGTTATCACCGCACATTGTATATTTCATCCATAATTCCGTCAGCATGTTGTTGAGATCATCAAAAAAAAAAAAAAAAAAAAAAAAAAAACTTGGCTCATGGAACACGTCTGGGCATCAGTTTGAGTGTCATAACCTTAAGACCGAAGTCAGACGGCCCAGGGGATGTTGACAGATCATCATCATTTTTCTTAACAGCAAAGCTTGAAACGTCTCAGCTGCGCCAGCAAGGCTATGAGCAGTCCGTAGCAAACAGGTGTTTGTTGGGAAAAAAGATGGTCGCTATCTGATGACATCATCACCGGCCGTCACCGTATCTTTTTCATGCAATAGCTACTAATAATGCTTGCATTCCCATGAATTATTGGCATGTAATCTTGAAATAATTTGTCCTTGAAAGGGTTAAAAAAAAAAAAAAAAAAGTGTTGAAGCTACTATTATAAGAATCTCGCATCGGGTGAATCATGTCTGCCTCTCCACCTAGCGATCCTGTCCATGTGTCATATTTATTTTCAGCTCATCAATCTCATCATGTGATGACTGCTCCGGATTCGGATTCTGGACTCCTCATCGCACAATTCGGTTCACCAGACAAACCACTAAGTAATCCAAGTCCAGCGCCAAGTCAAGTCATTAAGTCACCCAGGCCACAACCCCTAAGTCATCCAAGTCCAGCGCCAAGTCGGGAAGTCACTAAGTCACCGAGGCCAAGCTGGGAACCCCTAAGCCACTAAGTCACCAACCCCTAAGCCATCCCCTAAGCCACCAAGTCACCAACCCCTAAGTCATCCCCTAAGCCACTAAGTCACCAACCCCTAAGTCATCCCCTAAGCCACTAAGTCACCAACCCTAAGTCATCCAAGTCCAGCGCCAAGTCGGGAAGTCACTAAGTCACCAAGGCCAAGCTGGGAACCCCTAAGCCACTAAGTCACCAACCCCTAAGCCATCCCCTAAGCCACCAAGTCACCAACCCCTAAGTCATCCCCTAAGCCACTAAGTCACCAACCCCTAAGTCATCCCCTAAGCCACTAAGTCACCAACCCTAAGTCATCCAAGTCCAGCGCCAAGTCGGGAAGTCACTAAGTCACCGAGGCCAAGCTGGGAACCCCTAAGCCACTAAGTCACCAACCCCTAAGCCATCCCCTAAGCCACTAAGTCACCAACCCCTAAGTCATCCCCTAAGCCACTAAGTCACCAACCCCTAAGTCATCCCCTAAGCCACTAAGTCACCAACCCTAAGTCATCCAAGTCCAGCGCCAAGTCGGGAAGTCACTGTGTTCAAGTGTTGAATAGCCGAGGGGAAAACGGGAACGATCAAATAGCAGAGTTGATATGACAGGGACGAGGACGAGGACCAGAACAAATCAAAAATAAACACAGGAACAGCTAGGCAGCAGCGGGCAGAAGGCACTCACAGCAGCCCGCTGTCCTTCTCAAGAGCTCTTCAGTTGGTTCATGAAATCGCTGGGCTGCGTGCCCTCCAGTGTTGCTCCTGGCCAATCCCAGCGCCACAGGGCGTGGTTATTGCTTATCCTATGTTGGGTTAGAAATCTTAAAGGGGGATCGTGTGTGTGTGTGTGTGTGTGTGTGTGTGTCTGTCTGTCTGTCTGTCTGTCTGTCTGTCTGTCGGTGTGTCTGTCTGTCTGTCTGCACACTCACACCGAGTAAACTGTATTGTTGAATGTAAAAAAAAAGCACTTCATGTGTGTATATATATATATATATATTTTTTTTTTGTCATTTGTGTCCTAACGAATAATATTTACATGTCTGATGTCAATACAGTTCAAAATAAAAGAATTGAGAGTGAGTTATGCCTGAGATTGTGCCCTTTTACAAAAATGCTTTTTTCTCCCTTTTCTCTTCCCAGACAGGCTTTTTTGGTGAACATGGGGTGTATAAAAAGGGTTATAAGTAGAGTACAGAACATGCTAAAAGCGAACTTTCTTTTTGGGGATGAAAGTAGAGACTTAGATCTTCATTTCGAGGTATTGGACATCACTGTAGTCCTAGTACAGAATTTACTGTGGGTCTTGAAAGATGACCAAACATTATGGAAATACTTGGCCTGTGCCAAAAATGCCAGTCAGATATTGGCAGTGAATGAGTTAATTGTTTCCACGGTAACGTGCTTGACTTTTAATTTGATAGGTTTGTTATTAGAATGTAATGAACCATTTTAGTTTTAAAGCATAAACTATTTTCGTTGAACTATGAAGATTTTGCAAAAAAATATATATATACTGTATCTATTTTTTTATTACATTACATTTACATTACGTCATTTAGCAGACGCTCCAAAGCGACTTACAATATCACAATTTGTCAACAATCCAGAAAACCACTATGCAACACAATCAATGACAGCCAAGATATTTTGATAGACTAGCACCATGTAGGAAGTAGTTTGAGAAGGAATAAGTAGCATTTTTTTTTAAATAAAAAAATAAAAAAAACCTGAAAACTTTTCGCGGACCCCCATTTGAGAACCACTGTCCTAGCCTATGCAGTTCCTAGCCTATGCAGATGCCCTCCTCTTGCCTCAAGAGCAGCGCCACTGGCTAATGGAGTCATGCGCCAAAGTATTTGCCATGCATGCCGATTGCTAAATAAAGTTCGTTAAATCCTACCAACTGGCCTCTCATGATTGAAATAGAATACACGAACGAAAATATGAGTGATTTTGATAGCGAGGATGATATGCCATTCACCTTGGTGACAAGAGGATACAATTATGAACCAGAGAGAATACAGAAGAGGAACTTTTGCAGAGAGTGAACAGGCAGAGAGATGCGCCTGCTGCCTAAATGCCTGGGTGCCCTGGCTGCAGACCTTATTCACCATTCCCAGGATAAATTGTGGAAAACGACCGAGACCAGAGAGGCCAGGTGACTTGTCTCTAAAGTAAGTCAGTGTTTTATCTCTCTTCTAAGCCTTCCTGTTTTGTAAACCGCGGCTCTGTGCTCTGTGCTGGCTTTTAGCGGAGGAATACGGTAGTTGTACGGTTGGGAGAAAAAGCAGTGCCGAATGAAACTGCTGTTTTGCGGAAAAGTAAAGCGCTGAAAATTGTCAAAATAGAGCGTGCATGTACACAGATATCGATTTGTTTAGGTGGGCGTTGTTTTAGGTGTTTTAGGTGGCTAAATTACGTTTTAGTTGTTGACCCCCCGTACTTACAGAGAAAAGGCTGGTTTGGCTGCTGCGCTGAGTGCGCGGTCTCGTTCCACAATGCGCACTCACTCCTGAGCACTGTACCTAATTAAGTTAGTGTATCGAACTAGCTGATAGGACCCCACTTCAAACAAACCAAACTATCCCTTTAAAGGTAAACTCAATCTGACAAGCATAACAAAAACATCAACATCCTACCATGAACATGCAGAGTGATGGTGATTGTGGGCCTTTGTTCATTCTTCCCATCTGAGACAAAAAGGAAATTCCCAGAGTCTTGAAGAGCCAGATTCTTCACTGTTAGATTAAAGTTTTCGTTGTTTAGTTTTGCTCTGCCTTTAAATTGCAGAAGCTTTACTGGCTCTAGTCCAGAATCCTGCTGCCATCGTACAATTAATTCATCTTGATACATCCATTTTGCGAAGGTAAGCGATTCACTTTGTCGATATGAAGGAAGCTCCACAGTGTCTCCAACTTCTTTATGGACTGTCTTCACAGTGCTGGCAGCCTCCACACCTGAAACACATGAGCAAAGATAACAGTATTATCAGAGATCGTTAATATTAGAAATATGGCACCGCAGGCTCCGTCAATTGTAAGAAATGGTACTAGCAGGATGGCACGGTGGTTCAGTGGTTAGCCTTGTTGCCTCACAGTAAGAAGGTCCGGGGTTCGAACCCCGGTCCGTCCCAGGTCCTTTCTGTGTGGAGTTTTTTCTTGTTCTCCCCACGTTCGTCTGGGTTTTCTCCGGGTGCTCCGGTTTCCTCCCACCACCAAAAGACATGTATATTACGCTTAATACTCCTGTCAGTGTCCCTGAGCAAGGCACTGGCAAAAGAACTGGAGTTGGTCCCCGGGCGCTGCACTGTGGCTGCCCACTGCTCCTAGTTCTAGGAAGGTTCCTAGTAGAGGATGGGTCAAATGCAGAGGAGGAATTTCCCCATGGGGATAAATAAAGGAAAACTTAACACTGTAGAAGGAATCTCCTGCGCTTCAACCCCTCCACAGAGGGAGGTCGGTGCTCTCAGAACAGGACAAAACAATGCAAACAGGTCAATGGGCCACTTCCAAAAGAACTAACCCAATGAGTGAGCTGGAGCACACAAAGTCACTTCAATACATTTAATATAATAATATTTAAATAAAAGGTACAAAGAGCTAAACTGACGTTTCGACGTGCACTGCGTCTTCTTCAGAGTCAAAACCAGAAGAAGACGCAATGCGCGTCGAAACGTCAGTTTAGCTCTTTGTACCTTTTATTAAATGTATTGAAGTGACTTTGTGTGCTCCAGCTCACTCATTGGGTTATTCTTTTTTGAAGTGGCCCATTGACCAGTTTGCAAAGGATAACTTAACTTAACTTATAACTTAACTTAGCAGGTCTCCTAAATGGTCACGTGGTCACCTCTCCCCTGAAGTGTTGTGAGAGGACTGGACCTGGTGACGCGGGGTTAGTGCTGAGCTACATTAGCAAGCTAACTTGAACTATAGATCATGAGTTCCCAAACTCCACACAAACCACACATACAGTATAACACAAAGCTGCCCCTTGTTAGCTCAATATAGTTCAATCAGGAGAGACTAGAGAACAAAGGATGAATAAAGTGATATTTATTACAATAAAGTGAATAATTTACTACAGAAAAATGATGAGAATAACATTTTGTTATTAGTCTTTGGCGGTTAGACACCGCAGGGAGATCTTGAGAGAGCTGCACCAGCCCAGATCAGCATCCAGATATATCCCCCTGCAGTGTCTAGATACTGGTGGTGCTGGTGATCTCCTTCTGACACTCATGATGAGACTCTTCCGACTGAAGAATCGGATAGGTCTGCGATGACCGGGAGGAGAAGGGGAGGAGGAGGGTGCGAGCCTGACAGCAGCGATGATTGAGAGGCTGAATGAGACAGAAACAAGCATATTTAAGGAACCCGCCTCCAAGCAATTGGCTTACGACTGGGTTGTGGAGCAACGTGATAGGCTTACACTGGAGGTGCGTAGGGTGAGGTGATGAGAGCAGTGATGTGACACTATGCAATTGGTTAAAAAAGACTGGGCGGCAACCAGCTGATTGTTCATTGAAACCCGGAAATTGACAGCTTATTATGATCTTGTGAGTAGATTGAAGAGTGGAGATATAAAGTGAATTAAGGAAGTGTAAAATATATTATAGTCTTCATGCTTGAACTTACGTTGAGAACTACATTTGTAACTAAGATGTTCAATAAAAAAAATTAAAAATCCATCCACAGATTTAGCTACTGAAAATGGGCAGAATATTGACTTTGATGACTATGGGGGCGAAATAATTAGGTCATAATCTGATATCACGTTCACACCTCCCATTGACTCCAATAGACTCAGGACCTGCTGAAAGTCTCCTAAGTGGGCGTGGCTGTGGAAAACCATGGGCAAAACCCACGTGACACAAATACAGGAAGTGACTCAAAGATGGGGTGTCTCACTTTGATATCCCACTGTGTATGGTCTTATCTTCTTGAAAGGTCATGTCAAAAGATGAGAGAGAAAGAGAGAGAGAGAGAGAGAGAGAGAGACAGAGAGAGAGAGAGAGAGAGAGAGAGAGAGAGAGAGAGACAGAGAGAGAGAGAGAGAGAGAGAGAGAGAGAGAATGTTTAATTGATTTAAAAAAAGTTTGATTCCATTTGACACAAGGGAATGTTCTTAAAATGGCTCCAAACCGGTGTTGGAGGAAAGGTCTATGACATCTTTAAAGAAACGTGTATATGAAAGAATTCTAAACCATACTGTACCAGAGGGGATTGTAAAATTCCACATAGGAGAAGTATCTTTGGGCAAACTTGCAATCATATTCTAGGATAGTGTTTGTCATTGTTTGTCTGTAGACTAGGGGCTATATAATTGTGCTTATGTGCTTTTGTTTGTGTTTATGTGCTTGTGCTTGTGCATGTTTCCAATATGCTCATGTGCTCTGGCATGTATTTGATATGATATGATAATGTGCTCTTTCATGTTTCTTTAACCCACATGTGTTTTTATATTGCTTGTGTGTCTGTCTATGCTTTTGTATCACGGAACAAAAGTGCTTTTATGCTTTTGTCTGTGCTTATGTGTTCAATGTACTATTGCATGTGTTTATTTAGTTTTTATATACCTGTATAACATCAACCTGCCAGGGAATTAATGTGCATTGCCCCTTTTTTAAATAAAATAAAAAAACATTCAAACATTCTATTCTATTCTATTCTATTCTATTCTATTCTTTCTATTCTATGTGTGATCATGACTGAGTCTGATGGTCTGACTGGAGCATGTTCAGAACAGGTCCAACCCCCTTTACAGTGCACATACTAAGTATCACTATTTAAAGTAGCTAATAGCCATACAACAAAAGTTGATCATGTTTGATCAGAAAAGCAGTCAATTGTAAATGTATATGTAAATGTAAATGTGTTCGGATCTTTCAACATTTTAGCCCTCCGAATAAGCTTGACAGGCAGCACACAAGATGATATGACTCGTGTTTGTCTTTTGTTTGTTTATTTTTATTCCAAAATGACCACAGGTCATAAACCTGAAACATTCAGACACAAAGATGCAAAAGGTTACATGTAATATCAGTAAAACTGTAACTACTAAATAGCTGCCTTCATTTTTCAATAAACAGAACATAGATTTCCTTAAGCTTGTCACATATTTCTTCCATTAACTATCATTCTACATCTCTTCAGAAAACCAAATAAATGTATGTAATATATTCTCTAAATATACAGTATAAGCAAACAATAATGTTGTTGTACATAAAACAGTAATGTTGTCTTACATACAACAAGAGTTTTCATAAGTAATATTGTCTTACACATAACACAGCAGACTCAAAGTAACCACAGTGACTACATTTCCCAGAAAGCTTAGCCCTCTAGGTGCATGCACAAAGCAGTTCCTAGACGGCACGCGGAGTTACTAACAGTCTGTGTTTACTTACTACACATGTCGCTTGTAAGACATAAACATCACGAAATACAACATGACACAACGTTACTGCAACGGATTATGGAGTTAAAGTCACCGTTTACCATGCACGCTATCATTCTCGTTAGCCGACCGAGCATTTATGTCTCGGCTAATATTGATAACTGAGAATGGGTTACATGCCGCCATTCCGACGTGCTGCCACTCCGACATTCCGCCACTCAGAAATATCGGCACTCAGAAATATTGCCACTCAGAAATCCCGCCACTCCGATTTTCATAAGGTCTGCCACTCCGAACTTGATTTGACTTCCAGTTCACGTTCAGGCAGCTGTCCAGGGTGCTGAACCGGCCGGGTGTCAGATAAAGTAGGCTACTCGGGCAGAGCCGCGGCCTGCAGCTTGCACTCTGTGATTTCTTGTGTCTATATATAATATATCTGGTGTCTAAAT
Organism: Poromitra crassiceps; assembly: GCF_964638095.1. NCBI lineage: Eukaryota > Metazoa > Chordata > Actinopteri > Beryciformes > Melamphaidae > Poromitra > Poromitra crassiceps. The sequence continues at coordinate 4,542,256 of NC_139628.1, forward strand.
ATTAACCAAACCTGAACTGTGAACCAAACCGTGAAAGTTACATCTTTCCCAAAATCTACTTTGAATTATGGAATTGATTAAAATCGTTTTTGTCAATAAATATTTTCGTTTGGACTTTTAATCTCTCTCTCTCTCTCTCTCTCTCTCTCTCTCTCTCTCTCTCTCTCTCTCTCTCAATTTTCAATTCAATTTCAAATAGCTTTATTGGTATGAAAAGACAGTGCTTATATTGCCAAAGCAAATACACATTTTAACAGTACAACAATAAGGAAATTATAATAATAAATTAATGTACAGTCGAAGATGTATAATGTACAAACAGTCAAAATTTACAATCAAAGATATATGTACATATAGGGCCCTATTCTCCCACAGGCCTTCGGCGCTAAAACGGGCCTTAAACGCAAAAAAACGTGCCTTGCGCCTGTTTTGGGACGATATCAATATGGCTTTAGGCTGCCAAATGGGCTTTAGGCCGAATGGGCGTGGCGCAGTCCCAGAATGGGCCAAAGTGGGCGTGTCGGCGCTAAATACCGGCGTACTCCTATCTTCCGACCTGCCGTTAATTTAGCGCCTTGCGCCTTTGAAAAGCAGGCCTATTCAATGGGCCAGTCCGTCCCCTCTCTCCTCTGTCACCCTTCTCTGTGTCACTCTCTCCCTCTCTCCTACTGACAGGAGCAGGCATTGGTGTGCGTTTACCAGTTTATTGTGAAATAAATCCTTCCGCGTTGAGTTACTGTCACAAGCCTGTGTGACAACGCTTCCAGCCTGGGTAAAACAACTCCGTCCGTACCGCTTTGAGGCTGCAGGCAGTCTGACAGGCACAATACGACTGTCTCTCTCTGACTGCCTGTGAATGCCCCAGCATGCAATTGGGTACTAAATTTCGCTACTAAATAGCAACCAAATGAGGCGAAATAGATATAAAAGGTCGATCTAAAATAATGTGTAATGGTAACACAGCCTGCAATTGTAGAACATTTCAATATTGGACCAAATAAATCATCGAAATTAAAACACCACCCTAAGTGAAACATATATGTCCTCCTGGGCCTATATATACCCCTTGTCGAGTTAACGTGATTTAGAGAAGTAACAGCGGAACGCGCTTCGGAACGCGCTTCTAATGGCATCTGCTATACTGTGATGTCCCTCCAATAACTTGGCCCTATTTCACATTTAGTTTTACAATAAAAACACATTGATGCAATGACTTGACATAATGTAGGCTATATTTATGTGCATCATCCTTCCTGCAGCAGGCGAGAGAAAATGATATCTTTCTGGACAAACTTTCACCAATCTAATAGGCTATATTTTTCTAGCTGATGCATAGAACATTATTTTCACTTTGATATTGCTATAGTGTAGCGTATTTACATGCTTGCAGTATTTAAACTGCAGTTAGATTGGTTTGAGAAGCATCATAATATGGAATAATAGCCGATATATGGAGACAGACGGGATGAAGGGAGGTGGGGGGGGGGGGGGGGGATCAGAGGCTTGGGTTTCCTCTGGTTTTGCGGGACCAGTGGAATTGGAGCTAAAAAGGCAAGCGTGCCATTCGTTTATTGCACTTATCCAATGAGCATGACAGTGCATAATTTTACGCCTAAAAGGCGTGGTTGTAATGCTTTGGGCTGCATCTAGCGCCAGCACAACGATATCAAGTGCGCCTTTCCACGCCCACTGCTTTGATCTGCGCCTGCCGCTCGGCCTAGAAACTGCGCCGATGCAACGATAGGGCCCATAAACTTCCCAAAAAATGGGGCATTCTGACTTAAGGGGCCCTATTCTCCCACAGGCCATCGGCGCTATTACGGGCCTTAACCGCAAAAAAACGTGCCTTGCGCCTGTTTCGGGAAAATAGCAATAGGCTTTAGGCTGCCAAATGCGCTTTAGGCCGAATGGGCGTGGCGGAGTCCCTGAATGCGCCGAAGTGGGCGTGTCGGCGCTAAATACCGGCGTACTACTATCTTCCAGCCATCTTCCGACCTGGCCTACTTTTAGCGCTTTGCGCTTTTGAAAAGCAGGCCTAAAGCAGGATTATGTGCACCGGGGACAGGAAAGTGAATGGAGAATACAATATATAGAAAAAAATACTTTAGAATACAATAGAATATAAGATTGCAACCCTTCTCAGGCTTTGGGTGAAGCTGTAATGCAGTTTCATAAATTTAGTTTAGGCTATCATAATAATCCCCATTTATGTGTAATATAGCTCTACGTTTTATTACCCCCCCCCCCCCCCCCGAAATTAGCTAGGCTACTAATATTACTAATATTCCTAATTAATATGTATTATTATTTCATTCAGATAATTGACATTATAGGCATGTATATCGTTTAATGTGAGAGAAAGGGAGAGAGAAAGAAAGAGAGAGAGAAACTGGATACACTGTTGTGTAGCGCTTCTTCAAACCCCACTCTTCATTACAGCTATTCATTACAGAATTGTCTGTTGTATTTATTTTTTCTGTGTGCAAAGCATAGAAAGTTATAATTATTTCCAAATGTTTCCCCCGTCTGTGGCAGCGGAGCTGTCCGAGGTGCTGAACAAGCGCAGCGCATAGACGGCCACCTGGGGCGGCTCACTCAGGCGGTCCAGGACTGGGCGCGGGGCGTCGGCGGGGTAATTCTCCTCCCCAAACAGTGCGCGATGGTACATTTGAACCTGAATGGATAGATGAATAAACAACTTAAGTAAAGAGTTGTTTTGTAGCTATTCAAAATGAATGGTGGACAGATATATCACCTGATTCGCCAGCACCATCTTCTCCTCAGCTGTGAATTTAGTGGATCGGTTTTGGTCTGCCATATTGATCACACTGCGCCAGCTGCTGCCAATCTGGCTTTTAAAGCCCCTCTGATTGATTACTGAAGATTTTATTGAGAATGAACATATTTGTCAGAGCCTGTGGGCAGGGGGTGGGGGGGACGCATATATAGGCCAAATAAAATACTATTACTCAATAATAAAATCCTGTAAATTAAATAGAATTAAGTTATCAGATCCAGTAAAAGTGATAGGTGTCATTCAGAGGATGTTGCATCGTGCAGTGGGGGAGGAGAGATAAAACGATATCATTCTGGCCAAACTTTCATCTAATCTCATGACATCCAGCCATAGGCAATATTTTTTTCTATCAGATGCATTTAGAAATTATTTTCACTTTGGTCTTGCTATAGTGTAGCGTATTTACATGCTTGCAGTATTTTAACTGCAGTTAGATTGGTTTGAGAAGCATAATAATATGGAATAATAGCCTATATATGGAGATAGACAGACCGGATGAAGGGAGGGGGGGGCGGCGGAGCCCTTGGCTTTGTCTGGTTTTACCGGATTTGTCCAGGAATTGGAGCTTAAAAGGCAAGCGTGTGTCTCTTCCCTGCAATTCTCCAATGAGCGGACAATGCATAATTTTACGCTTAAAAGGCGTGGTTATAATGGTTGAGGCTGAGTTTAGCGCCGATACCAAGATATCAAGTGCGCCTTTCCACGCCCACTGCTTTGCGCTGCGGCTGGCGCTCGGCCTAGAAACTGCGCCGCTGCAACGATAGAGCCCAAGTTTTACAGTTGTTCAACAGGTAAACAAACAGTAATCGTCAAATAGAAAATAAAAATAAAAGAAATAAAATAAAATAAGAATAAGAATAAGAATAAGAATAAAAATAAAAATGAAATAAAATAAAATAAAAATAAAAATAAAAATAAAAATAAAAATAAAAATAAAATAAAAATAAAATAAAAATAAAAATAAAATGAGCTGGTGTGTTTCACTGGATGTCTCTGAGGTTGTGGCAGGAGGCCAGATATTTAGCTGCCAATATGCAGCAGTTTGGTTTTTCTCCTAATAGGTATTTAAGATTGTCTCTTTCTGATTGTGTGTAATTCTTGGTATTTGTGTATAATTTTGGGGAAGAATGATGCTCTAATTTCTGCATATTTTTTCACTGTGTGCACCGTGAACATACAGTAGCCTGTTCTCCCTGGGTAGCCAGGTCTGTCTGTGGCGACCGGTCTCTATTCTGCCACCGTGTACTGTCTGTTTAGGGCCAAATAACACTCCATTTTACTTTGATTTTTTGTGGTGTTTTTCCAATGGGTGATGTATTTGTCTTTTTGTCTTGTTATAATTTGGTTGGGCCAGATTGTCTGTGGGGTGTCCTGAGGCTCTGTAGGGTTGGTTGAGGTTACGGGACTGAGTCTCAGGACTAGTTCTCTCTCTCTCTCTCTCTCTCTCTCTCTCTCTCTCTCTCTCTCTCTCTCTCTCTCTCTCTCTCTCTCTCTCTCTCTCTCTCTCTCGCTCTCTCTCTCTTCCTCTCTCAGATGCTGCTAAATGGGTTGCCTCGAATCCTCGAAATGATTGTGGAGCCCAACAAAATTAAAATAAAGACATGTTGTTCTAACTCCACAATGTGCAAGATAATAGGCTATGGTCCCTATTCTCCCACAGGCCTTCGGCGCTAAAACGGGCCTTAAACGCAAAAAAACGTGCCTTGCGCCTGTTTCGGGAAAATAGCAATAGGCTTTAGGCTGCCAAATGCGCTTTAGGCCGAATGGGCGTGGCGGAGTCCCTGAATGCGCCAAAGTGGGCGTGTCGGCCTTAAATCTCGGCGTACTGATATCTTGGCACCTGCCTTAAATTTAGCGCTTTGCGCCTTTGAAAACCAGGCCTATTCACTGCGCCAGTGCACTTGTGCCTCTCCCCTGTCACCCTTCTCTGTCTCTCTCTGAAACCAGGCCTATTCAGTGCGCCAGTGCTCTTCTGCCTCTGAGTCACCCTTCTCTCTCTCTCTCTGACTCCCTCGCTCAAACAGACACAACACATAGCAGCACCCAGCTTCCCATAGGAAATAGCAGTTGTAAGTTTACTGCCTGTGAATGTCCACTCCCAGCATGCAATTGGGTCCTCCATTTCGCTACTAAATAGCAACTAAATGAGCCGAAATAGATATAAAAGGTAGATCTAAAATAATGTGTAATGGTAAGACAACCTGCAATTGTCGAACATTTCAATATTGGACCAAATAAAACATGAAATGAAACACCACCCTATGTGAAACATATATGTCCTCTTGAGCCTATATATACCCTGTGTGGATTTAACGTGATTTAGGTAAGTGACAGCGGAACGCGCTTCGGAAGCTTCTACTGTCATCTGCTATACTGTGATGTGCGCTCCAATAACTTCGCCCTACTCCACATTTAGTTTTACAATAAAAACACATTTATGCAATGACTTTACATAATGTAGGGTATATTTATGTGCATCATTCTACCTGCAGCAGGGGAGAGAAAACGATATCTTTCTGGACAAACTTTCACCAATCTAATAGGCTATATTTTTCTAGCTGATGCGTTTAGTACATTATTTTCACTTTGATCTTGCTATAGTGTAGCGTATTTACATGCTTGCAGTATTGAAACTGCAGTTAGATTGGTTTGAGAAGCATAATAATATGGAATAATAGCCTATAATGCAGACAGACAGGCTGGATGAAGGGAGGGGGGGGGGGCAGAGCGTTTGGCTTTCGTCTGGTTTTGCGGGATCACTGGAATTGGAGCTAAAAAGGCAAGCGTGCGATTCGTTTATTGCACTTATCCAATGAGCATGACGGTGCATAATTTTACGCCTAAGGCTGGTTTCACACCGGCGACCCAAGCCTTGCCTATGCCTTGCCTTTACCCACGCTTTTTAATAGGCGTCCGTTTTAGTCAACCTGAACCCTGCGTGTACCCACGCCTTGCCTATGCCTTGCCGATTTTATCGAATAGGCGTGAGTTCTATTTTGAAGCCGACAAGGCGCGTGCAGGCAGGCTTCTTCTGTCAAGCCATGAAAGAAAAACGCACAATATCCGTCGGAAATGGCAAAATCAACTGAATTTCAAAATAAAATTCAGTTACTACAACAGTATTGAGCAGAGAGAGAGAGCGAGAGAGAGATTGACGGGTGGCTATCACGTGGGGCTTTCTCCCTGTCGGCAAACAAATCTACATGAGAGAGAATAGCGACCGAAGAAGCAAGATGGACAATGTTGTTGTGCCAGCACATATTCTTGCAAGATCACCTCTCTAAAATGTCCGACTATAGTCAGACCTGGTTATACATATCCAGCATCAATAGAACATTAAATATATCAGATTTATTTTACCTAGAGGCTACCCATGACAATTCTGGACAACACGTGAAAAAATACAGTCGGGAGAGAGGAGAGGCGCTTGTGACTCGGCTCCAGGTTCGGCGTGCAAAAGGCGTGCGGTGTGATCGCAAAAGCGTGTAACAGGTTCACGCCCAGCTCGGCGTAGGCGTGGGTTGAGGCAAGGCAAGGCTTGGGTCGTCGGTGTGAAACCAGCCTAAAAGGCGTGGTTGTAATGCTTTGGGCTGCATCTAGCGCCAGCACGACGATATCAAGTGCGCCTTTCCACGCCCACTGCTTTGATCTGCGCCTGCCGCTCGGCCTAGAAACTGCGCCGATGCAACGATAGAGCCCCATGTGTCTCTATAGGCGGGTGCGCACAATGCACACACCCTGCTTAGAGAGCAGCGCACACACATGATGACACGCCCGCGGGAACATAGCCTAACGGTGGGTTCACACCGACGACCCAAGCCTTGCCTATGCCTTGCCTTTACCCACGCTTTTTAATAGGCGTCCGTTTTAGTCAACGAGGCTGTGTACACCGGGCGCCTGAGCGTGAACCCTGCGTGTACCCACGCCTTGCATGTGCCTTGCCGATTTTATCGAATAGGCGTGAGTTCTATTTTGAAGCCGACAAGGCGCGTGCAGGCAGACTTCTTCTGTCAAGCCATGAAAGAAAAACGCACAATATCCGTCGGAAATAGCAAAGTCAACTGAATTTCAAAATAAAATGGAGTTACTACAACAGTGTGAGCAGAGAGAAAGAGAGATTGACGGGTGGCTATCACGTGGGGCTTTCTCCCCGTCGGCAAACAAATCTTCATGAGAGAGAATAGCGACCGAAGAAGCAAGATGGACAATGTTGTTGTGCCAGCACATATTCTTGCAAGATCACCTCTCTAAAATGTCCGACTATAGTCAGACCTGGTTATACATATCCAGCATCAATAGAACATTAAATATATCCGATTTATTTTACCTAGAGGCTACCCATGACAATTCTGGACAACACGTGAAAAAATACAGTCGGGAGAGAGGAGAGGCGCTTGTGACTCGGCTCCAGGTTCGGCGTGCAAAAGGCGTGCGGTGTGATCGCAAAAGCGTGTAACAGGTTCACGCCCAGCTCGGCGTAGGCGTGGGTTGAGGCAAGGCAAGGCGTAGGTTGTCTGTGTGAACGAAGCGTAAGAAAGACACTGGCGGGCCTACATTAAATGTTTCTTTGCATCCAAGAACATTACTGATTTAATCTGATAATTTATAAAACATTCAAATGATTGTATTATCATTGTAGAAACGGTCCATAATGGCCCACCGTCAGGCCTGTTCTTGGGGCAGTCAATGCCTACCAGCTGGCGCGCCAACGACGTAATGATGATGACATCATCAACGATGACAATGATGTCATAGCATAGAGTTCACCTGTGAGGTCATCGGCGATGTCAGACATAACACCGATGATGTCATAGTTCCCTCGAACGTTGTGACATCACCAATGACGTGATGTCATACACCGGAACGCGACCATATAAACAAGGTGTTCTGTGACGCTATACCACATCCGAGAGATTCCTGCTTGATCCTTCGAGATTCCTTCGACTTCCATACTTCTTCAGGTATTCCTACTCCCTGATAATGTCAACCATTAGCACAACCAAATCTGGACCCGAACTGAACCCCTGCTGTCTTACAACCAGCCAGGCCCTGGTGACTGACTGCCTTACACCCAAACAGGTCACCAGTGGTAATTCAACCGCGTCCCAGGACCGACATCTCGGTCCCTATCTCCATCTCCGTGATTCTGATCGATCACAGCCCGTGAGCCTTCATACACGATCCAGCACACTTCACGAGGCAAGCCCAGAAGCCTTGCCCCCAGCAAGCCAACAAGCTTCGCTACAATCATACTACATTTCCAAATCACATTAATTCACATATTAAGGGAGGAAGGAACAGTCAAAAGAGATTGGGTCAATTTAATTTAATATGGCTGAGAGAATATTGCTTTGTTTTACACCTTTTCTTATTTTGACAGGTTTAATGAATATATAATCAATTAATCAATATATCTGTTTTGATTACAACTTTTGGTTTTTGGTTTTTTGGTTTTTGGTTTCTAACTTCCTCGATTGGTTATTTGTTGTCAAATAAACATGTTTAATGACTTGAATGTATTTCCTGCACAATAATTCCTTTCCAAAAAGTTATTTTGCAGATGTTTTGTGAACAACACCAGCTCGAATTTTATTTTCAAGTCCATATTTCTCCGCGTTTCCTGCATCAAATTCCGACTTCCAGTTAACGTTCAGGCAGCTGTCCAGGGTGCCTGACGGATGTCAGATAAAGGGGAACTGTCCATTCTTCTGTTTTCTACTGATTTCCAGTGCGCTGATTTTCTCGAGTAGAGCCCTGGGGCCAGATGTATAAAACTCTGTGTATATTTAGGTGTAGAAAGCGTAATTTCACTGATTGTGAACTCGAGATTTTAATGGACCAACCCGAAAAAAGAAAACACGTTTTATTTGGAAGCCTATCTGGCGTTACAAATAAAATGAAACATGCTGAGGCAGAAAGTTACTGACACAGTAAACTCTGTTAGTTCAGAGTCAAGGACCCTCAAAGAAATAAAAAAGAAGTGGTCTGATTTTAAGCAAGAAGCAAATAAGCGCAATACTGCCCACAAAGATAGTGTACAGTACCGAAGGAGGAGAGGAGACCTGGCACTCAGTCCGCTGGATGAGCGTGTGCCATTTGGCACAAGTGCACAGCTGTTGCGCAACACTTTATATTTACATTTTAACAACTGGTCACACCTGAGTAGGTAAATCTTACTCCCTAATATAGAATGATAATCTTTTTTTTACATAAAAATCATGTAGCCTACTTGTGTATTTTTATATATTGATATTTATCATTTTAATTATCATAATAGTTACAAACATATTTACTGTGATAAAACGAATTCTGAAGGCTCGTCTAAAAAGCTGGTGAACCACTCACACATCACACATGTGAAGGTTTTTTTCAACTAGCTTATAGATTACATCCTAACACAATGCAGTTGTTTATCTTTATGTTATTTTATGACTGAAGCGCTTTGTGACTGTCTGTGAAAGCTGCTGTATAAACATAACTTATTTATTTACTTAGTGAGGAAAACACTTAATAAAATGTCTCCCACGTTTACACCTTTATAATCCTCTACTTTGCTGCGCCCTGCAGCTGCGTAAAATGTCATACGAAATAATTATAAATTCCAATAGGATAAGCTTGCCTCATTAACTGAAAAGTTAACAATTAACACATTCACTGCCAGCCGTTTTTTTTTTTACTGTAGGTAGGTTCTGCCAGAGGGTTTTTTTGAGGATTCTGGCTCATCTTTCAAGACCCGAGGATTCTTTTCTGCTAAGATTTTGTGAACACACAATATCTCAAAAGAACTAATAGAATGTGTGCTTTCTCTGTCTAAAAGAGTTAGTTTGTAGAGTTAGTAGTTATGTAAGCATTAGCAGTTGAATACAGCATGGTTTCAGCGTCAGAAAAATTATTCTGAGATAAACGGCTTTTTGTGAAATTCGATAGAACAGTCACTTTAACCATTCATTTTTGGCATCAGTAAGACGTCAGACATCTAAACAATAGTTTTGAACAGCAATTTCCTCCATAACAGCAGGAAACCCCCCTCTGCTTCCAACTCCTCCCTCCGTGTGTGTCTTCTTGGCTGCAGCGGCCGTGTCACAAGCTCGTTGCTGCTGCTGCTCTAACCTCGCGTCACCAGGCTCATTGCTTTGCTGCTGCTGTGCCTGTCTGCGCGGCCGCTCTTTGAGGAAGTCTGGATGGACTCGCTCATTACTTGGAGTTTTGGTTGAGAGCTTTGATGAAGCTTTTGCGATTCTGGTCATATTTATGCTGCGTGTTTCAAAGTGTGTTCCACCCGTAATCTATTATGCAAATTTGCAATCCCGCACCGCCAGCAATCAGCGCGAAAACGAAAGCGTTTTCGCCATCCATTTTACTGTATGAGAACGGCTTCCTCGCGCTTTTCCCTCCAGTTTTGGCTCGCCTCTTTCTACTGTGGAGAGACATGTCGCCACTCAGTGGGTCGGTAAAATAGATTATACACATTCAATACCTCCAATTCTGGTATAGGAGACGTAAAAGGGTTAGATCAACGTCCCACTGTCAAAAAAAAAAAATCGATTTTTTTTTTGACGTCTCAACTCGTCATTGGCAGTGAACCGTTGGATTGTGTTTGACGAGTCAACTCGCCATTGGCAGTGAACGTGTTAAACAATAACGGAAAAAAAAATATCCTAACGAAAATAGAAGTCTAATCAAGTAAATAGCCTTCAGAAAGCATCAGTAAAAGCCCAGTTCTAATAGGCTATGCTGCCTGCTGAGACGCACAGTGTGCGACTGAAATGTCTGCACTTTTGTGCCATATTCCACAATATCCAAACTTCGGAATGGCGGATCCTTTAGAAAAAAAAAAAAGGGCCAACATTTCGAATAATGAAGGCAGGAATTTTCGTAATGGTGGGACCTATAAAAAAGGTGAAGGACCGCCAGTCCGAATAATGGAAGTTAACGTTTGGAGTGGCAGGGTTTCGGAAAGGCAGACAGTTACCCTGAGAATGCTACCGGGAGCTAGCCGAGTGCTAGCCTAATACACATGAGTTACACATGATATACTATACAGGCTACTTTATGTGCTTTGGACAAATCACAGCCAGCACTGGTAGAGGACGTTGTGTCATGTTCAGGGGGTGATGATACGGACGTGGGTAAACTATCCAAGGTGAGTAGTTTACCCACCTTGTTTCCCCTCATGGATTGATACAGTTGATCTGAAAATACCGTAGGTGAGTAAACTCCGTGCCTCATTTCAAAGAGGTGGGCAAACTGCGTTTACCCTGCACTACGCCCATGGTCATGTTTCAAGACTTCACAACCTTTGGGACCAATGGCTACGCTGGATCCAAGTAGGATCGATCTGAACCACAGAGATGTATTTCAGGCTTTATTGAAATATAGTGATACTCAACTGGCGGCCCGCGGCCCGCCCCCTGGGTGGCCCGCGATGGAATTGCAATTTTCTTTTAATTTTTTATTTTTTTACAGTGCACCTGAACGCAACATGCAAGATACCCGCTGAATAAGTGTCCAAATGTTCATGTCATTCTGTATACTCCACTACTGTTATAGCATTTCAATCTGGAATATGGAATATGTTTCAATAATCTATGATTTAGCTGCTAAATTGTCAAATACCGCCGTCTGCTCGCTACCCAGGCACTTATGTATGTACTTAACCTAACTAACTATCCGGTGTGCACAACATTGTCAGACTAAACTCCGGCTGACACCCCAAAAACCTACAGTCCGCTACAGAAAAATGTATATTGATTGTTTATTAACTGGCCCCCGGCCTTCTATCATTTCACGAAAGTGGCCCCCAGGCAAAGCAAGTTGATCCCTGCCCTACACATTCGAGGTATGACATCATCGATGACCTCAAAAGGGGCAAGTCTGACATCACACAATCACAATCAAGAGACAGGCTAGACCGCCTGACCTCACAGGGGGAACTCTGACATCATCGCCGATGATGTCACGGCAGTGACGTCATCATTGGGTCCCGGCCCGGCGCGTATCCCGTTCATGGGGCCTTTTCTACAGCATTTTCTACGGCCTATTGGTTGTTTAACACTTTGACCAAGAGTGAATGCTGTTCAAAGTAACCACATAATTGGGACTTTCTTTCCCTGAGGGCAGATTCCGTGAAAGATAATATTCAGATAATGAACATGCATTATCTGGACAATATGGAAATGTTTGTATTTACAGAGATTGACTAGCCTGCTCCATAAGGAGAAGCTGATGTTCAAAGATGATTGTCTTTCATAACTAGTCCGTACCAGGGGATGTGGGCGCCAAACGGGATTCTGGGCCAAAATATTTGACTGGTACTCCAAGGCTTACAAAATGACCCTATAGCCAGAGGCAGAACTCGCCATCTTCGGCTGCTCTGAGTCCTCTCTGAACTTCCCTACGGCTGTGCAACAATCTCTGACACTGGGGACAACTGTCGCCAAAAGGCTTATTCTGAAGGAGTGGAAGTCCTCCTGTTCGCCTTCTTTTCGGGTGTGGCTGATGGACATGATCTCTGTTCTACAGATGGAGAGACTCAGGTCCCTGAGAACCAATGTGCTTAAAAGGTTCTCAAATATCTGGGACCCGTTTTTGACCTACTTTGACGAGGTTAAGAATGATAAGTGACTGGGGTTGGGGATGATGGATGGGTCACCCAGCTGGTATCCCATGGACCCCTTAGGCGGGATCCCAGGTACACGATATCTTTTATAAACACATAAGCACCTTATGCGGCTATAGCACCATGTTGTATTGTTGAATGTTAATGATGTATGTATGTTTTTTTTTCCCTTTCTTTTCCTGTGTCTGAGCCTGTTTGTCTTGTTCGTATATTGTTCTATAAAAAAAGTTGAAAATAAAGTATAAAAAAAAACAGCTTAAATTTGGGGAAATGGAAAAATAAGCTTAGTGACAGTGTCAGTCCCTGCTGTGCCAATGCTCAATGACCCATGCCGTTTCAGATTGATTGGCCAACCCGTACGTGTGACCAGGCTCGTATCCAGGGTTTCGAAATAGGGGAGGTCCAGCAAGGGGAGGCGGATTTGGCGGCAAAATGTTTTTTAGTTCCCCCCCCCCCCTTTTTAGCCATATTTAGAGTAATATATCATTTTAAATCAAATAAAATGTTTTTTTTAACCTTTTTTAGCCATATTTAGAGGAATATATCATTCTAAATCAACATTAGGATTATACTGTTGTGATGTCATTACTAGTATATTCTCTTTCATGTCACCACCTGCTCAGCTCTCCTGTCAACCTCTTGACCCTTTACGGCTGGTGAGGTATATATATATATATATATATATATTCCTCCTGGCTTTATTCAAACTGGTGCCCTGATAAGAAAATGAGGGCGAGGGGAGAAGGAGGTTGAGGTTGGGGGACTTTCTGTCAGTGACTCACAGAACTCGGACCACAAACCACCACAAAGGGGCTGATTGCCAAACTCTTGTTGGCTAAATGAACATTTACTGTTAGATATATCCTTCCCTCACTGGGGCCCTTTAAAACCTGAATTATAAAAAAGACAACTCATTTGCAAAATTAAACATTTTTAGGCTGATATTAAATGGTTGTTTTCTGGCTTCAGAGGTGATTGAAGATTCTCCCATCACTTGCTACTTTCAGCCCACTGAGGTTTAACTCGACCAATGAGAAAGCGATGGTAGGAGCTCTGCCTCTTAGAAAGGTTTAACCTAAACTCCAGCCTATTTCATCTCAGTCGCTTTAGTGACCATTAGTTCATATTTTTAAATTTGTATTAATTTCTAATATTCTAAAAATCTATTTCTAACAATCAGATCATTGACCATATCTTCTGTACACGTGTGTGTGTGTGTGTGTGTGTGTGTGTGTGTGTGTGTGTGTGTGTGTGTGTGTGTGCGTGCGTGTGCGTGTGTGTGTGTGTGCATGTGCTGTATGTGTGTGCGTGTAAACATGTAAACAAACAACAACAAACGTTGACGTTGCAGTGAAAGAGGGTCTTTTTTCCATTGAGACCTCAACCTGTTCTGCTCTGAACTTTACATTTCCTACAGGCAGTGCTCAGCCTGGTTTCCAGCAATGACTAAGTGTGAGCCGCAGACCCTGTGGTTGCAGGCTAACCAGTCTCTCCCTCTCATAAGTGTTCATGCTCCATTGCTATATAAATAAACTTGACATCAACATTTTGTGATGGGGCCTTATAAGTCAAGCTTGCATTTTCATCATAGCATTTACTGTTGAGCTAATAAAGGTGTTTAAAGTCAAAATTATGAAACTGGTCATGGGCAGAGTTTTTTTTCTTTTTCTTACCATTGAAAATCTCCATCTCACTGTCTGGCTGAATATGATCATACAATTTATATCCACTTTGACAAGCATCACAGGTATCTCTTTGCTAAAGCTGTGACAGGGGGGCCTCTGACAGGGCCTTGCTGCAGCCGCCCCCTCCCTCTGGAATGCCCTCCCCAGTCACATCTGACAGCCCCAAAACTCATTGGCTGCGTTTCCCAACAAAGAAGCTTCTTAAGGAGTTAAGAAGGCTCCTTCTTCTTAAGGAGGAGTTAAGAAGGCTCCAAAGAAGTGTTTCCCAAACGCCTTCTTAACAGCCTTCTTAGTTAAGAAGGGTGTAAGAAGGCTGTAAGAAGGCTTTAAGAAGGGTTTTGTGAAAGGTGCTATATAAATCCACAGCATTCTTATTATGAAAGGAATCCATTCTGATTAGAGGAATATAGCCTATGGTAAAACATTTAAAACACAAGTAGCCATATTACATAGAGGAGAGATTTTCAAGTGTTCCCCAAATTTAAACACTGAAAGGTGCATGAAAGAAAGGAAAAAGGGAGAAACACAACAGTGGACTATATTATTATGTCCTTTTGCCTGACACGGCTGAATCTGTGAGTGTTTCGTCGTTAAGAAGGTGTTAAGAATGCCCCAGACCCTTCTTACAAAACCTTCTTAACGAAAGATCATCTTAGGCTAAGAAGCAATCGGGAAACGCGTTGGCTTCGTTAGCTTCTTACGGGACCCTTAAGAAGGGTCAAAGAAGCTTCTTAGCTTCTTAAGAAGCTTTTGGGAAACGCATGCCTTCTTAACGAAAGATCAACTTAGGCTAAGAAGCAATCGGGAGCTTCTTTGACCCTTCTTAAGGAGTTAAGAAGCTTCTTAACTCCTTAAGAAGCTTTTGGGAAACACAGCAAATGGCTGAGTTTCCCAACAAAGAAGCTTCTTAAAGAGTTAAGAAGGCTCCAAAGAAGTGTTTCCCAAATGCCTTCTTAACTCATTGAGTGCCATGGACGTCCTTCGACGTCCAATTAAATAGTGACGTAGAGTGCCACGGACGTCCTTCGACGTCCAATGCGTTTTTTGACGGTGGGACGTCGATCAAAGCCTTCCGCAGCTCCTGTACAACTATAGTAGCTATTGGAGGTCTATAACCTATTTTACAGAACCCTTAGGTGGCGACAGTGCTCTCCAGATTACAGAAATGTCAGGAATACACAGCCTGAAATAGCCTTGATGAAAGAGAACCCGCTCATGCTGCAGTCCGGAGCCATGTAGATTGTTCTGGCTGCAACTGACGGTGCGTGCGAACACAGTCAATCCGCGCACACAACTGAGTCCTTCTGCCTCTGTCTGTCTGTCAGCATAGTTTCTCCACATGATTAGCCGCTAGAAAAGCAGCAGCGCGACACTGAAAAGCCAAACCTTTCACTGCAGTCCGCGTGTGGCTTCTCCATGTTGCGCTGCCTGGGAGGCGGCGCTTCCCAGGCTTCCTAGACGCTTGGTGCGAGGCTGTGTGTTACTAGTGTGGGGAGGAGTTTTCAGCTGAGGGGGGGGAGGGGGGGTGGGGCACGCAGGGCAGAAAATATTACCGTATCTAGAGTCAGTGAATGTGCTTGAAATGCTGCATTTCACAAAAGGCTGAATATCTCAGCTTATAATTTGAAATGCCTGAAAACGCTGAAAACAACCTATCTTCTCCGGCTCATAACTAAAGAACGGAAAATGGTATCAATAAACTTTTTTTTGCTGATGATACAATAGAGTCTCCTTGTTCTTTTTGCGTGTTCGGTGTTTACATAGTAATATCACACAATATTCTGTGGGCCTCGAGAAATCACTGAAAACGCTCTGAAAACTCTGGCACTGGGAGCGTCCGTTCTCCAAAAGTGGCTGGCACTCAATGAGTTAATAGCCTTCTTAACACATCGCTAAAGAAGGCTCTTAAGAAGCATCTTAACTGGAGCTGTCCACCATCTCGATGTGAGAGGTCCTCTGCGGCCCACTAGATGGCACTCTGAGCTCACCAGTGGGCCACGACCCAGTGGTTGAGAAACACTGTTGTAGAATAACCTAATCGTGGTCATGTTAAAGAAGAACTTCTTCTATTAAACATTATTTATTTCAGACATGGACTGCAGTTCAAATTGCTTTATATACACAGCATACAACAAAATTGCGAGAAACACTACAGAATTTAAGCGACCTTGGGTTCTGTGAAAGGTGCTATATAAATCCACAACATTCTTATTATAAAAGGAATCCATTCTGATTAGAGGAATATAGCCTACGGTAAAACATTTAAAACACAAGTAACCATACATACAGGGGAGATTTTCAAGTGTTCCCCAATTTTAAACACTAAATGGTGCATGAAAGAAAGGAAAAAGGGAAAAACACAAGAGGAACAGTGGACACAAGTATCTCCTTTTGCCTGACGCAGCTGGATCTGCCAGCGTTTCGTCATTAAGAAGGTGTTAAGAATGCCCCAGACCCTTCTTACAAAACCTTCTTAACGAAAGATCATCTTAGCGCTAAGAAGCTTTTGGGAAACGCAGCCTTCTTAACGGAAGATAATTTAGGCTAAGAAGCAATCGGGAAAAGCGTTGGCTTCGTTGGCTTCTTACGGGAGCCTTAAGAAGGGTCAAAGAAGCTTCTTAGCGCTAAGAAGCTTTTGGGAAACGCATGCCTTCATAACGAAAGATCATCTTAGGCTAAGAAGCAATTGGGAAACACGTTTGCTTCTTAAGGGGGCCTTAAGAAGTGTTAAAGAAGCTTCTTAGCCCTAAGAAGCTTTTGGGAAACCCAGCCAATGTCTTTCATACTCATTATGTCATCTTTCCAAAAAAGCCCTTTTCACTGTTGCTTTTGACCTATATGTCTCTCTCTCTCCCTCTCTCTCTCTTATCTATTTTAATATTTTCTCTCTTTATTAAAGTTGTTTTATCCTGTATTTGTAAAGTGTCTTTGAGGCCTCGCGTTGACTATACCCTTCTGACTGTCATACATCTGTGAAGGCAAGGTCAAATCAGTCGAGTGAAGCACAGCAACGGGATGTAAACCAAAGTTTGCAGTGCATCAATACCACTGTCATGGAGGAGTTGGAGTTGGCACGGAAGCTGTTGCCCGGTGCTGCTGATAAACTGTGGGAGACGACACAGAGGGGAGGGCTGAAAGCAGAGGAGGGCACACCTGGGACGCCAGGTGTTGCCGACGAGCCCTCTAGAGGTGTAGTGGTTTTGTCGTCGAAACGCCGGTGAAGGGGGGTTACCACCTGATGACTCCAATGACTCTTTTAACCCTCGCCCCTCTGTGTCAAATTCCATCATTAGCCACTTCAGTGTTGCAGATACCATCAAAAGACTCTCTAGTAAGTGCTTGCACAAGGGATATTTACATCTTATTATCCTGTGTTTTTTTAATCTGAGCACGGTCAAAAGCAACAGTGAACAGTGAAGCACTATATAATATACATTACATTACTAAACATACAATAATGAGTAATAATGTTCTGTAATTCTACTCATATTCTAATATTTCTTATATTTCCATTCTTATACTTATTAAACAATATTTAGAGAGAGACCATGATGACACCAGCCTTAGAATTAGATTTTCCCCTAAATCTGGCTTCAAACGGGCAAAATGTCAAATGTAAAACGACCAAAAAAAAAATTCTCCTGCAGAAGTGGCCCCCCAAAGCTAAAAGTCAAACTCCACCTATGCCTCCCACGTGCTACGTCCTGCCCGGTGAAGCTCCCCGCTGTCAGGTGAAAAGAAGCGGCTGGCAACTGTGCATGTGTCGGAGGAAGCATAGGTGCTATAGTCTCTATACGGCTCTCCCAAGATCGGCAGAGGGGGTGGAGCAGCGGGGGGGAAATTGGCCAAGTACAATTGGGGCAGAAAATGGGGGGGAAATCTAATTTTTTTTTACAAAAAAATAAAAAATAAAAATAAAAAGGTCACTGGAAGCCTATCCCAATTGAATCATTAAAGGTTCATCTTATTTAGGCCTATATATGGCAGTGGTGAATTTGGAGAGTAATCAGCCCTTATGTCCATATGCCACATAACAGTGTTTCTGCAGACTCCTGCAGAAGTGGCCTGTGTACGTGTTGCTAATGCAACGCAGCTTGATTTCCTATCAGCACAGAGTAGAGGTGATGGCCTGTTTGCTGCGGCTAAAGAAACCCACAGCATGAAACCGAGACAACAGTGAGGTCATTTACACTATGGCACTAACATGCATTTACACCATGGCACTAACATGCATTTACACCATGGCACCAACATGCATTTACACCATGGCACTAACATGCATTTACACCATGGCACTAACATGCATTTACACCATGGCACTAACATGCATTTACACCATGACACTAACATGCATTTACACCATGGTACTAACATGCATTTACACCATGGCACTAACATGCATTTACACCATGCACTAACATGCATTTACAACATGGCACTAACATGCATTTACAACATGGCACTAAAATGCATTTACAGATTTTCGTAATGGTGGGACCTATGAAAAAAAGGTGAAGGACCGCCAGTCCGAATAATGGAAGTTAACGTTCGGAGTGGCAGGGTTTCGGAAAGGCAGACAGTTACCCTGAGAATGCTGGGGTCCACCCGCTATGCCGACCACCCGCTATGCCGACCACCCACAATGCCGACCTTAGGTTTAGGCGTGGGGGTGGGAGAGGTTAGGTTTTGGGTTAGGGTCTGGGGGAGGTTAGGTTTAGGCATGGCATGGGGGGAGGTTAGGTTTGGCGTGGGGGCTGGGAGAGGTTAGGTTTTGGGTTAGGGTCTGGGGGAGGTTAGGTTTAGGCATGGGGGGGAGGTTAGGTTTGGCGTGGGCGCTGGGAGAGGTTAGCTCCACCGACACGCTGCACGCCGCCTCGCTCAGCTGGTTCTGCTTGTGGGCTATCGGCATTGCGGCCTGTCGGCACATAGACGCGGCACCGAGAATGCTACCGGGAGCTAGCCGAGTGCTAGCCTAGGGTGCTACGTAACACTCACGTTAGAGGCTAAACGCCTATCAACCACAAGTTATAATTTAACTAAAGCACATCGGGATAGTGTGGTAAACGTGACACACAAACAGCTATTTATGATTTAAACATCGTTAGCAGGCTATTTTAGCAGCTAGCAGCTGCTACATACCAACGGGCTGTGTGCTCCTGTCGAAGGCGTGGACACAAATGAGCTGCTGCCGTAAAACAAAGAACACCATACAGCAACCGCACGTACAATTAACTTCTTAAAGGGTCCCAGAAGTATAAATCAATTAAATGAATTTAGGCACATAAAGCCTTGACCAAACAATTCAAATGGCAATTGTCTCTGTTATCAGAGGAAAGTGGCTACAGCAGATCAATAATTATTCACATCTTTTATCAGTCAAATTGCTTAGACCCAATCATTTTACTAAGTATTATGTGTACTATGCTGCCCTACAAAGGAGAAAGGCAGTAACTCATTTTTTGTCAAAAATGAGTTATTATCATTTTTGTGACATTAAAGACATCCTTTGTCATGTGGAAAAATATCTTGTCTCAAATGTGTTGTGTTTTGGAGAAAATAGGGGGTCGTATTTGCAGTAACTCAAAAAAGCCCTAGTGAAACCAAGGCCAATCACTGTAACTCAAGTTACCGTACTCCTCTTTTGTTTAGCTGTGCTGAAATTGAGTTACTGTCCCATGCCCTTTGTTTTGCATCACTCTATTTTCCGTGCCTCAAAGTTACTGTGATTGTCATTGGTGGCAAAGGTGACAAACATTTCAAATGTTACTCATTTGAAATGTATTTGTCTTTTACTCATATCATATCAATCAATCGTATCAATGTCACTTATCTGAATTTAACTGTTTAACTATATTGAAGCATTACATTTAAGCAATCAGTGTGATATTATTTTATTAGAATATAATTATTAGTTGCTTCAAATGTTCAAAAATATCCAAAAACAATTTAAATAATTTGATTTAAAAAGATACTTGGAATATCACAAACATACTTGCATACAAATATGATAAATGTTATTATACAATAATATTAATGTAATGAATAACAGTAAAAAGTGCAATTTCATCTTATATCATCATCAGACTAAGGATGTTATTATATTTGTCATTATACTGCTTTTTAAAACTAAAAAGATTAGATCAAATTTGACTTACTGCCCTTCACTTTGGTATAACCCCATGCTTTTTCGTAAGGCATGCAAAGGAGGAATACAGTAACTCCCAAATGAAGGTCAAAGGTCAAGAGTTAGCTAAATATTTTTATATGGATAAATAACTTGACTAAAAAAACAAAGAATTGCCACATATTTAATGATCTGCCTGCAACTATTTTGTCTGGACGACAAGAAAACTTTAAAGTCTTTTTTCTCAGCTCTGCACTCTGGTGAGTTACTGGCTTTCTCCTTTGTAGGGCAGTATGTATATCCAAAACACCAAAAATGTGACATCAACAAGCAGTCCTGTGTGCGTTGCAAGTTATTTAACGATTTCGGGCTGAGCAGAGGATATTTGCTGACGCACTTCTCACACTTATATGTCCTCAAATACTGACTGATGCAATCGAATGGTTTGTCTGTAAATCAAAGATTTCCCAAAGGGAGGAGGACAAGTCTTCAATAAATACAAGGCACCCTATAAGTCTGTGAAATGGCAGAAAAACAAACGCTGCCTTTTCAAATGTTGAAGTGCTGATTTCTTGAATCAACTTTTTGGATTCATGAATCCCCCATTCTCCAATGAGAATAAATTCACTAGATTCTAGAACGTTCAAACCAAAGGAGTATTTCTTCTCTATGCTGTTTACAAAAAATATGTCACCCGACATAGCAAACAGACTGAACATACAATTAGCTTCAAACACACAGCAAATACTTCCAGTGAAGTTCCCCCCAAATGGCAGGCAAACATTCTATAAACACACCAACATGAGCAACATGTTCTAATCATGTCTTGAGGGTATCTACCATCACATACAAAGATCCTGAAAGATTATACAACATGGAGCTTACAGGGGAACATACCATGGAAGAAGACCACAAGCGGCAGCAGAGCACTGCAAAGCAGGCGACCACCAACCATCTCTGTTGACGGGAGTAACTTGTGTTTCCTCTTCTGCTGTATCTGTCACTTTACTGAAGAAACGAGGGGGTGGGGAGTGGGGGGGGGGACTTCCTGTAGCAGAACTTGGACCGCAAAACATGAACAGGGCTGGCCTTATAGGAAATATAAGACTGAGGGGAGAAATACAAGTAAAAAGAGAATTACAGTTACAGTACATGCGGTCATTCCAGGGGTCCACACATTGAAGTCCTTCTGGGCTGTCCAGAAGGACAGGCTACTTTATGTGCTTTGGACAAATCACAGCATACATACATACATACATACATACATACATACATACATACATACTGTATACATACATAATAAAAGGACAAACTACAGCGCATAGTCAGAAAGGCCTCCAAAATCATAGATGTGACCTTCCATCTCTGGACTCCATCTTCACGACCCGTACAGTCACTCATGCAATTGCAAAGGACCCCTCCCACCCAGCACACCACCTGTTTCAGCCCCTCCCACCCAGCACACCACCTGTTTCAGCCCCTCCCAGCCAGCACACCACCTGTTTCAGCCCCTCCCACCCAGCACACCACCTGTTTCAGCCCCTCCCACCCAGCACACCACCTGTTTCAGCCCCTCCCACCCAGCACACCACCTGTTTCAGCCCCTCCCACCCAGCACACCACCTGTTTCAGCCCCTCCCACCCAGCACACCACCTGTTTCAGCCCCTCCCACCCAGCACACCACCTGTTTCAGCCCATGCCCTCAGGTAGACACTACAGGTCTATCCACCCTAAACCACCTGCTTCAAGGACAGCTTCTTCCCAACAGCCATACGAGCGCTGAACTCTATCTTGTAGGATACATTCAAAGAAGGTAAAAAATAAAATTCTCACTATAATGCACAGATGCACATCCACTCAGTTATTGCAAATCTCCTCAGTACTGTTCAGTTGTTAGTCGTGTGGTGTGTGTGTGTGTGTGTGTGTGTGTGTGTGTGTGTGTGTGTGTGTGTGTGTGTGTGTGTGTGTGTGTGTGTGTGTGTGGCATTATGGTGGTGATGGGGAGGGGATGGCGGTAGCTCTGGGATCAAAAGCCTGGACGTGTGGGTCTTTAAGGTCCTGTAGCAGCTTCCAGATGGGAGCAGAGAGAAGAGGTGATGACAGGTGTGAGTTGCATCCTTCAGGATGCTGAGATAGTATGGAGATATTGAAGAGGGCACATTTATTTGAACAGAGTGTCTATTTGCACACGGGTGATATAGACACAAAGCTATATTTTACTATTTACACTTGTGTGGTGTTCGGGTCCACTCGACCTGAGTAAATACAAGTGTGGGAATTGTACTACTGTACTACTGCCACCACTACTACAACTACTGCTACTACTACTACTACTACTACTACTACACTGACCTGTGGACACAATATGGATACATATGTACAGACAAACAGAAACGCTTAAGTGATTGGTTAAAACTTATCTGACACCTTGAAAGTATTTTAATTGTCTCATTAATAGAATTATCTGGGCATTGAGGAGCCAAACAGCCAAAGTGACTAAGATGATTTGAACTGGATCCTGACCCAGAATTACACCTGGTATAAAGTGGATTATGAGACAAAGGGCCCCTGGGCACAGATACACCTCCTTACATTTACATTTATAAGTGTTAGATTATGATTTAGTTATAAGTTATGATAACAAGACTTACAAAAAATGTACTTGAGAGAACTGTGATGTTTACGTGTGTGTGTGTGTGTGTGTGTGTGTGTGTGTGTAGGTGTGTGTGTGTGCGTGCGTGCGTGTGGGTGGGTGTGTGTGTGTGTGTGTGTGTGTGTGTGTGTGTGTGTGTGTGTGTGTGTGGGTGAGTGTTTGTGAATGAGTGTGAAACCAATGAGCAATAGATAGTATTGGATCAGCGTCATCACGGTCGCTGTGGCCATGTTGTTGACATAGCGCAGCTCTCAACTAGTGACAGACAGCCTACTGTATGTGAGAGCAGCGCTTATAGGAAGCTAGCCACCGTTAGCGTTACCTCTATCGTTCCTGTTGTTAGGATGGTGGCCTGCACATGGCTGTAGTAATGACAGCAAGAAAGTCCCTGTGGTTGTTTCTATGCTTTCTCTACCAAGTGGATGTGAGGATAGTTAGGAGAGACAGGTGAAACTTTCTGCCAGCTCCAAAGTCTGTTCACCTCGTTTTTTCTTTTGTTTATTATTACAGGCATTAACGGCAGCATACAAACAACAACCCTGGGGTTTTTATTGCTGTCATCACCATCACTATTTTGTAATAGAACAGAAAGACAATAAGGCCGTTACTAGTTGTCAGCTGCAGCTGCTGTGCGTGCAGGACGCCATGACCACGGCCACCGTGATGATGCTGATGCAATAGCATCTATACAGAGAAACAAAGTGTTAAACAGGATGAGGTTTCATTTGCGTATTGACGCATTATGACACCTCTCAGAGAAACACAGGCGTGTGATAAAGGAAGTGACCTGCTCTGGTTTCATACCAACGCATGCAACAAGTCAAGGCAACCTTACATATATGTTATAGGATGAATGATATACATGACTAAGCCCTTTGACTATAGGGCTATAAGTTAGTGACAACATCATGTAGTTCAGGCTATCAGGCTCTGGCTCAGGGCCTCCTGAGCTTTGGGGCCTCTGGGCCTGTGCCCAGCTGGCCCGTTCAGTTCTCTATCCATGGCTCTAATTACAATGATGCTGTGATACAGTTTCAGTGA
Organism: Poromitra crassiceps; assembly: GCF_964638095.1. Lineage (NCBI taxonomy): Eukaryota > Metazoa > Chordata > Actinopteri > Beryciformes > Melamphaidae > Poromitra > Poromitra crassiceps. The sequence continues at coordinate 4,566,176 of NC_139628.1, forward strand.
AAAGTTTGTGTCAGTGAGGCCATTTACACCTGGCGTTGACATGCGTTTTCTGCCATCAGATTGCAATCTGATGGCAGAAATGGTTGTCCTCTCAATCCGCATAAAGTTGCTGTATCCAGATTGAGAGGACACATTGCATTTACACTTGTGTTCAATGTGTACACAATGCGTCCCTGACCACCTCCGGAGGTTAATCAGATTGCAATCCATATTCAATGCATTTTGGGGGTGTTTACACCTGGACTTTCAAGTGATAAAACACAATCTGATTGCAATCTGATCACAGAAAATGCATGTTAGCGCCACGTATAAATAGCCTCAGTTAGCTGGCAGGCTGAAAGTTAGGGAGGATCATATATAATATATATGATGTGAGTAACCTCTCTCCCTGCAATTGCAACAATAGCTTAACCCGAGTGGACAATTCTGGTACAGGCTATTGAAATAGGCTAGAATTAAAATCTCACACATCTACCCTATTAACACATTGAGTGCCAGCCATTTTTTCATCCTGTAGGTAAGTTGTGCCAGGTTTTTTTTTGAGGATTCTGGCTCATTTTACAAGAGCCGAGGATTATTTTCTGTTAAGAATTCATGAACACCAATCATCTAAAAATAACTAATAGAATGTGTGCTTTCTCTGTCTAAAAGAGTTAGTTTGCAGAGTTAGTAGTTATGTAGATATTAGCCGTTGAGTACAGCATGGTTTCAGCGTCTGGAAATTTATTCAGAGATAAATGGCTTTTTGTGAAATTCGACAGAACAGTCACTTTAACCATTCATTTTTGGCATCAGTAAGACCGTCAGACATTCTAAACAATAGTTTTGAACAGTAATTTCCTCCATAACAACAGGAAACACCCCTCTCATTCAAACTCCTCCCTCCGTGTGTCTTCTCCTCCTTCCTCCTGGCTCTACAGCGGGCGTGTCAGAAGCGCGTTGCTGCTGCCTGCCTGCCTGCCTGCGTGCCTGCCTGCCTGCTTGCCTGCGTGCGGACGCTCCTTGTGCGAGTCAAGATGGGCCGGGGAATGCGTGGGCGATGGGCAGATGTTGATTCTGGCCTTTCTGAGGTGTTTCAAAGTGTGTTTCACCTATAATCTATTTTGCAAATCGCTCTCCGCTCTCTGTGTGCGGCTGCCTGCGCGGCCGCTCTCGGGCAAGACAAGTGTGGAATGGATTACTGTAAAATCGCCTCGCCATTTCCTTGAATGGCTTGCTCCCGCCGCAGTTTTTTCTTTGATTTCGCTCGTCTGGGGGAGCACTGTCAACACTTAGTGGGTCGGTAAAATAGATTATACACATTCTCTTGCTCCAATAGTGATCTCGAAGATGTAAAAGTTGTTGATTGATGTCCCACCGTCAAAAAAAAAAAATGTTTATGTAAGACGAGTTATTTCGGCTCTGGCACTCAAGCGTTGGATTATGTAAGACGAATTATCTCGGCTATGGCACTTAACGTGTTAAAGAAACAAATATTTTTTAGATGCACCTTAGGGCCAATACTGCGGCGTAGCACTAGCTCTATTGCAGCGGATTGGGTTCTCTTTTACCCCTCCCGCGGGCAACGTTGCAGACAGAGTAGTAAGGCTGATCCGTGAGCGGCTTCTGGGACGCGAGTCGGGGTCTTAATTGGCCTCGGCTGGGTCTACTGGGCGAGGGTGTATGATGTTGACAGACCCGAAACACCTTACGACCCCAGATAACATCACTGATGACGCGTCCTAGCGCAGGCGGTAGCAGTGTATTTGAGAATGAATATAGATGTGTAGGCCTATGTTATGTGTTATGTTATGTGTAGGCCCAGTGTGGCCCAGTTTGGATGTGCGTGTCCCTGTCTACTTTAGGCCTATGTTATTCACCTTATGTAGCCACGCCCATTTGACCCGGTTCTGTGGCCGTCCTACGACTTCCGGCAAAAAAAAGAAGAAAAAAAAATGGCTGGCTGCTCCAATATAATCTAACTCTGAATGAACTAATACTTTAGCCAATTGTATGTAACATACCAAATAAAAGCAAACGGCAATGTCTAAGAATGCAATGCCATTCTTAGACACTCCTGGCTCGTTAATTCTCGCATTCCAGGGAATTACGTTAACGTGTGCGTAAGTGGCTCGAGCTGCGCTCGGAGGACAGAAAACCTTCTGAAGCTTTCTTTGTTGGAGTCCAGGTATGTTTTACAAGAAAGTGCTCGTCATTGTCGACGATAACGTTATCTGACCTGGCTAACAGTGGATACTCCGCTTGCTTGCTGTGTACCGAGCTCAAAGTAGTAGGCTACGTTTTTGTTTTACACCCTGCGCTGTCTGCTACAAAAACAACTCTCTTCTTCATGACGTTCTTTCATATTTGGCGCCGTGACCGCCGGAAGTGTTAGACGGACCCGGAAGAATTTGGCCCACTGTAAGGTCTGAACATAAGGGGAATAGCCTTAGAACGAAACCTCTAATTACAGTAAGCGCACGCTTTGGGACATCACTGCGTAATTGTGCGGCGGCCCTCTCTCTCTTCCCTCTCTCGTCCCCCCCCCCCCCTCTCTCTCTCTCTCTCTCTCTCTCCCCTCTCTCTCTCTCTTTTCTCTCTCTCTCTGTTTCTCTGCTTGCTCTCTGCAAGAAAGAAGCTGGTGTGTGATGGCGGTGACGCTGTGGCTTTTAAGGGGAGTGATCTCACCTTGTGAATTCTATATGGGCATAAACACGCCTATGGAAGTTTGCGCCGAGATGCGCCGGGCGCTAACGCAAAATTACCGCCGGTGCGAAGATAGCGCCCTAACAGTTTACTCGAGTTTACAGAGATTTTGCCCAGAATCCTTCATCAACACTTCTCAAAAGCCATATACATTGGTTTAAAGCTGGGGAAAAAAGAACTTGTTTTAGGGTTTAGTTACACTTTAAAAAGGAAAGAAAGAGATCCGCAACTTTAATTTATAATTGTCAATGCCGTCTCCTTAATTGAGGCAGACAAAAGCAGAGAAAACAAAACAAAAAAATGACCCAACTCACACAGATGCTGGCACGGGACTAATATGACGTCTAACATGACCTCTGTTTTTGGTGAAATATGGGGTGTGCGGTGACATTTTTACTTTATAAATTACGGACATGGCAAATATTAGGTCACAGACTAGGTCTGAATAGGGTTTAAGATGTGTGCCCATTCTACAGCTTGGCGATGTGAAATCAACAATGATTTTGGTGCGATATGAGATTAATTACTTTTTATTTCGAACATGTAAATAAAATAAGAAAATATAAAAAATAGAACATTAAGAAAAAACAAAATAAGAAATAAACAGTAGATAATATAAGAGAGGGCTACGACGCTCTGGATCAAAGTTGAATTTTTTTAAAAAGAAGGTGCTCTTTGGAACTCAAAAGGGGAAAGTCCATATAAAAATTGAAAAAAGTCCAAGGCAACTCTTCTTATGAATAAAAAGCCTTTATTCTATCTTGGCTAGTTCAAACACTCCAACATGTTTCGGCCTAAGCCTTCATCAGGGACAATCTGAATGAGCTGAACCCCAGTGCTGACTGAAAACAAGGTCTTGATTACCAACAGCTTGTGCCTAATCATGTCATAGTAAATCACATCAGTCAAATCTGTAAAGCCTGTAGGGGTCAGCAAACACCAGATACTTTGAATACAGATTAACAAAAAACATCAAAAATTCATGAAACATCACAGGACAATACAATAAAAGACCAAGATGACTACTTACACAGTAGAGTATAGAATATACATGGGCCATTGCATCAAACCCATAAGCATAAATGAGGCATTCATAAACAGGACAACATATCAATAGAATCATTAAGACCAGGGGGGACAGTAGCCTGTAATTTGTGAATCCACCGGCTTTCTTTTTGGTTCAAGGCTTTCTGACTATCTCCTCGTCGGATGGTCTGGGGCACACAATCCATACCAATGGCTGTGAAGGAATTGGAAGAACATTGATGAACATCTTTAAGATGCTTTGTCATGGCATATCTAATGTTTCCTATCTGAACTGCATGCTTATGCTCATATAATCTGTCCTGCAGTCTACGTTTTGTGCGCCCTACGTAGAACACATTGCATTTAGAGCATGACAAAATATAAACGTGTGTAGTCTTACAATTAATGAAATGATTCATTTTGTAAGTAATTTTTGTGGTCGGGTGTGTAAAGCCCTTTGATGTGACCACTACATCACATTGTTTACATACTGTTTGTGGGAGACCCCTAATCCCTCCCTCTCTCTGTCTCTCTCTCTTTCATCCATTCATCTCAGAAGTGATGCTCGGTGGTGACAACGGCAATGACATCATGATTGTCATCATGCAGTCCCTTGTCACCCTGGTTGGGTGGCCCCGTTGCCATGGTGATGGGTGGGGCTTTTCCTGCAGTCAGAGCAGAGTTAAAGAAACATTTAGATCATTTGATTGGTTATCCACCGCTCCCAGACGAACATTTCATCCAAATAATCTGAAATCAACCGACCGTTAAAATAAAAGTAAGCATCACTGTCCAAACATGAAAAGCAACACATTTGTAGACGTACATGTGGAAGGATATATAAAATGCTTTCCTTTGCGAACTGCAAGGCAACACTTGTAATCTACAGGTTTTGTCCAATATTGAAATGTTCTAGAATTGCATGTTGTGTTAACATAAATATGGTTTCTATCTACCACTTAGCCTACTGTGGATGTTTGTATGTATTTTACCTCCACGTCTGTTGCAATACAAATACAGCATCAGGACAGTTGAGATACAGTAAGGGCAGAACACCAGTAGGTGGCAGACCAGTCTGTCAATAGGCAGGAGGCCCGCCGAGGCATTGGTTAGAGCTGTGGCATTGGTTAGAGCTGTGGCAGTGGGTGGAGCTGTGGCAGTGGGTGGAGCTGTGGCGAGAGAGGAGAGAAGCACTCAGGTGAATATCTGGGGTGTGTTCAATCTGTAACAAGGTCATTGGTCTGAAGCGTTGTTTTTCTTTGGCAGATGACAACTTCCTCTGTCCAAATTTAAACTCAATCCCTGCCAGAGTTTCAAAGGAAAAGTCGCCAGCCATCGCCAGCGTTTTTGATCATTTTCACACTAATCTTCCAAGATCCACAGAATATTTTCTTCTGGGACTATGTAAACACTGAATATCCTAAAAGAAAAAAGAGAGCCTCTACTTTCATAGAAAAAAAAAGATTGATTCTACCTTCATCCGTTCTTTAGTTAATATCGACACTTGCGTTTTCATCAAAACGTCCGTCTGTCCCCAAAAAGCGGATTTTTTTATTTCTTTTTTGTAAATGATACAAGTAGTCATCTTCACGGGTCCTGAACTGAATCACATCTCTCTGATGGCAGGTAATGGCCGGTGTTACACTGGTGGTTTCCCTTTCCCCGCAAATATGTCCGTGGTGACCGCTTTCACTATAGCACCGGTGCGAGAGGCAGATTCACCCGCTCTCAGGAGAGAGGAGGCGGGGTCACGCTCTCGTCTTGCACGTGGAAGACTGGTTCTAAGTGTATGGAGGTCTCATCCGAAGGCTGAAATTTACACGGTGCGAGAGCTCATGAACTGGATTACTAAAGTAGCTGAGAAGTGACTTGTGTACGTTTGCCAGCGCTTGGTGAAAAGGAATCCTCCAGGTTTGATTGACTGTCACGAGTCCAGGCGCGGACTGCATAATCAGGCACGTCGGGCAAATGCCCGGTGGCCTGGCCTGGCCTGGCCTGCAAAAAAAAAGTCAGTCAGGCCACTCACTGAACAGCAGGCCAGGCGCCGCCTACTGGTTTACTAGTGGTTTTATTACTTTATTCAGGGTTAAAATTGGACTCGGCCCAAATTGGGCTTCAAACGGCCCAAATCGGGCTTCAAACGGCCCAAATTGGGCTTCAAACGGCCCAAATTATTCGCCGCCGCCCTTCGGACGCCGGCACGCGCGTCGGCCTGTATCAGCCTGGCCTGCTTGGTATCTAATGCCCGGCCTGAATTATGATCCCAGTCCGCCCCTGCACGAGTCCGTACTATCAGTGCGTCGCTCGGTCAAAGCGGGCTCGGGAGATTGTTCCTTGTCTCTGCTTCCTGGTTTTGGTGGACAATCACGGTTGCTTCTGTGTAACTCTGGAAGTGCAGTAGGATTTCATAAGGTGAGTAAGAGCGCCATCTATCACATGACACGGATTGACGTGTTATCACGTAAATGGCAGGGAAGCATCTCATAAATGACGTCAATGGCAGGGAAAGAGTTAATGGCCGGAAGTACAGTCTACAAAAGAGGACGTTTTAGGAACGTTCTGGACATTTTGTAAAAGTTTTGGGACGTTTGTCACTTGAGATAACTTTTATGGAACGTTACGCAAGGTCCCCAGAATGTCCCCTCCTACATGTAGAGTAACCTCCTCACCTCTTATAGCCAGCCAGCTGGGTGGAGACTCTCCATGATCAGAGATGGTACACTTATAGAGGCCTTCATCAGACTTGGAAACATGATGGATGGTCATCTGTCCTGCAGACTCGGTCGTGATGAGGGAGCCATCTTTATAGAAACCAGCTGGGAGGTTGGAGGGAGTCTTGGTTGTACAGGTCAGAGACACAGCAGCTTCCTCCATGACAGCATGGACAGGACTCTCCAGGATCACATTGCCATCTGAACACAGAGACACAGAGTCATCAAAGAAGAGTCAGAGTCGAGTCCGACTTGAGTCTCCATTATCTGAGTCCAAGTCTGGAGTTACTGACTGCGCCACTCAACACTTTTGCATGCCTGTTTCAACAATGGGGAGTCAGTCAGTCAGTCAGTCAATCAGCCCCTGAGATGTTGCTTTATCAATTAACAAGTCCGAGTGCCTGTCTCCAACTTCTGAGACCGAATGCTCAAGTCTGTCGAGAGACAAAACTAACTAAACTAACTATACATTCATCTTGTAAATAATTACGAAGTTATAGGCCCCTATTCTCCCACAGGCCTTCGGCGCTAAAACGGGCCTTCGGCGCTAAAAAACGTGCCTTGCGCCTGCCTCGGGAAGATATCAACATGGCTTTACGCTGCCAAATGCGCTTTAGGCCGAATGGGCGTGGCGCACTCCCTGAATGGGCGAGAATGGGCGTTTCGGCGTTAAATATCGGCGTAATGATATCTTCCCACCTGGCGTAAATTTAGCGCTTTGCGCTTTTGAAAACCAGGCCTATTCAGTGCGCTGGTTGCGTGGAGCACTCCCCTCTGGCTCCCCTCTGTCACCCTTCTCTGTGTCACTCTCTCCTCAGTCTGACAGGCACAATACGACTCTCTCTCTCTGACTCCCTCGCTCAGACAGACACAACACACTTCCCATAGGAAAAATAAGTTGTAAGTTCACTGCCTGGTGTCCCAGCATGCATTGTGGTACTCCATTTCGCTACTAAATAGCAACTAAATGAGCCGAAATATATGGTTAAATGCTCCCAAAATAATGTGTAATGGTAACACAACCTGCAATTGTAGAACATTTCAATATTGGACCAAATAAAACATCAAAATGAAAACACCACCCTATGTGAAACATATATGTCCTCCTGGGCCTATATATACCCCTTGTCGATTTAACGTGATTTAGATAAGTGACATACATACTGTGATGTCCGCTCCAATAACTTTGCCCTACTTCACATTTAGTTTTACAATAAAAACACATTTATGCAATGACTTTACATAATGTAGGGTATATTTATGTGCATCATCCTTCCTGCAGCAGGCGAGAGTGTAGGGTATTTACATGCTTGCAGTATTTAAACTGCAGTTAGATTGGTTTGAGAAGCATAATAATATGGAATAATAGCCTATATATGGAGACAGACAGACTGGATGAAGGGAGGGAGGAAGGGGGGGGGCAGAGCGCTTGGCTTTGTCTGGTTTTACCGGATTTGTCCAGGAATTGGAGCTTAAAAGGCAAGCGTATGACTCTTTACTGCAATTCTCCAATGAGCCGACTATGCATAATTTTACGCTTAAAAGGCGTGGTTATAATGGTTGAGGCTGAGTGTAGCGCCGATACCAAGATAGCGAGTGCGCTGGTCCACACCCACTTACTGCGCTAGGCGGCCTAGCGCTAGGCCTTAAACGCAGTTTCTACACCGATTGCAACGATAGGGCCCATAAAGTGTAAATTATTCCAGAGAACAATTTGAGGCACAAGGTCTTACCATGCAGAGTTGCTTGCTGCTCAGTCTCCTCCCTACTGGAGGGCTGCTCACATTCTTTTCAGGCTCCATCTGGGCCCTTCTAGATCTAACTTCTTTCTGTCTCTTTCTAAAAAAAAAAACTAAACTCGTACCACTGTTCCTTCAGAATTTGTAGTTGTCATAGACTGTGCTCCATAGTTGATTGCTCTATTGCAGACAAAAATGTGTTATTGTAAGTCGCTTTGGATAAAAGCGTCTGCCAAATGACGTAATGTAATGTAAAAATGTAATCTTATAGTATAGGGGTGAGACATGGAAACTCAAGCTTAGAACACCAGCTGTAGCGCCATCTACAGACCGGAGGCTAAGTGTCTTAAAATGCTAATTTCACCACAAGTCCAAGTCCGAGTCATGAGTGCTCAAGTTGAGTCACAAGTGCTGAAAATGAGTCCTCGAGTATACAACACTTACTGAACATATATATATATATATATATATATATATATATATATATATATATATATATATATATATATATATATATATATATATATATATATATATATATATATATAAATAGATAGATAGACAGACAGATACGTATTTATTTGGTTATTTATAATTACCAGTGACAGTGATGTTGACAGTGTTGCTGGTGTCTCCCTCTCTAGACTCACACCAGTAAACTCCACTGTCCATTTGGAGTGTGTGGCTGATCCTGCAAGAAGAACCTATTGATTTGCCCCAGTCAACTCCACACTCAGACGCCTTTCCACTGACCTCCATCATCATCACCCTCCATCCAGCAGAGCTGTCCTCACAGCTCAGGGTGATCGACTGTCCAAGAAAGAACTGGGATCTACTGGGACTCACAGACAGAGAGGCTGGGAGAGGTTGGGGTAGGAAGGTCAAATTACATGATGATCCATTACATACTAACTAACTAAAAACTAAATGACCACTTGATCATCACAATGTCTGAAATCCCCAAAAATACAAATTTAATATAATTTAATATAATATAATATACATTTCATAAGATCTACGTTAAAATAATTTTTTGACTATATAATATGCTTGTTTGTTTGTTTATTTATTTATTTATTTTTGTCATTGAGATGACCTAATTTCACTTGTTTGCAAGTGGAAATGCAAAGCAACCTGTTTCAAGCGTTATCTTGAATTAAGTAACCAGAGAGGTGATCTGTCTTATTTCAAGATACAGACACTTGAGAAGAAGAAAGAAAATTGTCAAAACAGTTCAAACTGCACTGGAAACAAGTGGGATGATGTCATCTCACTGGCACATGTTTCTAGCCTGCTAGATTTTAAGACTTAGTACAGCATGAGGTTAAATGACTTGTGTTGTCATGACAACAGCATACAATTATTGGCCTCTGGTGCATTTTTCCTACTCGTCTATTTAAAAGGTTGTTTCAAGATTCAAGATACTTTTAATAGCCATAATAATTAATCATAATATTACAAACGAGGCATTTGTCTTTGTGCAGTATGAGGCACAGCGATCACAGCAATAGCAGAAGATGGAGCAAACAGAAAGACAACTAAGCACTAAATGTTTGCGAGACTAGAAGGTAAGGCCTTTATGACGATGATGTTCCGTTTGCCTGAACTCATCCTATTCACCTTATGTTCAGACCTTACAGTGGGCCAAATTCTTCCGGGTCCGTCTAACACTTCCGGCGGTCACGGCGCCAAATATGAAAGAACGTCATGAAGAAGAGAGTCGTTTTTGTAGTGGACAGCGCAGGGTGTAAAACAAAGAACATAGCCTACTACTTTGAGCTCGGTACACAGCAAGCAAGTGAGTATCCACTGTTAGCCAGGTCAGATAACGTTATCGTCGACAATGACAAGCACTTTCTTGTAAAACATACCTGGACTCCAACAAAGAAAGTTTCGGATGGTTTTCTCTCCTCCGAGGCAGCGCGAGCCATTAACGTTAATAAAGACCCGCAGACGTTAACGTAATTCCCTGGAATGCGAGACTTAACGAGCCAGTTACATGGCGTTGCATTCTTAGACATTGCCGTTTGCTTTTATTTGGTATGTTACATACAATTGGCTAAATTATTAGTTAATTCAGAGTTAGATGATATTGGAGCAGCGCAGCCATTTTTTATTTTATTTTATTATTATTTTTAGCCGGAAGTCGTAGGACGGCCACAGGACCGGGTCAAATGGGCGTGGCTACATAAGGTGAATACTAGCATATTATATGTAAGTAGCCAGCGCTACTCATTATAAGAAATAAAAAGAATAAAGAGTACCACTTTGGCCTTTGATCTGCTACGTTCTTTTATACAATATGTACTGTTGTAGCTTTTTATTTTATTTCTTGTAATTGTGTATTGCTGAGTGACATAACAAGTGACAAAACGACCACTTTGGCACTTGGCCTATAGCCTTCCACTTTGCACTGATCACTGGTAAACTGCTACTTTGTACTTATATTGTGTTGAACTTTGCACTTTATGTTTATGTTTTTATCCAGGATGTTGTTGATGTTATGTCTGTTTTCATTGTTTTTATGTCTTGCTGTAACCCAAAGTGCCCTTCTGGGACATACGAATCAACTAAAAGTCCTTTAAAGTCCTATATAATGGGGTCTGTGTGAATGTCCCATCTAAAATGTCCAGTAAAAGTCCTTCAAGTGTCCGTGGGAATGGTAATGTATTTTACTATGACCCTGATGAAGGCGACAAGACGAAATGCATTAGTCTAATTAAAATTTGTGTTGTCTTTACTACAAATGTTGCTCGAAGAAGCTAGCAAGCTGTTGTAAAAAGTAAGGGTTTAACCTGCTTTTCCGTCCGTCCGATGTTCAATAACGCGATATCTGAGGAACGCCTTGACGGAATTTCATCAAATTTGCCTCAAACATCGACTTAGACTCAAGGATGGTCTGATTAGATTTTGGTGCTCAAAGGTCAAAGGTCAAGTTCACTGTGACCTCTCGAACGCCATTTTAAAGCTTGTTAACGCGATATCTCAAGAATGCCTTGACGGAATTGCATCAAATTGTCCTCAAACATTAACTTGGCCTCAAGGATGAACTGATTACATTTTGATGGTCAAAGTTCAAGGTCACTGTGACCTCACGAACGCCATTCCCAAGTTCGTTAACACGATATCTCAAGAACGGCTTGATGGAATTTCTTCTGATTTGGCTCAAACATCAACTTGGACGCGAGGATGACCTGATTCAATTTTGGTTATCAAAGGTCAAAGGTCAAGGTTACTGTGACCTCTCAAATGACTGGCGGAGGCATAAATCTGTGGTGCGGTCGTTCTAGTTTAGATGGTAGAAGGCTGGTCTTTGTCACCATGATGTCACCAGTGGCTGTATCAAAGTACTGACAGCAATATATAATACAGGGATGCGCCCAATCTGAAGCTCCAGGGCCGTTGTCTATAAATATGCCTGTGTAGAATGGAGCTCTGTGGCCCTGAGTCAATGGCATAATGAATATTGATCAAACTTGATCAATATTCATTGTGTTTATTATTATTTGTATGTTGTTGTTTTTTACATTTATGTCATTTGTAACATGGCTATATGGAAATAAATAGTACTTTGGTCAAATTCCCAGTATATTCTGAAAACACAAAACACTTTGGATTCCCAATTGACCAAACGAAACTGACTGAGTATAGCTTTATAAATGATATGTTGTATTTTATTGTATTTTCATCTAATTTGCAGTTAGAGTTGTAGTCAAAGAGTAGGAGAATACATTCAGTTGCATCATTATCCATGTGATATTGGCTATAATGGTGATATTGACTTTGAAATTTAGATTATACGCTAGATGAGAATGAGAATAATATTTCCCCCCCGTATTGCATCCATCTACTCTGGAATGGTAATAAGGTTTATTTACAGTGGTTTCATATTCCTTAGATTCTTACCTATACCAAAGGGTAACTGAAATATGCAGAGAGGCCTTATGGTTGAGGAGCTATTCCGGATTCATTTTGGATATGTTATTTTAGGTGTTTTTTCCTGAATTTTGGCTAGGGTAAATCATCTACTCAGATAATCAAATGCAAAATACTCCGTTAATTTGTGGTGTTTGACGGTGTGTTTCTGTGACTATCTGCTTTGCACACAGGAAACAAATGGAGCAGAAACAGAGCAGAGGTGGAAATGAACATTTCAAAAGGTGTGAACTCAGAGACGTAAAGCGGGGCCACCCTGCATCTGGTCTGAAACGCCAACCTAGAACCATAACTCATAAGCCCTGTGTGCAGTTAACAAGAATGTGGGTGTGTTCTAACAGGAAAATACACACAGGCTACAGTGGCCATTTCCGGGCATCCTCAGCCTCCTTGGTCATTCATAGGTGTATCAGAATCAGAATCCGTTTTATTGGCCAAATATGTAGACATACAATGAATTTGACTCTGATATACGTTGCTCTCAAAGTACTTACACAGGAAAAAGAAAAGGTATGCAGCTAAAACAACAAACAAGTACAGCTGTCAAATAAAGCAAGTTAACTGCTATTTACATTATATACAATAAGTGATGGAGAGTGACCATTATCAATATGTAAATAGGAGAAAATAATAATAATTATGTACAAACTAGTATATACAAACCACACTGGATAGTAAACAAGGCTATAAGTCAGATATTGCACAGTTGTTTCTCGATCTACTATATAAGCAAAGCTTTGAGACAGTTATTACACAGTTATTAAGTTATTGACAATTTAAGCCATTTATCTATGTTTGCTAGCTAGTTGGTTTGGAGGCAGTTTTGACATGCGTGAACGGTGAACTCTTCACAGTGTAGTGTAACAGTTGACACCTTCCAGGGAGGAACTAGCTGCACGTATACCATTTTAACATTAGGCTTATGAAATTACTAAGAATATATATTTTTAATCATTTTGGAAATAAATTGTAATCTCCAATCTTTCCATGTACCCCTGCCTGGTTGGAATAGAGTCATTCAGAGTACTTCTTAAAGAGACATTACATAGGGATTGATCTTGTTTTTCTTGATGTGCTTTTTATCATATCTTGTTGCTTATTTGTACTACTAGGCATCAGCCTTAGGGCAATTAAAGGAACCCGTTCCCCCATGCACCAGCCCGTGGGCGCTTCCCCCCCACACACACACTGCACTATGTCAGGTCCAACTAAGCGTAAGTTTGAAGTCGATCCGACAAACGGTTCTCGAGATACGCGAAGGACAGACATACAGACAGTCCTGGAATAAGTCCAAATTGCATGAAATGGGGCACCGCATTCCATCGGGGTCCGAGCAGCGCACTCCCCAAGTTTGAAGTCACAATCGGACAAATGTTTCTCGAGATAAACTGCTTTTTGTGTTGCCAGTAGGTGGCGCTATGCCAGATTGCACGGAATTCAGCTCCCTGCACTCCGTTGAGTCCCCCTAACCGCACTGCCCGAGTTTTAAGTTTTAAGTCGATCAGATGAATGGCTATCAAGATACAGTGCTATTTGTGTTGCCAGTAGGTGGCGCTTTGCCCAATTGCACGAAAATAGGGCACTGCACTGCACAATAGGCCACAGTGGTGGAAATGGCCAGGTTTTGCTCTGGGAACTCTACTTACACAGGATGGGGGTTCCCGGAAGTGGTGTGGCCCTAGAGGTCTGAATGCGTGACTCATTATAGCCTACCATTATAGCCACGTTAAAATCTCTTAGAAATATCACTTAACTAAGATCACTGAGCTCTACTGATTATTTCCCCTAGATTTTATTCATGACAGACCCCCCTCATTCTCGACCATTCATTGTCAACGACCCTACTTACAGCACCATTCACTCTCTCAACGACTGTACTCACAGCAGTGTTTACTCTTCTCACTTAGCCCAGAACAGCCAGGGCTTGAAGGAGCACACGCTTGATTGAACACAAATGTATTCATATTGAACGTGTTTGACGTCCGAATCGCACAAAAACAGGGCACTGCACTCCGTCAGGTCGCCATCAGCGCACCCCCCAAGTTTGAAGTCGATCCGACCAACGGTTCTCGAGATACGTGAAGGACAGACAGAGAGAGAGACAGACAGACAGACAGACAGACAGACGATCCCGTCATTATAGTATAGATAGATTAATCTGCCCTAATTAAAAAATCCAGCTCCGTCAGGTCACCCGCACGAGTGCTCTTCACACTTCCTGAAAGTTTCAGCCCGATCGCACATAAAGCATATTTACAGCGACACACAGGGAGGAGGGAGCGGAAGCCGCTCTGATTGACATGGTCAGAGCCAATGACAGAGTTTGTAATAAGCCGGGAGCGGACATCCGGCTGCCACCGAAACAGTCGCTCCAATGGGAGAGCAGCTGTAGAGCAGGGGAGGGTTTATCCCTGTTGCCTGTTTCCGTGGCGCCAGACTCCTCGGACGGAAGGGAGAGGAGGCTGGCCAGCGAGACTAGGGTTAAGGTAACCCTAACCCTAACACTGTAAAGGCTGAATTATGCTCACCCTGCCGTGAAGGGCGCGGGGGTGGAGCGAGGGGCGGGCGCGTCAAATTACGTAAATTTGTTGGGCGTGGTTATGCGCGTGGTCCAGCGGCCGCTCGCATTGTGCCTGATATTTTTTCTAACAGCGCGAGCTTCTCTCCAAACATGGCTGCATTCAAACCATTGAGCCCTGAACACTGAGCTGTGTTTTCGCCACATTTCTTGACCCATGTGGTAGGCTATAAACTTAGATTTGCAACTGTTCGTTTTTAGTCATTTCACCAAGTAAATGTGTTGTGTTAAGAGCATTATTGAGAGAGATTAAAAGCAGCACAGAGTAGTAGGCTATCAGGGCTGAGTAGTAAAAACGGCTTTCAGTAAAAACAAGTTTGGTGAGTCCTTCATGTGCTGATGTGCGGTCGTTTGAGAGTGAAAGCGCACTCAGTACTGCACAGCGTTTCATTGCGACTTTTCACGGGCTGTTCTCACCATTGTACAATACATGGTGATCACTTTCTGAGTATAATGGCATCTGCCCCAGCGCGAGGTCTGCACGGTGACTACGGAGACTCGCGGGGCCCCACCCCCACGGAGCTTTGCTCGAGCATAAGAGCACCTTAACAGGACGGCTTTGCAAATGACAGCTTGCTCTCAAGGACCCCTGAATAAACAAAGTATAACCAAAAAAAATCAAATAAAAAAGGGGGGGCAGGAGCAGGGCCACGCCTCAACCATTCCTCTCACCACTCCTCTAATCACCTGAGGTGACAAGCTTACTTTATACCTGGCAGGGTTTCCCGAGAAAAGTTCTTAGGACCGGTGACAAGTAGGCTATCTTTTGACAGGGGCCGGCGGCCCGGCACAGCTCGCTGGCCAAGCATCTTTTGTGACATGGGCCCAGCGCAGGCTAGCGACAGACTGACTGATGGCAGCATTAAGGTATAGGGCCCTATCGTTTCTGTGATAACAGAATAACTGATTGAGAATCGTGGAATTGAGAATTAAAAAAAGCGATGACACAACTTCCATAGATCAAATTAGGCAATACAACAACAACAACAACAACAACAAACCAATCTTAACAATACTTTAAAGAAAATCCCTGATGCTTATAGGCCCAGTGGGGGGGGGGGGGTCAACTTGGCTTATATTACACTGGGGGAAATAAGCCTGCCAGGCTCAGTGAATGGGAGAGAAAAATATAATTTAAGTTAAGTTAAGTTAAGTTATCCCCTTGGGGAAATTCATCCTCTGCATTTGACCCATCCTCTAGGAACCTTCCTAGAACTAGGAGCAGTGGGCAGCCACTGTGCAGCGCCCGGGGACCAACTCCAGGGCCCCGTTCCAATACCCATACTTGTACTTCTTTCTTGTAGTATGTACTGCCGCTGCCCTCACATAGTATGGATTGTAGTGTGCAGCATGCATGCAAAATGCATACTATTGGGACACACTACATCTGTCGTCACATGAGCTTCCTGAACTCCGACCTCTTGCTCACTTCCGCCGATGTCCGCAGCGCCACATTTGAGTTTTATTTTTTATTTTTTATTTTTTTTATTCAATAAACAAAGTCTGGCAGTAACAAACAGTACATTATACAAAAAATTCAGACTAAACATTTACAAAATTGGAACAGACAATCAAATAAACAAAATAAAATAAATAAAGCAAAAACATTAAGTCAGAGTTCTAAACAGGAATCAAGATATGCATGTTTTGGTACACACCATGCTTGTTTGGTTTTAACATACCGGTATTTCAAGGCTTTC
Organism: Poromitra crassiceps; assembly: GCF_964638095.1. Taxonomy (NCBI): domain Eukaryota; kingdom Metazoa; phylum Chordata; class Actinopteri; order Beryciformes; family Melamphaidae; genus Poromitra; species Poromitra crassiceps. The sequence continues at coordinate 4,582,551 of NC_139628.1, forward strand.
TTAAAGTTAATTATCTCATTCATGAACACGCAGCTCAGTCAGTGCGACGTAACTCCAGTAGGTGGCGGTAATGCACAAAAAGTTGTTTGCCAACCGCCATAAAACATTAGAAGGAGAAGAAGAAGACATAACTTCCTGCTGCGCAAAGGATTGTGGGGAAGTTTGCCTGGTGCAGCATGCATCGATGCATACTCCGAAATAGGAGCTGATGTAGTACAACATCCTGGTACTCTTGGCATACTGCATCTGACATACTATGTATTGGGACATACTAAATCTTTTTTTGCCTACTAAATAGTATGGAAGTATGGGTATTGGAACGGGGCCCAGTTCTTTTTGCCAGTACCTTGGTCAGGGGCACTGACAGGAGTATTAACCCTAACATACATGTCTTTCTTGATGGTGGGAGGAAACCGGAGCATCCGGAGTAAACCCACACGAACACGGGGAGAACATGCAAACTCCACACAGAAAGGACCTGGGACGGACCGGGGTTCGAACCCGGGACCTTCTTGCTGTGAGGCAACAGTGTTAACCACTGAGCCACCAGTTAGTTATCAGCTTACCTAGCATTGTCTGAGGGAAGGCCCACAGTGTCAGACTGTGAAAGCCCCTGCTTTAAATGGCATATTAGAAAAAATGAATTAAATTAAATGGCATATTAAAATATGCTATTCAATTAAATATATATTAAATATTATATTAAATAAAATAAAATAATTTTAAATATTTATATTACATATTTATATGAAATAATTATATTATTAAATTATATTAAAAATTATATTAAATATTATATTAAAATATATATAATATAACATATTAAAATTAAATGGCATATTAGTGGTGTGGTTCTTGTTAGTGGAAGCTGTCATGGCAGAAGTGTACAAACCTTGTGTGGGTCTGCAGCACAGCAGTGTGGTCAGCACTGAAGAGAAATGAAAGTATAGGTTAGTTTGAGGTTTTGCAGGCAGACAAGACAAACTGAGACCCGCTCTGCAGTGCACCCAGAACATCGGTCATATCTTCCATCCTTCAGATGAATTGCATTTTGCTTTACAGGACAAGACATGTATTGGGAATTTCACAATACAGGCACAACAGGTCTATCCCAACAGGGGGAGGTGCAAATGATGCAAGTTACTAAAATATGAAACAATTTATATATATGAAAAAAATAGATAAAAACACACACATTGTTTTCACTTCATTAGAAACAAATGGAATCTTGTCATTCAGCGCATGGGGAATGAGGGTAAGTTAGTGTATTGAGTAATCTTCCCTCTGAAGAACTCTGCTGTCCCTGTTGCCACCTCTCTGTGTCTTATTCACATAAAACTTCACTATAAAACAGATTTGTGTGTAATCAATGTCCCTCCCTTCTGTGGAATATAAAGCCTTCTTTTTTCAGAAGGTTTCTTCCTTTTCTGTCTAGTTATCCTTTCTAGGTTTTCAAAGTACAGTTATCTACTGTAATACAGTTACTACTAAAATCACTTATTTTATATTGCTAAGTCATTCTAGTGTTATAATAGTTATGGTACCAAATAATATTTGAAAAATTGAGAAAAGACACGCAGAGACTCTACTTACAGAGCAGCCATTGGGGAGGTGTGCCCCCCATCGTACAGCTTGGCGATATGAGGTGAACGCTTCGAAAGTTACCAGTTTTGTAGTGTATGTGGTTTTCCACCCAGCTTCAGGAAACAGGTTTCATGCAACATTATAGATTCTTTGCACTGAGGTGATAAAACCACCGTGATCAAAATACAATTACAAAGAACACAGGTAGACTAAATGTGAATGAAATAAAAACCAGAAGGAGCTGATCAAACGTTTCACCTCAAAATGAACAAGAGAAAGAAAGAAAATGAAGAAAAGATGACAGCAAAGACAGAGCTGACAGCAGAAAGTAAAGACAGAGTTCAGCAGAGCTGCAGAGAGGAGACCAGTGAGGGACTCTGGTTCAGTGAAGGCAGCAGGCCAGGTTCAAGAGCAAAAACAGGCTTTTATACCTGAGAAATAACCAGGAACAGAGAAGCGCTAGCAGACAGCTAGGCTACAAAAGTGGGAATATAGACAATAGACAAGAAAAGTGAAGACAATACAATGACACAGCCAACCATGGGCCCAGCAGACACATGCTCAGCCTGGCAACTGGTATTAAGCCTTAATACCAAAAGTTGAATCACCTTAATAATTAAGGTGATTCAACTTTTCCAGCACTTTTACCGGCAGGTGGCCTTGTCGGCGAGCAACATGTCGCCTCGCTTCCAGCATGCCAAGCCCAAGGACCAGCTACCGGTTCATGACCCAGCCCAGACCCTGGAAGCGGCCAAGCTATACCAGCCCTTTTCCCCTGCTAGCCTGCCTGTTGGCCCTCTGGCTTCAGCGCCCTCTCATCCACCCCCTTGTCCTCTGCCTGCCTGCAAATCTGTCCTCCGGTCCTTGCTCCCTGTAGGCTCTCTGTCCCTGTGCTGCGGCCGGGGGCCCCCAGTTCCAGCTCTCTACAGGCTCTCTTTTCCTGAGCTCCTCGGCATCACCTTCCCTGTGGTCCCACCTGCTTGGCCGGCACCCTCAGCGGCCTCATCTTCCTTGCCGTCGCCGGGGTGGTCCCCCCTGACCTGGCCAGCCCCCAGGCTGCGTACCTGAGGTCACTGGTTCCGTCCTGGCAGCCGGTCTCTGGTCCCCTCCTCCCTTTGGTTTGTGGGGATGTCAGTAGCCGTGCCTGACGGGGGGAGAAGGCGGGTATTGGGGGTGTCAGTCATGGACTCTGTTTTATTCAGCCTTGTATTTTCGGTGTGCTTTTCCCTCACACATGCCTTCAATGTTGCCTCGTTAGCCCTGCCCTGACTTATGACCAATAAGTTCTCCCTGTTTTCTCTCCAGTGTTTTCTGAGTTCGTAGCCGTGTGCTATAGTGTTTTCCTGTTGCTGGTTATTTTCAAGTAGCTAAGGATCCTTCTTTGCTCTTGAACCTCGCCTGCTGCCTTCCTGTCTGCACTTGGGTCCACTTCTCTACTCATTCTGTGACAGTTTCAAATGTTTTCAAATGTCATGCATGAACATGTGTGGGACCCCTTTAGCCATTCATGAAGTCCCACCTTTTCCTTTGTGTGTATAAAAGGTTATAACATGTGTTAAATAGCAGTTCATTAGTGTTACTGTGACACAACCTGGACTTGATATACAGAGACAACTGTTAGAGGAAGCAGAGCTGAGCCAGGAAGAAGAAGTGTTAACCACACACACGCACACAACAACTGCTGCTGCTCGTACTACCATGCTATTATAATGAATGGGGGGGAATGAAAAGCGTCCTTCTGTGAGTGAGCAGAATTTTGTCCGGCCACAGCTATGTAGTCAGTAAACTAATCAATTACATTGGTATTTGCTTTTTACATTATGAGAACACAACATGAAATATAGAAAGGGTAACATTTCTGAAGAAAATGAGTGTTGCTTGTAAATGCTAAATATATTTTTTTATTTAACCTTTATTTAACCAGGAAAATCCCATTGAGATTAAGAACCTCTTTTTCAAGGGAGACCTGGCCAAGATAGGCAGCAGCAAGTACAAAAGTTACAGTTACAAAAATTTCACAGATAAAACAAACATCATAACGTATTGACTTTTCAAGCAGATCATGAAAAACAAGCACATGTAGTGGAATCGGCCACAAGTACACTCAATTTGGATTTAAAGGCGTTCAAAGAAATTAACCCTGTTAGTTTCCAATCATTCTGCAGCATATTCCATGCTAAAGGTGCAGAGTGGACAAAAGCCTTTTTACCCAATTCAGTACGAGCATATGGAACAGAAAGCAACAAGTAATCTTGAGAACGGAGGGAGTGAGGACCAGCACTTCTCTGTGCAATTAAGGCACAAATGTAGGAAGGCAGTAGACCAAGTAATGCCTTATATATAAAAGTATACCAGTGACTGAGCCTTCGGGTGACCAGAGCAGACCATCCTACCCGAGAGTACAACTCACAGTGGTGTGTCAGTGATTTACAATTAGTAATGAACCTTAGAGAAGCATGATAAGCAGTGTCAACCATGTGAAGACATTTAGCAGGAGCATTCATATATAAAAGATCTCCATAATCCAACACAGGTAAAAAGGTAGCAGCAATAAGTCGCTTTTTTGCATTAAAAGAAAAACACAGCTTATTTCGAAAATAAAAACCCAATTTTATCCTCAGCTTCTTTACAAGTTTCTCAATATGCGGCTTGAAAGTGAGGGAGTCATCAATCAGGACACCCAGGTATTTGTACTCGTGAACCACCTCTATTTCATTTCCCTCGAGAGTGGTCACTGAGGGGATAACTTGTGGCCTCTTCCTAGAATTAGAGAACAGCATAAGCTTAGTCTTGTCCGCATTGAGAACAAGTTTTAGCTGAAATAATGAGTGCTGGACAGCTACAAAGGCTTTCTGCAGGGATTCAATAGCCTGAACAAAAGTTGATCCACAGCAGTAAATAATTGTGTCATCAGCATAGAAATGCAAATTAGCATCTGTCACATTTATACCCAGATCATTGATATAAATAATGAACAAGAGGGGACCTAATACTGAACCCTGTGGCACCCCCTTGTGGACAGTAACAATATCAGAACACAAGCCATCATATTTAATACACTGAGTCCTATTACTGGATATAAATACAGTAAGGAAGTAACATCTGCCCCGCCCGCACTCAAGAAGGCCCTCAGTGTGGAGAAGCTCAACGTGGGCGTAGTCGTAGACGTTGGTGTATGCCCACTCTTTCCAGAGGCCCATCTCAAATCACCGAGGCTGGAGTGGGCTGGATGCCACTAAAGGACCGTAAAGGAAGCAGAAGAAGAAGAATATTAATTTCAAGTATCAAAGCAGCAGAGACAGATGCAGCACCAGGGACACACAGACGGACTCCATGAAAAATTTGAATGACAAGCAGTTATTCATTTCTAGCCCAACCTGCAGCTTGCCGAGCTGGCCCTGCAGCTTGCATACGCAGCGTGTGTGTGTGCCTACAAGTCCTACCAACAAAATATAACCTGGCAACCTGGTATCCATCAACACATGACCCACACTGTATCCTACACCCAACCCCCCACGACAAAGAGACAATAGCACATATCCTAAACGGCTGCAGCCAATACAAAGGACTTTACATAAGCAGGCATGACCGCCTGGTGGATCTGGTGTCAAACAGCATCAGAGAAGTACAGGACATTGAGGACAATACAACACAAATGCACAAAAACAGCACTGTCAAACTGGACTGGTTCAATCACAACACCACCGACAACAACACACTGCACAATATCCCAAATACCCCAGACATTGTTTTCATCAATGAAAGCAGAAAGTCAGTCACCATCATTGAAATAGCCTGCTCTTTTGATCTGTACATGGACACCTGCTTCACAACCAAACTCATGAAATATCAGTCCTTGGTAGAATATATTACAACTCTAGGCTATAGCTGTCAACTCATTGTGCTTGTGTTTGGGAGTCTGGGGCATGTCCACAAACTCATGCTCCGTGGACTGCAACTAGGCGGGCTGCTAAAGCCTGATGCAAAAAAAGTTCTGCTCCACCTGAGCCATTATAGGCAGCCACTTTATCTGGAGAAGACGATGCTTTGTGTGCCCTTGAGTGCTAAACATGCTTAGTTTGCATACATTATATTTAAGTCATCATCTTGCTGCAATGTCTTTTCCTGTGCTTAAGAAGTACATGCATCAGTGTCTGGTTCAATATAAATGTACTGTACTGCGGCCTTCTTCTAAAATGTTTGGGTCTGTAATATTTGCTCTACTTTGGATCCAAATAAAAGTATTTAAATGTGTGTGTGTGTGTGTGTGTGTGTGTGTGTGTGTGTGTGTGTGTGTGTGTGTGTGTGTGTGTGTGTGTGTGTGTGTGTGTGTGTCACTGATGTCACAATGCATATCTATGACATCACTGATGACAGCCGTTAGGGGCGCCAGAGAGGGTAATTTTTTTTTATTTTTTTTTTACAAATACTTTTTCATGATAATAGGCCTACTATTATTTTACAATAGTAGACAAAAAATAAGCACAACAACGTCTTAAGTCTTTAAATAATAGTGAAATCATTTTTCTAATTCTGGCTTTCTGGCTGCCTGGGCTGCAGCACTTTCACCATGGTCCCTAATCCATACCACCCCACCCCCTGCGTGGCCGCGCCCCCTTCTACCTGCTCGGAGCTTTCCCCCAGAGTGGGGGAAGGCCAGGGAGCTGGAAGGTGGGTGCTGAGGGTGCTGCAGCACCCCCTGGTGGCAAGAAATGGGATTTTCGAAATTGTTGGATTTGGCTGTCTTGTGTTTATACCACCAACAAAATGCATTAAAAAACTGTTTGTGCTTCCCAGCTCTAATCTTATTTCATACGCTCTCTCTTCAAAAGTGTTTGATTTTCATCATAATCTGGTTTTCCATAATAATAATAATAAGTTCAGTGTTTATGCCTGTGTTGCTGTCTGTTGTAGTGTAAAACAACTAAAGGGAGAGCAGGTGCTTACATGAAAGTGAGTGAGAAAAGGAGAAGATACTGAGTAATGACATCACAACAGTATAATCCTAATGTTAATTTAAAATTAAATATTCTTCTAGATATGCATGAAAGTCCAAAAAACGTCAAATTTTCTTCGCCGCTGCCCTTGCGGTCAGCACCGATAGTCCCTTCCTCACAGCACCCCCTACCTAAAAGTACTTCCAGCACCACTGGGGGCGATTCTGAGCCTGCACTGCAGTGGCGGAATTAGCTGCAATATAATTTTTATTATATTTTCGTTGAGGGGGTGGGGGGGGCGGGGCACCAGCAAAAATCTTGCCTAGGGCACCTACTTGGTCAGGCACGCCACTGTATCCACCCCAGTAACTCAATTTAATTCAAATAAGTATTAATCAGAATCAGCTTTATTGGCCATTGGCGAAGTACGTACACATATAAAGGAATTTGACTTTGGTTTGCATTGCACCCAAGGCCTAACCTGACATTGCCAGATGGGGGCGGTATTGTTTGTTTTCACAAACCAAACCGCACATCTCACGCAAATCTCGCGAGGGAATCCAGCTTGCTTGCAAGGTTAATCAAGGCCTACTCACACAGAAATGCACAAGCTAAAAGAAACACGGGCACTGGTAACCTGTGTCATGGTCAATTTCAAACAAACCAAATTTCATGAAAAACGAGTCTATTCCATAGAGAACTCTGCATCGCTCACATGGCAGATGCGGAGCAGCGCGGCAAGGTGGTTGGACTATACGCCCACGTTGAACTTCATTGGGGAGAGGGGAGAGGGGGCGTACTCCAACGTCATTGGACTATGCCCACGTTGAGCTTCTCCACACTGCAGTGAGGGGTACTTGTCGCACTCTGCACCGCAAAGCTAGCATGGTTGGTACCAATAGATGCCTAAAGGGCGGGACATACTCCACACGCGCGCTTCCAACCGCGAGGGTGCTGCCAATATGATGTAATTGCAGCCATAAGCGCGTGTCACAAGATTTTTCTAGCAGCGCGCCATGCCGCTCTGCTCCGCTTTGCAGGGAGACAATAGATCCATGGGAGAGACAGGAAGGGAAATTAAATGAAGAAGTAAGGCTACACTGAACCATGTTTTGACCACATTTCTTGACCCATGTGGTAAACTTTGATTTCTAACTGTTCGTTTCTAGTCATTTCAAGTAATGTGCTGTGTTGAGACAGATCAAGGCCTATTTACATTCAATAAAAACAGGATTGGCGATTCTATTCATGTGCTGATACAATCGTTTGAGAGTGAAACCGCAGTCTACTGAACATAATGGCATTCCATTGACTTTTAATTGCGTTTCATTGACTTTATCATGGGCCAGTGATGCTCTGAGCAGCACTCAGAGCACGAGTATGAACGAGTATGAACACCTCGACTCGAGCGGGGAGTGCGCTCCCGGTTTGCGGAGCTCCACCTCACGCTGCCGTTCTGGAGTATGTCTGCTGCCTCGTCTTCTCATCTTGCCGCCCGGTTGACCTGGGAGCTGCTGTTCGTCATGACGACGCCTCACGTTCCCTTTTGCCAACTGCGGGGGGGACGCACGGGGGCCTGCTGCCCGACTGCCAGACCTTCGGAAGCCACCGCGGCTGTGACCTGAGACCGCCACTGCAGCTCCAGCTCACCAAACCACGCCACCCGGCCCGGGAGCCCGACATCGGGCCTGGCACCGAGCCACGCCGTCTTGACAGCCGACACGTATTCAGATGGACTTTTCCCTATTCTGCCCACTTGCAAGCGTCCCACACCAGTTCAGCGGTGCCCATTTGCCCGTCCTGCACGCCTCACACCCAGAAACTCTGATTTGTCTGGTTTTGCATGTTTGTGTTTAACTACTACAATATATTGTTTGCCACACTTGTGATTTCTGGGGGAGGGGGGCTGTGTGGTGACCACAAATAGTCTGCTAGCGACCCAGCTAATAGTTAGCATCGACCATGTTAGCTAGCCACAACATGTTGTATCTGTCATATACATAGTGGTTTGATCTGTAATTTGAAAAGAGGGGGACATGTCTGTCCCCTGTCTTTATGGGAATGTTGCCCTTGAATGAATAAATAAATAAATAAATAAATAAATAAATAAATAAATAAATAAATAAATAAATAAATAAATAAATAAATAAATAAATAAATAAAATCCTACATGTCCATGTTCTTCTAATCCCCATGGAGAGGCGCAGCTGAGCAGCTCTCTGGCCTCTTCTGTAAACCAGATTTAAGGGCTGTGAGATAGAGAAAGGGAGGGAGGGAGAGAGAGATACAGAGAGAGAGAGACGTGGCTGCCTGTTGCAACATGCTCCAAGTCTCAGCTATTACTGCCAATGATCCAAACTGCCAGACTACAACAGGGACGCAGGACACCGGCCCGCTCCATGGCTGTGTTTGGATGTATCTTCGCTCTGTGCATCTTTCACCTAGTGTCTTCCTCTGATGGTGAGCTGAGCTATGTAATGTATGAATATTCACCTTATGTTCCAACACAGGGGTCAGCCAGTTACTTCCTATTGTGTTTACACTTCCTGTGACAGTATACAGTACTAGTGACCGGGTAAAACAGAAGTGTTTTGAACAGGAAGTCATAACACAACTGGGTCAACTGAGCAGGGCTACATAAGGTGAGTAGCGGGTGTGTGGTACATGCACGTGCACGTGGTTCCTGGCAGAAGTGTACTAACCTTGGGTGGGTCTGCAGGCACACCAACATAGCGCTGAAGGGAAATGAAAGTAGGTTAGTTTGAGGTTTTGCAGGCAGTCAAGACAACTGAGAAAACAGACGCCACGCTGTAGCTATAGTGCACAACATCTGTGATATACTGTATGTTCCATCCTCAGATGAATTTACAGGACAAGACGTGTATTGGCAGCACAACAGGTCTATTCATCATGAGAGACAATAATAACATTTCACTCGAACCAAAAAAAGAAAAAAGAAAAGAAAATTGTTGCGCACACATAAGTGGATATGTGGGTGGGTTGAGATGTGTATGGGAGTAGATCTAGTACATTTGTATATTTGAAAAATAATGGACACACGTGCTTCCAGAAGTAAAGATGGAGGATTGAAAGGGCTCTTGAGGACTGAGCTACGACCCATGTGCTTTTATAGGCTACACATGAGCATGAGAAAAGGAAAGGTCCATAATTATGTAATTACCTTTTCCTGTGCTTTTTTGTTTATTATTATTATTTCAAATACGTTAAAAATTATTAGAAAGTTTATGTACACCGTGCTATCGCCCTTTTCTGAATGAACAAATATGTTTTTGCAAAGCCAAAGAATGGTGTGAAAGCCTTTGACTGCACTTGAGAGAGAGAGCGCGGTGCAGTGCATATCAGACAGTAAATGGATCAGAACAGGAGGAGCATATCAGACAGTATATGGATCAGAACAGGAGGAGTGTATCAGACAGTAAATGGATCAGAACAGGAGGAGTGTATCAGACAGTAAATGGATCAGAACAGGAGGAGTGTATCAGACAGTAAATGGATCAGAACAGGAGATGCATATCAGACAGTAAATGGATCAGAACAGGAGATGCATATCAGACAGTAAATGGATCAGAACAGGAGGTGCATATCAGACAGTAAATGGATCAGAACAGGAGATGCATATCAGACAGTAAATGGATCAGAACAGGAGGTGCATATCAGACAGTATATGGATCAGAACAGGAGATGCATATCAGACGGTAAATGGATCAGAACAGGAGGTGCATATCAGACAGTAAATGGATCAGAACAGGAGATGCATATCAGACAGTAAATGGATCAGAACAGGAGGAGTGTATCAGTAAATGGATCAGAACAGGAGGAGTGTATCAGACAGTAAATGGATCAGAACAGGAGATGCATATCAGACAGTATATGGATCAGAGCAGGAGGAGTGTATCAGACAGTAAATGGATCAGAACAGGAGGTGCATATCAGACGGTAAATGGATCAGAACAGGAGGTGCATATCAGACGGTAAATGGATCAGAACAGGAGGTGCATATCAGACGGTAAATGGATCAGAACAGGAGGTGCATATCAGACGGTAAATGGATCAGAACAGGAGGTGCATATCAGACGGTAAATGGATCAGAACAGGAGGTGCATATCAGACGGTAAATGGATCAGAACAGGAGGTGCATATCAGACAGTAAATGGATCAGAACAGGAGGTGCATATCAGACAGTAAATGGATCAGAACAGGAGGAGTGTATCAGACAGTAAATGGATCAGAACAGGAGATGCATATCAGACAGTAAATGGATCAGAACAGGAGGAGTGTATCAGACAGTAAATGGATCAGAACAGGAGGAGTGTATCAGACAGTAAATGGATCAGAACAGGAGATGCATATCAGACAGTAAATGGATCAGAACAGGAGGAGTGTATCAGACAGTAAATGGATCAGAACAGGAGGAGTGTATCAGACAGTAAATGGATCAGAACAGGAGGAGTGTATCAGACAGTAAATGGATCAGAACAGGAGGAGTGTATCAGACAGTAAATGGATCAGAACAGGAGATGCATATCAGACAGTAAATGGATCAGAACAGGAGGAGTGTATCAGACAGTAGATGGATGAGAACAGGAGGAGTGTATCAGACAGTAAATGGATCAGAACAGGAGGAGCGTATCAGACAGTAAATGGATCAGAACAGGAGGAGTGTATCAGACAGTAAATGGATCAGAACAGGAGGTGCATATCAGACGGTAAATGGATCAGAACAGGAGGTGCATATCAGACGGTAAATGGATCAGAACAGGAGGTGCATATCAGACGGTAAATGGATCAGAACAGGAGGTGCATATCAGACGGTAAATGGATCAGAACAGGAGGTGCATATCAGACGGTAAATGGATCAGAACAGGAGGTGCATATCAGACGGTAAATGGATCAGAACAGGAGGTGCATATCAGACAGTAGATGGATCAGAACAGGAGTGTAGCAGACAGTAAATGGATCAGAACAGGAGGAGCGTATCAGACAGTAAATGGATCAGAACAGGAGGAGTGTATCAGACAGTAAATGGATCAGAACAGGAGGAGCGTATCAGACAGTAAATGGATCAGAACAGGAGGAGCGTATCAGACAGTAAATGGATCAGAACAGGAGGAGCGTATCAGACAGTAAATGGATCAGAACAGGAGATGCATATCAGACAGTAAATGGATCAGAACAGGAGGAGCGTATCAGACAGTAAATGGATCAGAACAGGAGATGCATATCAGACAGTAAGTGGATCAGAACAGGAGGAGTGTATCAGACAGTAAATGGATCAGAACAGGAGATGCATATCAGACAGTATATGGATCAGAACAGGAGGAGTGTATCAGACAGTAAATGGATCAGAACAAGAGGAGTGTATCAGACAGTAAATGGATCAGAACAGGAGGAGTGTATCAGTAAATGGATCAGAACAGGAGATGCATATCAGACAGTAAATGGATCAGAACAGGAGGAGTGTATCAGACAGTAAATGGATCAGAACAGGAGATGCATATCAGACAGTATATGGATCAGAGCAGGAGGAGTGTATCAGACAGTAAATGGATCAGAACAGGAGGTGCATATCAGACGGTAAATGGATCAGAACAGGAGGTGCATATCAGACGGTAAATGGATCAGAACAGGAGGTGCATATCAGACGGTAAATGGATCAGAACAGGAGGTGCATATCAGACGGTAAATGGATCAGAACAGGAGGTGCATATCAGACGGTAAATGGATCAGAACAGGAGGTGCATATCAGACGGTAAATGGATCAGAACAGGAGGTGCATATCAGACAGTAAATGGATCAGAACAGGAGGTGCATATCAGACAGTAAATGGATCAGAACAGGAGGAGTGTATCAGACAGTAAATGGATCAGAACAGGAGATGCATATCAGACAGTAAATGGATCAGAACAGGAGGAGTGTATCAGACAGTAAATGGATCAGAACAGGAGGAGTGTATCAGACAGTAAATGGATCAGAACAGGAGATGCATATCAGACAGTAAATGGATCAGAACAGGAGGAGTGTATCAGACAGTAAATGGATCAGAACAGGAGGAGTGTATCAGACAGTAAATGGATCAGAACAGGAGGAGTGTATCAGACAGTAAATGGATCAGAACAGGAGGAGTGTATCAGACAGTAAATGGATCAGAACAGGAGATGCATATCAGACAGTAAATGGATCAGAACAGGAGGAGTGTATCAGACAGTAGATGGATGAGAACAGGAGGAGTGTATCAGACAGTAAATGGATCAGAACAGGAGGAGCGTATCAGACAGTAAATGGATCAGAACAGGAGGAGTGTATCAGACAGTAAATGGATCAGAACAGGAGGTGCATATCAGACGGTAAATGGATCAGAACAGGAGGTGCATATCAGACGGTAAATGGATCAGAACAGGAGGTGCATATCAGACGGTAAATGGATCAGAACAGGAGGTGCATATCAGACGGTAAATGGATCAGAACAGGAGGTGCATATCAGACGGTAAATGGATCAGAACAGGAGGTGCATATCAGACGGTAAATGGATCAGAACAGGAGGTGCATATCAGACAGTAGATGGATCAGAACAGGAGTGTAGCAGACAGTAAATGGATCAGAACAGGAGGAGCGTATCAGACAGTAAATGGATCAGAACAGGAGGAGTGTATCAGACAGTAAATGGATCAGAACAGGAGGAGCGTATCAGACAGTAAATGGATCAGAACAGGAGGAGCGTATCAGACAGTAAATGGATCAGAACAGGAGGAGCGTATCAGACAGTAAATGGATCAGAACAGGAGATGCATATCAGACAGTAAATGGATCAGAACAGGAGGAGCGTATCAGACAGTAAATGGATCAGAACAGGAGATGCATATCAGACAGTAAGTGGATCAGAACAGGAGGAGTGTATCAGACAGTAAATGGATCAGAACAGGAGATGCATATCAGACAGTATATGGATCAGAACAGGAGGAGTGTATCAGACAGTAAATGGATCAGAACAAGAGGAGTGTATCAGACAGTAAATGGATCAGAACAGGAGATGCATATCAGACAGTATATGGATCAGAACAGGAGGAGCGTATCAGACAGTAAATGGATCAGAACAGGAGATGCATATCAGACAGTAAGTGGATCAGAACAGGAGATGCATATCAGACAGTAAATGGATCAGAACAGGAGATGCATATCAGACAGTATATGGATCAGAACAGGAGGAGTGTATCAGACAGTAAATGGATCAGAACAAGAGGAGTGTATCAGACAGTAAATGGATCAGAACAGGAGATGCATATCAGACAGTATATGGATCAGAACAGGAGGAGTGTATCAGACAGTAAATGGATCAGAACAGGAGGAGTGTATCAGACAGTAAATGGATCAGAACAAGAGGAGTGTATCAGACAGTAAATGGATCAGAACAAGAGGAGTGTATCAGACAGTAAATGGATCAGAACAAGAGGAGTGTATCAGACAGTAAATGGATCAGAACAGGAGGAGTGTATCAGACAGTAAATGGATCAGAACAGGAGGAGTGTATCAGACAGTAAATGGATCAGAACAGGAGGAGTGTATCAGACAGTATATGGATCAGAACAAGAGGAGTGTAGCAGACAGTATATGGATCAGAACAGGAGGAGTGTATCAGACAGTAAATGGATCAGAACAGGAGGAGTGTATCAGACAGTAAATGGATCAGAACAAGAGGAGTGTAGCAGACAGTAAATGGATCAGAACAGGAGGAGTGTATCAGACAGTAAATGGATCAGAACAAGAGGAGTGTATCAGACAGTAAATGGATCAGAACAGGAGGAGTGTATCAGACACAGACAGTACATGGATCAGAACAGGAGGAGCGTATCGCCGTGCCCAATTTAAGGTTATGATGTCAGGTTACATGCCGCCGTTCCGACGTGCTGCCACTCCGATGTTCCGCCACTCAGAAATATTGCCACCCAGAAATCCCGCCACTCCGATTTTCATAAGGTCCACCACTCCGAACTTGATTTGACTTCCAGTTCATGTTCAGGCAGCTGAACCTCGTTCAGACAGGCACCTCTCTCAGATGCTGCTAAATGGGTTGCCTGTTGCCTCGAATCCTCGAAATGATTGTGGAGCCCAACAAAATTAAAATAAAGACGTGTTGTTCAAAGATGTTGTTGGTGCTCCCTCCACAATGTGCAAGATAGTAATAGGCAGACAATTGGACTCGAGTCATAGGGACTCGGACTCGAGTCGAGTCGCAAATTTGACGACTTCCGACTCGACTCAGACTTGGAAGGTAAATACTTGAAACTCGACTCGGACTTGGAAGAAAATGACTCGAAACTCGACTCGGACTTGTGACAAGATCAGCCGAGTGCACCAGCTGGGCGTACGCCTAGGTGTAACGCTACGTCCGATGTAGAACTCAAAGTTACGACTAACTTAATTTTATGACTAGTGCACCATGCAGCCCTGTATGCGCTGCGCCTGGGTGTAACTTATGGAGCAGGCGTAAAATTTACACCCAAGGCGTACTCACTGACAGCTGTCTCATCTTGATCTGCGCGTGATGCGGCCAGAATCTTCTCCAAAAATATCGATCGATATGTGCTGTAAATAGACGTTTTTGGCGCAGGACCTCCGCTCGTCGGCGGGGTTTTAAAAGCTGATGCGTCGGAAGATCTTTCCATTTCTTCCTGACTTCGTCAACTGCCCGCAGTGCGCAGTCTGCCATCGCATTCAGTACTGATTGCACTTGTGATCAAATTCCATGCATCTTGTTTCTGTGTTTTTGTGTTGGCGCTGTTAAATTGAGCTGTGAGAACGTTTCTATGCTTTGAATACAACTCTATAAGTTTGAGCTGAGTTGGAGCTGTCTGTCAGCTGTCTCGAGCTCGTCTGAGAGAAGTGTGTTGCTTGGCAACAAGCACGTATTCACGTGAATGCGCACGTCCGCAGCCTAAATAATCTCTGCCTTGTCATTTTTTCTAACCTGTGACTCGACTTGACATAACCTGTGACTCAACTCGACTTGTGAGGGACTTGAATTGACAATCTTTGACTCGACTTGACTTGACATAACCTATGACTCGACTTGACTTGACATAACCTATGACTCGACTCGAGACTTGACTTGAAATAACATTGTGACTTGACTTGACTTGACTTGCCGACAAAAGGAAAGACTTGGGACTTGCTTGAGACTCGGGACCAATTGACTTGAGACTCGCTTGGGACTCGGATCAGAGGGACTTGGACAATTGTCTGGTAATAGGCTATGTGTCTCTATAGGCGGGTGCACAACGCACACACCCTGCTTAGAGAGCAGCGCACACACATGCTGACACGCCCGCGGGAACATAGCCTAATTCTGTTGTCCCTCCATGCGCCCTGCAGCTGTGTAAAATGTCATACGAAATAATTATAAATTCCAATAGGATAAGCTTGCCTGATTAACTGAAAACAATTAAACAATAACGAAAAAAATAATATCCTAACGAAAATAGAAGTCTAATCAAGTAAATAGCCTTCAGAAAGCATCAGTAAAAGCCCAGTTCTAATAGGCTACTGCTGCGCTGCTCAGACGCACAGTGTGCGACTGAAATGTCTGCACTTTTGTGCCATATTCCACAATATCCAAACTTCGGAATGGCGGATCCTTTAGAAAAAAGAGGAAGGGCCGACATTTCGAATAATGAAGGCAGGAATTTTCGTAATGGTGGGACCTATGAAAAAAAGGTAAAGGACCGCCAGTCCGAATAATGGAAGTTAACGTTCGGAGTGGCAGGGTTTCGGAAAGGCAGACAGTTACCAGTGTCTTAGGAAAAAACCCTATTTCATCTGTCACATGAATACAGGAAAGCAGATCTTAAAAATCTCCACCTTGGGTGGACTGCGGCTGTGACCATTTTTGGATTTCCTTTCCATGCTGCCGTGTCGAATCTGTATGCCTCTGCTGCTGTAAGTGTCGAATCTGCCGAGCTCAAATGCCTGCGCCGCTGCCTTTGAAACAATAACAACAGCAGCGCTAGCTCGTTGCTACACGCTGAAAACGATTGATGTGGATTATGCAATGAAGCAACCTCCATGGTATGTTCGGTGGATGGCTGTAAACAGCCTTTTTCCCCTCTAGTCCACAATAGAAAGCGTCCCCAGCCAGACCCTCCCAGCGCCTTTGCTGGGAGAGTCTGGCAAGCGAGACTAATAGATGACAGCACAGTCAGATTGTCAACAAACACATTTTAGTTAACTTGAATTCCATGCTGGGTAATGCTATTCCCAGAGTCTGGTTTAGTAAAAGCCCTTAAAAAAGATAGCCAAAGGTACTGAGCACATCTATCTAGTGCCACCAGCTAATGTTAGCAATGCTAACACTTACAGTATATAGACCATTTTCACAAAAAAAAGTTTTGAGGTGGTAAAGCAGGTGTAACCAACAGTGTTGGGCAAGTTACTTTCAAAATGTAATATACTACATATTACTAGTTACTTTCATTTTAAAGTAATAAGTTACTTTACAATATTACTGTCTGTGTAGAGTAACTTGTTACTTATTGCACTACTTTTGTATTACTTTCACCAAAACAACAGCAGCAGCAGAATGACATTGCCACTCCGGAACCATCCCGAAAAATTATTTCAACTGCCTTGAAGTCAGTGTAAACAATCCAAAATTCGAAATGTTATTCTTTTCCTTTGTTATTGTCATTTATAGTGGTTATTTGCATAAAAACACACAGTTTGATTAGGAAATTATTGTATCTTTATTTAAATATGTGCTTTGATTTAAAAAAAGAAGTAACTCAATTTGTAACTTGAGTTACTTGACAAAGTAACTTGTATAATATGACTGAAATCCTATAAGTACTAAGTTATATTACTGAGTTACTGCTAAAAGTAATTAACTTAAGTAAGTTACTTTCCTAATGAGATACCCCCAACACTGGTAACCAATACCATTAATGATGATTCCATTCCATTTAGGTGTTCCAGTGCCAGGGCCCTCATTCATGTTATTGGTTATACCTGCTTTACTTCCTGCTTTACCACCTCAAAACAGTTGCTGTGAAAACAGAATATTAACCAGCCACAACTTTGTCTGCTGCTGTTGAGTAGCGTTGTCTCCTTTGTACAAAACAACTGTCTGACACATTTTAATCCCATTTGTTTATGTGACTCTTGTCATGGCTTGTCAGCCAAGCTACAGTAGCTGCAGGCTATCTGGAGGCCGCTAGCAAACTCACTGGTCTGGAGGCAGAGCACTTGCTCTCTCTTCCCCTCCCTCCCTCGTCATGCACACATACACTAACGGAGACACCCCAAATGCACTTCATCTGGACTTAAAAAATAAACAAAATAAAAAAAGATACCTGATGCTTAGGCCAACGGGGATCAACTCAGGTCTGGCGTAAACCCTGCTCATATGTTGTGCACCCCTTTAAATTACCTCACACATTAATCATTAGGGATATTTGTGGCCCCTAACATGATAAGTGTGTATACTTTGAAATAATATACAGAAATTGTAATATCACAAAGAAATAAGGCAGTCACTAACAACTCAGTATGCTCTACTTTACTTGAGGGTACACAAATATGGACTAATATAACTATCTAATATGGGTAATAACTAACTAATGGGGGTAATAAGGAAATAGTTTGTTGATTTAATGTTTACATGCCATTCAATACCTTATTCAGAGCTAACCCTTATATTAAGTGGTCATTGTGTGCATTCACAGATATGAACTAATTATTAGATACTGGTTCATTAACATGGTGTCTGTTCTTAAGTAGCTTGTCATTATGTACTATAGTAATTGCAGAGTCATTCAGGAACTCCCTGTTAACTATCCATTATGTAGCAGTTCGTTCCTGACTCATTCCTTGGTAACTACAGTACGCACGTTTACAGTGTTACCCAAATAGAATTAAGGGCTACATGTGGAAAGATTTTAGTTTAAAGCCAGAATTCAGGTCAAGTCTTCACTAAGCCGTTTTCAAAGACCCCATAGTTAAAGCCTTCCCAGTCTACACTAGAGCAGGCTGCGAGCAGTCTCCGTCCATATTAGCTCTTATACGAGACGCTACACATACACTGGGCATGCGCATGCCTCTATGTTTAGTACTGGAGTCCACAACGAGAGGGCAGCAACTACGCCTACGGTCAAGGCAAAGAAGAAGAAGAAGAAGAAGAAGAAGCAAACTGTCAGAAAACAGCGTTACCTTTATGATCTTTTACTAATGTTAGTAGACACATAACTGTAGGCTATAGATCCCCGTTATGAGGCCAGTTTATCAAAAATAACGCCTATTTCGAAATCGGACATTTGAGGGCAGGGGATCCAGCCAGCACATCGACCATGCTAGCTGATGGAAGCTTACTTCAGAGCTGCTCGAGTCATTTATCTCAGTGGCCTGGACACATTTATGTCCGTGATACAGGGTGAAATGGTCTGTGCGGTTCTGTGGTGATTAGCTCATGTCTTTGTAGATTGATCAGAGCTTCGGGCAGCTGAGAGAAAATGGAGAAAATCACATCACCCTGAAGATCTCTCTTCCTACCACCTTATCCACTCCAACTTGACCTCTGCTCTCTCCAAAGCAAAAACCTCCTTCTTCATCTCTGAAAACCAGTCCTCTGCGTCCAACCCCAGTAAACTGTTTTCCACCTTCTCCACCCTCCTCAACCCCTCCTCCCTCCTCCCTCTCCGCTGATGATTTTGTAACCTTCTTTACTAAAAAGGTGGATGACATCAGCTCCTCCTTCCATCCTCCAGATACCCTCACTAACACTCCCGACTCCAATCCTGCTTCTCTGACCCCCGTCCCTGGATTTACTTCCTTCTCTCCCCTCTCTCCTGATGAAGTACTTAAACTCATCAGCTCTAACCGAGCCACTTACTGCCCCCTCGATCCTATCCCTTCATCTCTCCTCCAAACCATCTCACCTGACATATCTCCCTTCCTCACTACCTTCATAAACTCCTCTCTGTCCTCTGGTCTTGTCCCCCCGGCTCTAAAGACTGCAAGAGTCAAGCCTCTGCTTAAGAAACCCTCCCTTGACCCTACTGCTGCTACAGACCTGTCTCTCTTCTCTCATTCCTTTCCAAAACCCTCAAACGAGCAGCGTCCGACCAACTTTCTCTCTATCTCTCCCAGAATGACCTCCTGGACCCTCTGCAGTCCGGTTTCAAGGCCTCTCACTCTACTGAGACAGCTCTTCTTGCTGTCACAGAGGCCCTTCACACTGCTAAGGCCTCATCCCTCTCCTCTGTCCTTGTCCTCCTTGACCTGTCCGCTGCTTTCGATACAGTCAACCACCAAATCCTTCTTTCCACTCTGTCTGACCTCGGCATTTCAGGTTCTGCACACTCCTGGTTTGCTTCCTATCTCTCTAACCGCTCATACTAGAGATGCTCCGATCAGCTTTTTTTAGGCCGATCACCGATCACCGATCACTGGAAGCAGTATCTGCCGATCCCGATATCGCCAATCACCGATCACGGCGTCGATTGAAGCCTTCTTTTTATCATGTAGCATTATTTTATATATATATATATATATATATATATATATATATATATATATATATATATATATATATATATATAGATAGATAGATAGATAGATAGATAGATAGATAGATAGATAGATAGATAGATATATGCTGATTTTCTTCACACTATAATAATTTATTGAAATACTGTATTGGGGGTTTTCTGGAGCTGTAGGCCAAAATTATGAAAAATGAAACCAATAAAGGCTAGAAATATTTCACTTTGTGTGTAATGAATCTATAATCTATGAAAGTTTCACTTTTTGAAAGGAATTATGGAAAAAAACTAACTTTCCATGATATTGTAATTTTTGGGAAAGGATCTGAATTAATCTGAATTAAACAAGCATTCAGACAGTCAGAGGAAAGTACACAACCTAACAGGGATGCTTTTAGGACCCTGGGGAGTCGTAGAAGCCGGGCCACAGGCACAGCTGTGTTTACTCAGTAATTAAAGTGTAACTAAACCCCAAAACACTTTTTTTTCAGCTTTTAACCAATATATATGACTTTGGGGGTGATGTGTGAAGAATTCTGGTCAAAATTTCCACATTTGACACCAAACTGTTGCCATTTTACCATTTGTATCATTTTTCAGCAGCATACCTGGCATAAGCGCCCTCTAAGGGTGGAACACTGCTTTTTTTTTGCCCTCAAATGAATGGGATATTTGACACGTCGTGACGTCACGATGAACCAAAGACTATGGGATTTCAAGATAGTTACTCCCCTACTCCCCCTGTACCCTCTGCAGTGCTCTTCTTCTTCTTCTTCTTCCACATCTTAAAATACTGAACCAAACGTCGTCAAAGTTGGCACATGTCTTAATTATAGTTAGTTTCCCGCTGAATGTGTCATTACTTTATTAATATCTTACCTGGATAAGCTCGAATGATGATGTTTATATTATCAGTCCGAGTTGGAAGCACTGTCTCCAGGCCAGTCAGGAGGGAGAGAGTCGTACTGTATCCTCATGCACGAGCCCCAAGCTCCGGGGGGCGCGCGCAGCAGCAGCTGTGCTCCCTCTGGCCGAGAGAACACAGTCTGACATTTGCGGAGGAGGATGAGGAGAGATCTGCAGCTGTGCCCTGAGAGACACTCACCTCACTCCGACTATAGCAGGCTACTCAGCTACTGACGCTGTGCCCCTGTCTGTGAAAAGCGTCCTGTCCAGTCGCACCTTCGCAAACAGATGCGGGATTCCCTCAATCCTGTACCCAATCTCAGACTGTATTGAGCAGAAAAATCGCACACCAGCTATTTCTGTCTGTGTTTGTTTGTTGCTCCGTGAGGTTACAGAGCGCCCCATGCATGCAGGAGGCTGTTTCGCCAGCCGGGGTCTGGCAGGAGGGAGGAGGCGCAGCCTGCAACTGCGCTGAGAGGAAAACTTTTGCACAACTTTTAACAAGAATGACGAAAAGCCCCCAAACTAAAATTAAAAAGGGACTTCATGGTAAGTTGGACGAGGGAATGACGTGGAGAAATCTCGCATTGTGTTACCCCAGAGCGGGGGGTTTGTCCTATTGTGCGGTGTGCTGCGGTAACCAGCCTCACCTCACTTTGCTCTAGCGATAGGTACAGACGCCACATACACACACATGGAGAAAAATAATTAAATTTCTAGTTCGCCACTGAATTACCAAATTTATATAACTTTCAACCATTTTAAGCAACGCTGTTTCCGTACAGACCACCAGCGTTGGCTAGTTGTTGATATTTATAAAGATATTGCCCCTCTCAAATAAATTATTTTTGAGGCGGTAGGCAAACTGTAATGGCGTTGATTTCCGAAAAACAATGCTGACTTGAACACAGCCAAAGAGTATAGTATAGCCAAGAGCATATGTCATTTCTTGGTTTTTTCCATAGGTATTTTCAAATCACTGTTCTGATACATATCTGGGGGTTTAGTCCCCCTTTAAGTACTGTCTCTCTCTCTCTCTCTCTCTCTC
This sequence comes from Poromitra crassiceps, assembly GCF_964638095.1. Lineage (NCBI taxonomy): Eukaryota > Metazoa > Chordata > Actinopteri > Beryciformes > Melamphaidae > Poromitra > Poromitra crassiceps. The sequence goes on from NC_139628.1 coordinate 4,604,573, forward strand.
TCGCTCATTGAGCACAAACCCCCGTGCAGCAGGGTGCACGGAGTAAAGTTTACAACTCGGACTCAATTCTTATTTCGGGAATTTCAGAATGAGACGGTCCTGTTGCATGTGCAGCAGTGTGCACATGCACATGCACCTTGAGTGAGTGATTGAGGGAGGGAGAGACAGAGAGGATCTATGCTGCTGATACATTGAGGGATTGAGGGAGGGACAGAGGAGTGAAGTCATTTTAGGTGCGCACTGTAGCGCACAGTTAATCGTCTGGAATGCATCAGATCGGCCTGCTTTGATCAGCTATTTTGAGAACGCCGATCAAATCCGATATACGCCAAATCGGCCGATTGCGATCAAGTGCCGATCGATCGGAGCACCTCTAGCTCATACCAGGTCTTATGGAGAGGGTCCCTCTCCAGATCCTGCCCTCTTACCACCGGTGTCCCCCAGGGCTCAGTCCTGGGCCCCTTACTTTTCCTTCTCTATATCAGATCTCTTGCCCATGTGATCTCATCTCATGGCTTTTCTTATCACTGCTATGTTGATGACACCCAGCTTTTCCTTTCCTTCCCCCCCCTCTGACACCCAAATCGAGGCTCACATCTCTGCATGCCTCAAAGACATTGGTGACTGGATGTCTGCCCACCACCTCAAGCTCAATCATGGTAAAACAGAGCTACTCTTCCTCCCAGGGAAAGACCGCCCTCTCACAGATCTCTCCATCTCCATTGACAATACCACTGTGCTTCCCTCCCAAACAGCTAAGAACCTTGGGGTGATCCTTGACAACCAGCTGTCTTGCTCGGCCAACATAGCTGCGCCAGCACGCTCCTGTAGGTTCTCCCTCTACAACATCCGCAAAATCCGTCCCTTTCTCACAAGGGAAGCGACTCAACTCCTGGTCCAGTCACTTATCATCTCCCGCCTGGACTACTGCAACGTGCTCCTGGCCGGCCTACCTGCCGTCGACATCCGACCACTTCAGCTCATTCAGAACGCTGCAGCCAGTCTGGTATTCAACCATCCCAAATTCTCTAATGTCACTCCCCTCTTCCGGGACCTTCACTGGCTTCCCATCTCGACACGCATCAAATTCAAGACACTGGTACTGGCCTACAGGGCAGTACACCAGACAGCTCCCCTACTGCAATCTATGGTCAGGTTCCAAACCTCTCACCACTCCCTTCGCTCCTCCACTAGTGCAGGACGCCTCGCCCCTCCTCCACTACGGGGGCAAAAAAGTCGCTCATCCCGATCGCGACTCTTCTCGTCCTTGGCACCTCAATGGTGGCATGAGCTTCCACCTTCAGTCAGGACGGCTGAATCACTGCCGATCTTTCGGAAAAGACTAAAGACACACCTTTTCATGCTCCATCTGGGCCCTTCTTGAACTAACTCCTTTCTCTCTCTAAAAAAAATAAAAAAAAATACTAACTTAACTTTACCACTATTCCTTCAGATGTTGTAGTTGTAATAGACTGTGTTGCATAGTTGATTGCTCTATTGCTGACAAAAATGTGTTATTGTAAATCGCTTTGGATAAAAGTGTCTGCCAAATGACGTAATGTAATGTAATGTAATTATGGTTATGATTTAAAGGAGAATTTCGGTTTTTTACACCACGGTCCTCATTTCCAGTTTAGAATATGATGTTTTACTCACCGAAATAGTTTCGCTTCATTCGGATGCCCACGGAAGATTTTGAGCTCCGAGTACACTCCTCAAACAGGCTAGAACCGCTAGAACGGGAGCCCACGGGGCATGCTGCACACACTCTGTAAATCACACCTTTTCCGTCTCGCCGCGGTCCATATCCACGTTATTATGATCCATAAATACACCTGAGACTGTATGTCGCCCTCAAGGCTCTTCGGGTCTCCTCATCCGGGGTCTGGGATACTGGGAATCAAAATCCCGGATGAGGAGACTCAAGTCCCGCTCCCGCGAGAGTTTACTCCCAGGGTGCTATACTTACCTGCGCACAGGAGACATTCTCCCCGCGGCTACAGTCTTGTTCACATCAACAACAACGAAGAGCTATTACGTGCCTTGAATATTTAGTGAAAAATGGCAGAATATTTTTCTGATTTCGAGGATACGGATGATGACTTTGAATACGATGGCCGCCCTTATCGATTTGAGCCCGAGTATACGCTTGAAGAGTTGGCCGAAATTGAAGAGCGAACAAGGAGAGAGAGAGAGGAACAGCACGATGAACAAGCCGCTGCACGGCCCAGAATAAATGGTGATTGGTGGTGTTCTTGTGGACGCTGTAACCCTATGCCCACCGAGGAGGAATGCCTCTGTTGCAGAGAGTGGGACCTGAGGCCAGATGTTGGAGGTGTGGATATTTCCGTAGATGATGAGACATCGGACCCCACACAATGCTGTCTCACCACGTCTGAGGATTTCCCCTCTCTCATAAACAGGGCAGTGGTAGAGACTTTCTTTCGTGTGCCTAAAATCAACTGGAGGACCCGGCCCAAACCAGCAGGACCCACGGGCAACTTTCCATAGAGTAAGTAGCCTACAAATAGCGCACATTTGCAATTGACTTTGCCTATAATTTATCTGATTGATGAGTAAATAGTAAAGTAATTGTTGTAAATTTTTTATTTCGTTATATTTTTCTAATCAACTTGACCATTTTCTGTCCTACAGGCAGTGCAGACTTGTAGCCTATATCGTGTAGTGCTCGAATGGGCTCTGAGAGGAGAACGCCTTGGACCTGGAAATAGGAGAGTCCTGCCGAGCTGCATCGTCACTGCAGTCAGAACCAAGTACCCTTCTCCCACTGGCAGCTACGTGGGATTCATTGAGGCAGAGGATATTTTCAACATCATTTGACAGAACACAAACATAGACCACAAATTATGCAATAACTGTACCTTGCAAAGACTAATGTAGCCATAACACATTCTAAACATCTATAGTACTCGATCAGACCCTTGCAACTATTATCATCTCTATATCTATATAGGCTACAATTTCTAATCATATAATCCAATCACTAAATTTTGTGTAACCTAACAGCTGTATTCTATAGTCTGTATTCGGTACCGTTTTTATTATGGCCTTATAACATAGGGACAAACATTGCAAACTAGCTTAGGCTATAAATGTTAGGATTTATAACAAAGACTGTTTCCTGTGAATGCTAACTGTGGATGTATTTGTCCCTATAGAAATAAACTTTTCAATCAATCAAAAGTTTGATCCTAGAGGCACCAAAAATCAAATTAGATCCTGTGAGGTAGCAGACTGCAGTATATCAATGCCATTTTTTATTACTAGACTATCATTTCTCCGATTTGTACAGAAAATTGTAAAATGACATGACTTCCACCTATAAAAAATACTAGCACAAAGTCTCTGTTTATGTCCATTTATTTCAAGTAACAATTGGTCAGAAAAATAAACAAATCAAAAAATACGGAGAGAAGGCAATATGTGAATGATTCCCATGCTAATCAAGTGGTCGGTAACTGAAGCTCCCAAAATCTAGACAGCTAATAAGGTGCAGCAGCAGCTCTGTATGAACGGCTGAATCGACTACTCCGTTGAGCCAGCAAACTTGCTGTATCTGGCCTCGGGACCGGAGCTATGTTTTGTAGCATTCTTCGGCGAGGTGGTCTCTTCTCCTTACGAGGCTCTGTGTATACCACTGTCGGATCATCCCTCATTGTCAGGAGTAGAGTCAATGCAGTGGATAGATTAGGCCCAGCTGATCTGCATGGCTCCTCATCTGCTATGTGTTGGCTCTTGTCTGGAGTGGATTGTGGGACTGCACCAAAGTCAGCATCAGAAGGAGAAACCTCACCACTGGTACTTCCCTAAAAAGTAAACAGAAGTATGTTTTTCTATCAGACCATGGTTTGATTTACCATTATTTGATTTACAACTACGTTGGTAAGGTGTCGATTCATACAGGTAGCCTACAGTAGGTACATGAGTCGAATTCAGCCATTGTTCTCGGGGGAATAAACAAAGAACGCGCCCCTCCCCCAGCTGTGGTCAGCATGGGCTTCTCACAATACAATCTTTCTTATTTTACAAATTATCTTCGCTATATAGTGTTGATACGAACAACGTATGTTACAATCTAGTGCAGTATTGATAATGTAAACGAGTGCTTTGCAATGCTGGAGAGAATCAATTTGTGTTTCGGGGGTGTTGATAGTAGTGCAACGATCCGTGCGCACACGTTCTGTTCCAATCAGATAATACCATAAATCTTCAAGAAAAACCGCACACTAGTAGGCTTTGTCGTAATATTGTAAACAGCCAAGTAAACTGCCGAAACACTGTCCGAATAGATAACATATTTGAATGATGTGACTTACCTCCATTGTGTCCGTAGCCTGGCTCTCCAACGCGTTTGGGACGGCATTCTTCTTCAGATGGCGATGCTTCGGTGGTTTAGGTTGTTTTTGATATTTTGCCTTGACGGGCACACCATAGTCCTCTGGGGCAAAATGTGCGCTGCATATCCGATGATCTGCACGTCGCAATTCATCCACTGGAGTGTTACGGTCCAACTTGAGCACAACTAACCAAAGTTTTAGTATGTCCATATTGAAAAAAGGGAGCCTGTGAAAACTGAGCAATGTCCTCGTCATTTTGTTGGTACAATTTGGATAGGCGCAAAAACGTACCATTATCTCGATGATCGATCTATCAACTGAGAGTAGATATATATAGTTACAAAAATATATATAAATGTCTCAAATCGCTATTGGACTAAAATGATGAGCTGCTCTTCGTTGTTGTTGATGTGAACAAGACTGTAGCCGCGGGGAGAATGTCTCCTGTGCGCAGGTAAGTGTAGCACCCTGGGAGTAAACACTCGCGGGAGCGGGACTTGAGTCTCCTCATCCGGGATTTTGATTCCCAGTATCCCAGACCCCGGATGAGGAGACCCGAAGAGCCTTGTGGGCGACATACAGTCTCAGGTGTATTTATGGATCATAATAACGTGGATATGGACCGCGGCGAGACGGAAAAGGTGTGATTTACAGAGTGTGTGCAGCATGCCCCATGGGCTCCCGTTCTAGCGGTTCTAGCCTGTTTGAGGAGTGTACTCGGAGCTCAAAATCTTCCGTGGGCATCCGAATGAAGCGAAACTATTTCGGTGAGTAAAACATCATATTCTAAACTGGAAATGAGGACCGTGGTGTAAAAAAACGAAATTCTCCTTTAATTCATTGTGGAAGATAAATGTTGGTTTAACGGATGAAAATAATTTCTTACATATCTTCCATGTAAAGTGGGCAGACCATTTGGGCTCTATAACGTTATGTAACGTGAGGATCACATTTCAATAAATAGTTTTTGCAGATTTGTTTGTTTAATGCTCTTCTGTATTGGACATTTAAAGCTGATACACACTTGTCTTGAGGTAATTCCACCAAGCTCAGTTAAAAATATGGCTAATGTGTCATTATTGGAAAACATAATTTATCGATAGAACTCGACATACAATCACTTATGTTGTGTAACACTTGATACAATCAAATGTCACTTTTTCACAGCAATACTGTTAAATGTCATGTTAAATGTCATGACATTTAAGATGCTGGACATGTTAAATGTCATGCTTCCAATTAGGTTAGCTAAATATTACCTCAAATCAAGCCGCAGGCGGCCGGGGCATGCTGGTGACGCGAGGTCTGGAGATAATATCCACAAACTACTGGCTTTTTCTTTATACTAAAAAGTTACCTGGTCGTTCTGTTTTGCGGGCAGTAGCTAGCTGTAGCAACAGATGAGCAAGAAGGCTAGCAGACAAGATGGCGTCAGTACATTCAACATCCACAAAGAACTTTTATGGAAAGAACTGAAAGCTCCATATTGCCCCATTGCAACATCAGCGCCCAGCAGCCTCCGCCATTTTTTATTTTTGGAAGCATGACAGCGCCAAAAGAACCTCGCACAGGCTCGCAGTGGTCAGCTGCGGTAGCGCGGGCCCCTATAATCAGCCTCTCTAAACAGTAACTCAACGGGAGAACACTCTAAATTTCGTGGATTCACATCTTTTCTGGGCGTACTGCAAATCTTGACTGAAGTGGTGTAGTGCAGGGATGTAAAACAACAACCATATTGTGGAAACTAAGCAAAATGTTTCGTTTTCTTTGTTTAGTTTTTTCAAGATAAATAGCTAATGCGGCTGTCGTCCACTCCGTCAGAAGTGTGTTGCCGTGGTTTTAACCTCGGGTCCTTTGCATTTACTATTTATCTTGAAAAAACTAAAAGAAAAAAACGAAAAATTTTGCTTAGTTTCCACAATATGGTTGTTGTTTTACATCCCTGCACTACACCACTTCAATCAAGATTTGCAGTACGCCCAGAAAAGATGTGAATCCACGAAATTTAGAGTGTTCTCCCGTTGAGTTACTGTTTAGAGAGGCTGATTATAGGGGCCCGTGCTACCGCAGCTGACCACTGCGAGGCGCATTCTGTTTCCAAAAATGGCCGGAGTTTCGTCTCTTTCCTTCCATGCTCTTTGACATCCACTCACTTTCTTCTTCTATTGCTTGTAGGCGGATCGCTGACAGCTTCTGCTTACCGCCACCTGCTGTACAAGTAGATTAGTTGCATCGTTTCAACATTCAATGTCCACAGTAGCATTCAAAGACGGATTCTGAATACGAAGACGGGCTCGGGCGCTGGAGACCGGAGTCTTCGTTTTTAACACTCAAAACAATAGAGTTAGTGTGGACAATAGATGCAAACGAAGTGCAATACGGCCTAATGTAGACATGGCCTCAGAGGTAAACAGAGTCCTGTGTGAATGGGCCTTATGGCAAAACAAATATGATGCTTATTGATCAAAATTTAAGTTGTTGATGAAAGAATTATGTTGTTGACTTGCCTGCTCTGTCTCCCTCCCCCCATTTTACTTAAGGCCAAAAACCGGTATGGGCACACCCAGGACACAATGTCACTCTGCAGTGTTGGGGTCCCACCGACATCGACACATTAGAGTGGACCAGAACAGACCTAAACCAAAAAGAATTTGTCTTTCTTTACCGAGATGGACTTAATAAAAATCTGAATCCACCTTTTGCTGGCCGAGTGGAGCTGCTGGACAGAGAGAGGAAGACTGGAAACCTGTCTGTAATTCTGAAGAACGTGAACAGAAACGACTCTGGAACATACGAGTGCCGTGTTGTAAAAGACTCTAAAGGACGTGCACACAGTCACACCAACCTACTGCACATTGAGCCCAGCTGCATCATCATCCTCACAGTTGTAGAACCAGGTGAGTTGAGCTGGTCAGGAGTGGCCTGACTAAATTGGTGATGTTGAGATCTAGTTGCTCCGGTCCTATACTTTGCAGGGAAGGATTTGTGACATGTCCCTGCCAGGACTGGCTCTCCTATCTTTTTTATCTTGTTTTTCTTTTTATTACCTCTTCTTCAGATTTATAGGAATATCTCATTTTAACTTAACATTATAGGATTAGATTTACTCCTTTTCTTACTCCCATGTCACCACCTGCTCTCCCTGCAGGGCTTGAAATTAACTTTTGATCACCAGCCAATATGGCTGCTATATAGTTACCAGCCAATTAGAATTTCCACTAACCAAAATGCTTCTTCTTTCTTGAAATAAACCAGAATATGAGTGCCACATGGGTTAATATAAGCATAAGTATCAGTAAAAAATAAGTTATAGTATAATGAATCTATAAATTACAGTATTTCACTGATCAATCATGTGATTTCAAATTGTGTGAAAATAAAGAGATTTTTTATTTATTTATTTTTAAATGTAAATTGGTAACAGGGGTCACTGGTTTCTCTGTGTTTATCCAGGCCTGACTTGTATACTTTATTATTAATAATTATGAGGGGGTGCCCCTTTTTCACTTATGCACCTGGCCCCTAAACTGTCTCGTCACTGTCACTGTGCACGTCTCTGGATAGCAGCAGCAGCAGCTCGTTACTTACTTGCACGTTGGTTTCTTCCACAATCTGCTCTGCTGTTTCACTCACGTCGTTTCTCTTCGCCCCCCCCCCCCCCCCCCTCTCTCTCTCTCTCTCTCTCTCTCTCTCTCTCTCTCTCTCCCTCTCCCTCTCTGTCAATAGTCACATCTGTATCTGTAGGTTCTTCACAATAAAAATCGTCCGGGTGCTTTGTCAATGAGTTCGCCTTATATGAATCAGCAGAAATGTTTCAAAATGGCTCCAGACTACTGAAAGCGACCAGAATTAAATGCTAGTCTAGTAGATGTCGAACAGAAACAAAACTAAAGAAAAGAGGGAAACTAAACTAAAGCAGCCTACAGCCTTCCTTGTACCCTCCTTATATTTTTTGCCTGTTAAAACCCCTAATCCAGCAGCTGGATATTGATAGTCAATAGTTATTTGTTATATTCATAATAATTATTATAATTATTATTATGATTTTTATATTGATTCTTATCCATTGGTAACTTCATCCCTCATACCTCATATCAACATGTCATGCTTACTCAGAATTTTAACCCCTCAAATGCCAGTTTACTGTACTGACTGTACAATCAAATTTACAGTAGAAAAGACAAAATATGATTTTTTTGCCTTCCCATCAATGCCACCTGGATATCCCCCTGTGGGATTATTTTAGCCTTGGATTTGTCACATTTTTCGCGGAGGAATTATTTTCTTACTTATTTCATCTTTTGAGAATTGCAATCCTTATTATCCATCCATATTTTTTGCCTATCTGGCTGCTTGCCAGATATTGATCGATAAACGATGAAATGCGCCGGCTCTATGACACGGAAGTCCACAGGAAGTATCTGGAAGACGACCGGATGTTGTTCATGAGCGATCTTTGACATCTGGGTGACTGGCCTGTGGTGACCTGCTTCTCCTCCTCAAACGGGGCGGAAAAGACAGGCAGACGGCCGCAGTGGCCCTACAGCAACATTAGCCGAGAAAGAGCCTCGTTTCACGGCATTGGATTCACTGTGCATCGGTGCTTTGAGCGCACCTCAAACCGGGAGCTCTAGAAAGCTCCTACAACTACAGAACACGACGATATTAGACATCTAGGGTCAAATTTCGACGCCGAATCCAGTCATGCTATTGCCGAGTCGCTACGACGAACGAGCGCGGAGATACGGATGTATTTTCAATGAAGGTAAGTTTCAGAAAAAAATCATGAAACTGCAAATTTTCGACTGCCAGCTAATTTTCACAAAAAACATAAGCTAGCTTCATTGATCCATCAATCTCGGTCTAAAGGCTTCAAATCAGTAGTGTGCACTGGAAAATCCGGGTTCCCAGGTCATGTGACATGTTGCTATGACGACCACTGTACTATGTATTTCATGTTAAACTGCATGCAATTGGCTGCTATGCCAGCACTGATCAAATACAGGGGCGGGGCCAAACACAATAGAAGCTACAAATTTGATGTATTGACTCGAGCTGAGAGGTGTAAGATCAGAAAAATAATTATTTTTGGGGAAAGTAGGTGGGAGTAAAAAAAAAATGTTGTTTTTTTGCTAAATTAACATTGAAATCAATGGGAAAAATATGCAATGGATTTTGAATGCTTGTAACTCCACCAAATGTTCAGCCAACTCCAAGGTTAGATATTAAGGTCAAATTTAAAGGTGTTTGGTCCAGGATGCCTGCTGAAAAAAATAAAATAGATTAATTTTGTAAAAATTTCCTGGAGGTCTCAAAAAAGTGTTTTTTTGGTTTTTCAATGTTTTAATACGCCGGCTGCTGGACCTTAGGGGTTCTAACGTGATTATAGCACTTACTTTGTGCCAGGAACACTTTTTTAGGGTGGCGGAAGGGTGAATTACCATGATAAATCAAAAAAAAATGATGGGGAAAATTTCAGGCCTGAACTCCCAAGACTTTTTTTTCCACAGAAAAAAAAACACACAAACCACACCTTACGATCCAGCTGCTGGACCAGGAGGGTACAAGGTTAAAATGTATTTTCCTGGTTCACGTTTGATGGGGAGGAGAAGGCACTAAGGCAGGTCAAGTGACACTCACCACCACCTCCGACGTAGGCTACTCAGCTGCTGCAGCTCAGCTGCACTGACGCTGCACCTGGATCCTGTCTGTGACAAGCGGCTTGTCCAGTCGTATGCAGCATTCTTCACCATAACGCACAAACGGATGCGGGATTCCCACAATCCTGCGCCCAATTTCAGGCACTGATTGTGCAGAAGAAACAAATATTTTTAAATGTGTATGTTATAGCCTATATGTGCGAAACGACTAATTAACACGTTCACTGCCAATGACGAGTTGATACGTCAAAAAAAATCCAACGGTTGACTGCCAATGACGTGTTGATACGTCAAAAAAAAAAAAAAAAAAATTTGACGGTGGGACGTGGATCTAACCCTTTTACGTCTCTTATTATAATATGGGAGCCACCGAACGTGTACAATCCATTCCACCGACCCACTAAGTGGCGACAGTGCTCTCCAGACTAGAGGAAGCCAAGCAAAAAGCAGCCTGAGGAAACCCAGAAACGAACGAGCCTCATTCTCATACTGTAGGCGAAAACGCTTTCGCGCTGGTGCACACGGGCGCTCAATGGTGGGGGGTTCCAAAAATAGATTGGGTGCAAAACACACTTTGAAACACGCAGCATAAAGCCTAGAATCGCATAAAGCTTCATCAAAGCTCTCAGCCGAAACCCCAAGAAACGAGCGAGCCCATCCAGACTCAGAGCGGCCGCCAGCAGACAGGCAGGCAGCAGCAGCAGCAGCAGCAACTCGCTTGTGACACGCCCGCTGCATGCAGAGCCACGGAGGGAGGAGAAGAACACACACGGAGGGAGGAGTTTGAAGGAGAGGGGAGTTTCCTGCTGTTATGGAGGAAATTACTGTTCAAAACTATTGTTTAGATGTCTGACGTCTTACTGATGCCAAAAATAAATTTAAAGTGACTGTTCTATCGAATTTCACAAAAAGCCATTTATCTCAGCTTAAATTTTCAGACGCTGAAACCATGCTGTATTCAAATGCTAATGCCTACATAACTACTAACTCTACAAACTAACTCTTTTAGACAGAGAAAGCACACATTCTATTAGTTATTTTGAGATATTTTGTGTTCACAAAATCCTAACAGAAAATAATCCTCGGCTGTTGAAAGATGAGCCAGAATCCTCAAAAAAAAACCTCTGGCAGAAGCTACCTACAGTAAAAAAAAAAACGGCTGGAATGTGTTAAAAGGCTACTAATTACAAAAGCATAAATATTCGTTACGAATCCGAACTGGTTCATCCTCCAATTCTCTCTTCCCTCTCTCATTCTCTCCCCCCTCTCTCTCTCTCTCTGACTCTCTCACTCTCCCCATCTAGGCTATCTTTTCTCTCTCCCTCTTTCTCTCTCTCACTCTAGTCCCGAAGCGGATAGAGACTGAGAACTGAGTCTACTCTCATTGAGGAGGAAGCTGCTGACATGGCGCTGTGGTTTTATGGGCATGACCACACTTCCACAATGCTTTTGGGCATAACACGCCTATACGGAGATGTGCGCCAAGATGACGTGAAGCGCAGCGGGCCGTCACGCCCACAATTAGGGCTTTGTGCGGCGCTATTCCAGCACAAAAACGGGCGCTAATGCAAAATTACCGCCGTTGGGAAGATAGGGCCCTAAGTGTTCTTAATGACCCCCTAAAGCAGTGATCCTCACTATTTCTTCGATGAGAGCCGCACTGGCAGGACAAAATCAATAGGAGAGCCACTTTTACCGCAAAACACCAAAAGCCACCCCAACCACATCTGCCTACCATTTTTTTGTTTTATTGTTTTCCACACACACACACACACACACACACACACACACACACACACACACACACACACACACACACACACACACACACACACACACACACACACACACACACACATATATATATATATATATGACCAGTTTTCCCTAGAAAATCTTTCAGGCCTGGAGGGATTCCGAAACGTACCCAGGACCGCAACGGTTCAAGTTCAAGTTCTTTATTAATGTCCCAAGAGGGCAAATTGATTTACAGCAGGCAGTAGTGGTTTTAGAAAATACACTATTAGTAACATTATTACTAGTTTGAAAAGTAATAAAGGCACACTTCAATATTATACAATACATATACATTTGTTGTAATATGTACAGGATTACCAAAAAGACCGTCTACTCCTTGCTGCCGGTCGCTGCGTGCGCATGCGCCCTGCCCCCGGTGGGGGCTGTCGCTGGCGACGCTGAAGTTTTAGCTAACCTGTTCAGATCTATGTTCGCAATGGCATCCCAAGTATCATCATACTATTATGGGATGCGATGCGAACAGTTGTATTATGGGATGTGCGTTTCCCAGGCAACGGCACACGTTGACACGTTTTGGAACAGCGCTGCACGCTGGCACAATACTCCTAAAAGCAAAATGCTTATTGTTTTGAATGATTTGGCACCTTCTATTACTGTCAACACCAGTATTGTATTTTTTTTTTTTTTTTGCAATTTCTTAGAGCCGCCAACTAAAGATCCGAGAGCCGCCAGCGTCTCTCGAACCCCGCAATGAGGAACTAGGCCCTAAAGTAAAAAAAGATAAATCAGTTTTTCTTCTTGTACCTTCAGTTGGATGTCTGAGCTTCACTGTGCAGAATGATGTCTGTGCAGAGTTTGACACTAGAAGACTGTTTTCACAATCATCTGCTGAACGTGGAAAGTGAGCTCACTGAAAAGGCGGTTTTCAACAAGCAGCCAATCCCTGTCCAGTATTCAGCAGTTAAAGCCCCAACACATTCTCACTCCTAACTCATCATATACTGTCAGGAACCCTTCTTGCCCTCATTTTCTCATGAGTTGGGAGTGAGAATATGTTGAAAGCTTGTGTTGTATGCTGTGATTGGCTAGTTAGGTTCTAGATCACCCTGATTGGTTGCTTTATTGGATTTTTAGATGAGGGAGGAGGGGAAGTCATCTTAAGGAAGAACCATCAGACACAAATTATTATTCAAAGTAGAGTATTTTATTCAAAATACTCTCTCCCCGTACTTCTGTGTAGAATTAATCCATTCAACCAATCAACGATGAGCAGGAAGCGGGAGATTCAAGCCTCATTTTCTGATATCAAAACCCAATCAGCTCGCATTGTCCATATTGCCGGGTTGCGGGGGGGGGGGGGGGGGGGGGGGGGGGGGCATAGCAACCAGAGAGCAGCGGCAGCTAAACGCCCCAGCCAGAGATGGGCGAAAATACATCATAGAGTATTTTGATACAAATTACAAATACTTGCTCAAAAAATGTATCACAATACAAATACAAAATACTGGTCTGAAAAATGTATTTGAGATACAAATACGTATTTTGTATTGTGAAAATACATAAAAATACATTTGATAAAAACTGATAAAGAACTGCAACAATTAGTCAATCCATCAATTCATTGCCAAATATTACATTAATTGCCTATTTTGATCATCTATTCATCATTTTGAGCCATTTCTGTAAGGAAAATGTCCTAAGTCTCTGATTCCAGCTTCTCAAATGTGAAATGTTCTGGTTTCCTTAGGGACCGTTCGTTATTTAGGGAATGGGCCACTGGAGGAAAATAGGGGAGGGTAATCTTATTTTAAATTTAGTTTGAGGGAGGGTACACTCTCTTTAATTTGAGTCCAGCGGAGGGGTATACAATTTTGATTAGATAAAAATATATAAACTTTTTTTGTGTGTGTAATGTTTGCTGTTCGGACTTCAACAACTACTGAGTTGCTTCATTTACACCCCTCCTGTCCAAACTGTTTGGTATGTCCCGGTGCATTGTTTCTCTTTGGCGGTCCTATCTGTCGATCTTTGTGCTTGGCCTATCCAGACAGTAGGCGTGTACAGTATCGGGCGAATCAGTGGCGCTTTTCTGGTGATTCCGCGGCTGCTGGGCTCTGTTTGTTTGCCTCGACGGAGGTGCTGTTGCTGCTTTCTTTCGGGAGCGCGAGCCCCAGTGTTGAGGAGGTGTCTTTCGTAACGAGTGGCCGACCACAAATGTGTGTGATATGCTGGTGGACCACCCGTGCAAGGGGCTTCTTGAGCGTGCGTGAGCACTGTGTGCGCAGTGGAGGGGATCCGAGCAGGGGATCGGCTGTGTAGCTGCTAGTGGCAGTGGCTGGTTATGGTTTATTTCATCATTGTGATACATTAGTTTGATTTGATTGTATAACTTACTGTGTAAGACCACCATCCTGCGGGAGCCCTTTACACGTAATTATTGTTGCTGCGTGCTATCATGACGTGGTGTCAACCAACCTGGGCTGTGATGCTATGAGCTGTTTTAATTAAAACATATAGGCCTAGCTATATATATTTTTGTCGATAATAAAGATTCCTATTTTAATATTAAGCTGCTTCTTGGTGTGTGTGCCTTAACGGCGTTGGAACCTGTGGCTGTGGTCTCTAGGTGCCACAATATGGAAGTAGGCTACATTTCCAGCACGAAAAGTCGAGCAAACAAACAGACATGGCATCACAAAATATATATATGTCGAGCAAACAAACAGACATGGCATCACAAAATATATATGGGCTCTATCGTTGCGCCAGATAAGTCGTCTAGGAAGTCACAGTAGAACCGAGTTATGACTCACTCATCTCCTAAATTACGTTAAGTCTACAAGGGATATTTATAGCCTACCACCAGGATGACATATATGTTTCACATAGGGTTGTGTTTTGATTTCGAGATTTTATTTTGTCCAATATTGAAATGTTCTACAATTGCATGTTGTGTTAACATTATTTATATCTATTTAGGCTAATTTGGATGCTATTTGTCATCGAAATGTATTAGCCCAATGCATACTGGGATCTGCTGAGGGAGTGAGAGAGAGAGAGGGGGGACAGAGAGTGGAGAGTCCGCCACAATAATAGAACCGGCTAACTTTTTTTCCATCGGTCATTGACCGCTATTTAAACACAAATATTGATATACACAGACTGAAGATTGTTTCACAAGCGAAAATAGCATTATGTAGCGACCGGAGGAGGCGGTCGCTCTGATTGGTGACAGTTCTGCTCTAAGAAGCGCAAAGGATTATGGGAGTTCATGTTCTTGTTGGAAGCTTGTTACTGTTACAGTTAAAAACGTGGTTTAGTGATGTTGTGCTCATGTTTTGATTGCATTATGTGGTAATGGCAATGTTTGTGTGGCCAGGATAATGTTTAGTTTTAGGCTATCAATGTAGCCACCACGACTGAGACTGTTAGTGTGTTCGATCACCTCTGGCCGGAGTTTCTGCTAATGTTTGGTTAAAAGTAAGATATCTTTGTCAGTCTGCATTCTTCCACGCAAGCTTGCCACAATATTGTTTGGGGCGGGTCAATCATATTTTTCAAATCACTTGGGGAGGGTCAAGGAAAAATATATTTTGATCAGGGAAGGGGCACAGCTTTTTATTTCAGAGCACACCAAATCCCTCCAGTGACCCCCTTTTCTAAATAACGAACGGTCCCTTAGATGGTAAATCCTCTTTTAGTCCTCTGTGACAGTATTCTGCTTTGTGTACCCTCTTCCCTCACTTCAGCTGTTAATAACCTTCTGTGAGGGCTACAGGCAGCATTTCTACATGTTAACCTCAAGTTTTGGAACTTTGACCATGTTAGCCCTAGATATCTGACATCATAACAGTATCCCTGGATATGATGTGCCATGGCTGCAGTTATGGAAATCGCCGACTCCACGGGCTCCCAAAATCATGACTGACTGGCAGACAGACACCGCCCACCCACCTTGGTGCGATCGTGCAAATGTGCGCCATCGGCTCATACTACATCAGAGTTGCTTGAGTGACATCACTGATGACATCACAACTGCCTGAGTGACATCACAGTTAGCAATCAGTGGCTCGAGTGACATCACTGATGACATCACAATTGATCGAGTGACATCACTGATGACATCACTGATGACATCACAATCATGGCCACACACACTGCCACCCACTTTGCCAATTTTAATTAAGAAGATACTTAGTTGTGTCTTTCTAATATGATACACTGGTTTGAATATGCAGTAAACCGTTTCATTTGCAGATAGGCCAGTGCATGCAATATCTAATAATCAATTTATATTACTAATTTATCTCTGTGGGAATTTCCACCAATACAAGGCTTCATACTAGACGATGAAGTGATGTGAAGTCTGACTCAAGACCCACCCTACTCTGCCTCTGATTTGTGGTTGAGTTTGTTCTGAGGGTAAGCCAATCAGAGGTAGCGTAGAAGTGACATGTCACGTTTTTTTTCTCCACAGTTTAAACCTGTGTCAATGGTAAGAATGTGTCAATTTGAGAATAAAATGACATAAAATTAAAGAAAAAAGTATTTTATGTATTTAAAATACACAAAATACAAGGTCTGAAAGTATCTTGATACAAATTACATCTTATTTTTCTCGGTCCAGACAAATACAAATTACAAAATACCCAAATGTATTTGAAATACGTATTTGAACAGAGACAGACATAAAACACGGACAAACAACAAGAAGAAAAGGATGGGGGGTTGCGAAAGGGGGGGGGGGTTAGCAAGAGCGGGGGGATGTTGCTGAAGGCGGGGGGTGGGGTTTAGAGGAGGGAGGGAGGGGGCGGGGGTTTGGGGGAGTGCGTGCGTGACCATGTGTGTTGGCCTATGAGTCCTTGAGGGTTCATGTGTGTATGTGTGTTTGTAAGTCCGAGCTCCCTCCTGGCTGATACACAGCGGTTGCTATGGAGATAGCCTCGTTCTTTCAGGCCAAGAGTCAAGCAGCAGATGTGAGGGCGGGGGGGGGGTGGATGTTGGAAGCGCAGGTTGCAGTCGACACTTCTGGAGAGTTTGCTGCAAGTGGCCTTGACGGCCGATAGCAGGTGGGGGGAGGCCAGATTAGATCAGATGTTTGGGTTTCCCCGGTAGGAGCAGAGATCAACAGCATTCCTCACACGAGTCTGTCCCTGGTCCTCAATTTTAAACACTTCGGCTCGGAGCAGTGATATCTCCAAGAAGTAATCCATTTTTGCGATTCAGATCAGAAATTGCAACAGTCCGAGTACTCACTGCCCCGCTCATCTCGTTTATCGTGACGTGCAGCCTAGGGTCAATGGCTGCTGTCTTCCCGTATCCCGCGGCGAAAGTCCCGTCTGGGCAGAGGGGGGGGGGGGGGGTTTCCCCGGATCCCGCATTAATTTTGACGATTGCGATAAGAGACCAGCTTAATATCCATATAATCCATTTTTGTAGTTTCGAAGACAATTGGCTCCGGGTAGCAAGCAGAGGGGGAGAGGGAGAGGGCAAGGGAGAGGGACAGGGAGAGGAGCGGAGAAATGCGACCGCCTCCATTGAGAGCAAGAGAGCTGTTCAGACCAAGATTGCCAGACCGAACCTGATACATTACTGCCATCTAGCTGTGTTAATTATATCCAAGTGCATGTATTCACATGCATCTCCCTTTTTTTCAAATAAGGAATAACAGTAGCCTATTAGCTCTGAACTTGAAATGTTACTTTGTTTTAATGTAAATAATATTCCCTTCTTTAGGTAGAAACAAAATACATTCACTGTGTATCTGTCACCAACATACACCATAACCTTACTATTTCTTTTTCATAATACAACAAAATTTAATTACATTGTATGTCTGTTATACATTCTCTCTTTTTCCCCCCACATACACATCTCCTTCACACTTCCTCTATCAGTCTCTTTGGTTTCACTAGTATTTGTCTCCTCATACGTTCCCTGAGTTTTGTCACGGTCCTTGTTTTTATCAGTCTCTGGTGATGTGCGTTTGTCAGTCATTTTCAGATTCATGATTCAGATTCAGAAAACTTTATTGATCCCCAAGGGGCAATTCAGTTTCTGCAATTCATCACCGTTGCGGGTAAACACATTGTGGCTCAGTCCTAAATCACAAGATACAAAATACAGACATACAAAAAGAAAAGAAACAAAAAGAGAAACTCAGTGTGATCGACCGAGGGGAAGTACGTTTTGATTCCTCGTGTCCCGCAGCACACATGGCGCAACATTGTTTGTACACATGTAAAGTGCATAAGGTGCATGTGTAAACAATTGGTTTTAAAAAAACATAAACAAATAAATAAATAAAAATTGCATACAAAAAAAAAGTGCAAATGCTAGGATGCACAGTGTTGTTGGTTCAAGTACATACTACATATATACAGTAAGTGCAGTTTCTACTTCTCTGCATTCAACAGCCGAATGGCTGAGGAAATGAAGGATTTGGAGTAAGGGTTTGTTCTGCAGGGAGGTGCCTGATAGCACCGTCCCAGCAGCAAGAGGGCAAATTTAGAGGACAGGATATGGTCAGGTTGGTCCATAACACCTTTTGCTTTCTGAACCACTCTCTTCTTCCACAGCGCGTTCAGGTCACTCTGCTGGACTCCAATGATTTTGGAGCAGACTTTGATGATATTGTTAAGGCTGTTTCTGTCCTTCACAGACAAACCGTTAAACCAACATAAAAAAGAAAAGGTTATAAGGCTCTCAATATAAGATCTGTAAACAGTGCACAGGATGGTTTTTGACACTTTAAACAAGTTAATTTTCCTTAGTAGGTTGATTTTCTGTTGGCGTCTCTTAACAAGAGACTCTGGGCTCTATCGTTGCATCGGCCTATAAACTACGCCCAGCGCCCAGCGCAGCGCAGATTGGTGGGCCTGGATTGGCCCACTCGATATTTTGGTGTCGGCGCTACACGCGGCCTTAAGCATTAAATTTATGCACTACCTGCTCATTGGAGAAGTGCAGTAAACGCATCACAAGCTTCCCTTTTAAGCTCCAATTCCACGGAGCGATCCAGTCCGGTCAGAAAAGCCGACCGAAGCGCTCTGAGTTCCCCCCCTCCCTGTTTCATTCCCGTCTGTCTCATATATAATATTCCATATTATTATGCTTCTCAAACCAATCTAACTGCAGTTTAAATACTGCAAGCATGTAAATACGCTACACTATAGCAAGATCAAAGTGAAAAGAATGTTCTAAATGCATTAGAAAAATATAGCCTATCCCTATGTGGCCTATGTCATGATGAGATTAGATTGGTGAAAGTTTGTCCAGATTAGAATGATATCGTTTGCTCTGGCTACCTTTTCTTCTCCAGTGCTGCAGATGATGCACATAAATATAGCCTACATTATGTAAAGTCATTGCATAAATGTGTTTTTATTGTAAAAGTGGATGTGAAGTAAGCCAAGTCTTGTTGGAGCGGACATCACAGTACATCACAGTACAGCCGTGTTGCGGTGTCTCTCATCTAAATCATGTTACATCTGCGTGGGATATATATACCACCTAGGTTACATATGTTTCACATAGGGTTGTGTTTGGATGTCTATGTTTTATTTTGGCCAATATTGAAATGTTCGAGAATTGCATGTTGTGTGAACAGAAACATTATTTCTATCTACCACTTTAGGCAATTTAGGCTGATTTGGTTGATATTTCTTCTCGAAATGTATTAGTCTCAATGCATGCTGGGAGATTTGAGGGAGTGAGAGAGAGAGAGAGAGAGAGGGGGAGAGAACAGCTTTTTTTCCATCGGTCTTTGTGCTGGGCGAGAGAGGGAGTGAGAGAGAGAGGGGGAGAGAACAGCCTCTGAATGACAGGGGCGAGAGTGTGAGATGGCAGAGGAGAGCTCCGCGCAATTACAATAGCCTATAACCGGCGCACTGAATAAGGCCTGGTTTTGAAAAGCGCTAAGCGCTAAATTAACGCCAGGGGGGAAGATATCGTTAGGCCGGTATTTAAGGCCGAAACGCCCATTCTGACCTATTCTGGCACTGCGCCACGCCTCTTTGGCATAAAGCGCATTTCGGGGCCTAAAACCATGTTGCTATCTTCCCGAGGCAGGTGCAAGGCAAGTTTTTTTGCGTTTAACGCCAGTTTTTGCACTTAAGGCCTGTGGGAGAATAGGGCCCTCTATGTTTGTGTCAAACTTAAGATGCAAGTCATTTCAGGTTGCTCTTGATTTGGGATTGTCATGTCGTTTGTGTTGTTGTCCATGACTTTGGTCTCTGTTTGAGGCACTTTCAGCAGGTGTCTCATCAGTAGCGGAGTGTACACCGGGGCAGAGGGTGTACTCCACAGTGGGCGCCCATAAAAAATAATAATAATGCAGGCCAGGCCAGGCCAGGCCACCGGGCATCGGCCCCGACGTGCCCGATTATGCAGTCCGCGCCTGTCTATGTGTGAGAGAGAGAGGGAGACAGGGGCAGACAGGGTGCTGTCTGTGACAGCCTGTCGCTGTCCATCTGCGGTGGTGCTGAACCGAGGGCTGTGCCTCGCTGCTGAAACATCTGAAGAGGCCTGGCTGGCAACCTGTGTTTTTATTTTTCTTCTTCAGAACAAGCTTGTCTGTAAAGTGGCTTCACTGTAGGCTTTCTTGGACATAATATTACTTGGCTCAATGAGTGACAAATTGTGTTTTCGGATATCAGCTATTTTACAGTTGTGACTTAAAGGTCCCATTCCGTGCAAAAGCTGTTTTTACTTGTAAATGCATATATACTGCTGTCAGCCCTCCCTGTAATGAGTGGTCACACGCTCAGAACTGCCACAGTTGGATTTGTCCCTATCCAGCGTCCCCATGCAGTCTCCTCCAAGCCACACCCCCAAACGCGTCGTTTGCCCAGAGAGGAATCTGGAGAGAATATCGACGTCACTAGCTTCCTCCTGCATACTGCGCGGGTCCCTCTCACACAAGCTACCTGCACCATTTAGTCTATAGCCACAAAATTAACACTTCTAGCTGGAGCGACGCCAACTGTACGTGATCCAGCAACTGCAGAGGTGCATTCGGTAAGTCTAGGCATTTTGAGATGTCCTCTTTAGCGTATTACCGTTAAGTTAACGATAACTCGCAACCTAGCGTGCTGGTCCACAGACGCTAATCTGATTGGCCGCTGGGAGCCTGGGGCGGGCTCTCCCTCAGCGGCCAATGGGAACTGTTAGTTCTGAATATATTATAGAAACAGGCCGTTCTTGGGAAGCGACCAGATGAGGAAGTGAGAACTCCGTCACAACAAACGGGTTTGCTATATTTTCGACAGATTAATCCAGAATCATGTTTTATGGACCAGAGACACACGTTTTTAAGAGGTTACAGCTGCACGAATTGGGACCTTTAAAATTACTTTATTTAATAAAGTCAGTGGTGTGAGTGTGAGAGGAATTCAATCAATAGACAATAACATTGGTGTGTTTAAAATGAGATATTCCACTAAATATGGCTAAAACAGATTCAAACATGCAAAAAAGGCAAATTTTTCTTCGCCGGCGGCCTTGTGGCCGGCGGCATGGGCCCCCCTAAAAGCTTCGCCCCCTCTGCGCTGATATGGTCGCTCCACCCCTGTGTCTCCTGTTGCGCCTCATTGTTTTTCCATGCTCAGTGATCACTTCATATGACCTGGGTGTCGTCTCCTTGACCACTTTCGCCAGCGGTCCCCACTGTCCATAGCATCTCACCCGCACGATTGCCTCTCGTGCAAGTGGTCTCAGTGGCGTAGCTGTTCTGTTGTAGGATTCTGTTTGTCTCAACTGATGTTTCGCTGTCTGTAGCTTCCTTTTCATTAGCATTTCTGCTGGTGAAAGTCCATTCTCCAGTGCTGATGCTCTGTAGTTGAGAATAGCCAGGTGAGGGTCTTCACCGGTTTCTGTGGCTTTCTTCAGAAGGCGTTTCACGATTTGTACACGTTCCTCTGCTGGATGTGGCTATAATAAGTTCTGTGATGATATCATCAGGGATGATGCCTGTATGTATGTGTGTATGTCTGCGTACAGGAGTGTCTGTATGTATGTCACTCGAGTAATTGTGATGTCATCTGTGATGTAGGAATGGGGAGACTGTAATTGCATGTCACCAATGCCATCACTGATGACATCATCTAGTGCTTTAGGGGAATTAGGAGGGAGGGTGGGAACCGGCACGGGTATTATTGCACTAGTCCTCCTACAATAATTCCAGGAGTGTCTGTCTGTAATACCCGTTCCCCTTCCCCCCATTCCCCACACGGGGAGCTACAGCGATATTTTACATTTTCATTGTGACATCATCAGTTTCTGTATGTCTGTATGTATGTATGTCACTCGAGTAATTGTGATGTCATCTGTGATATAGGGCTGAAATATTTTAAATATGTTGATATGCAGAATCTTCTTAGTAGAAATTGACTAAATTGGTGGTTTCTGTCTATCATTCATTGTGTCACAAACGTGATGGTAGTGACATCATCAGTTTCTGTATGTCTGTGTGCGATATTTTACATCTTCATTTTCTGTATGTCTGTCTGTACATTATAGACCAGATCAGCACATTATAATTTGCAAAACATGAAGGCCGCGCCCCTTTTTAGGGGATAACACAAGCCAGTCGCGTTGACTTCAATGTAAAATAGCAGTACCCAAAATATCTATAGAAAAATAACAGAATTAATTTTGTTTATAAATTACCCAAAGACACCATCACATGACAATATATTTCAACTCGGCTGGCCATAGAATGCGCAAGATACATCGACACGAGGTACTTGCCTTATATGAACGCTGTATCCAGTTTCCACCAGGGTACATGCATCGTCCCCTACTCTATCGCAGACCCGTTTTTTGTTTTTTTATTGTTAGTGAAACTATAACACAGCAACTCTTCGGCATATCTCTATGAAATTAAACCGTTTTAAATAGTTTGTTTGAAGTGGTTTCGGCTTCTTGTACGCTTGAAGACGCGGCGCAGTTCTGGTCTATGTATGTCAAGAATTGGCGCTGACCTCAAACTATCCAATCAGAGAAAAGTACATTTTCTGGGGAACGGAAAGGTTAGATCGTGATGCCTTTAAAGGGCTATATGTATTTTTTAGGGCTGACCCAAAAAAATCTATGCTTCGAAGCTTCAATCGTTGTCATGGTAATCGACGCTCAAATCAGCAATCAACGCTTTGTTGTTATTGTTTTTTTCCCTCCCCTCTCTCTCTCCATAATAGCTAACGTGGGGTGTAGCTTCGTGAGACAGTTTTTAGTTTCCTGGCTGGGCGATGAATGAAAAGATGAATTTTAAGTTCCATGTTCTGTCATCCATTGTTACACTACTTTTCCGGATGTTTTAGGTTTTTGCCGTGGTATCGTTTAAGTATCGGTATTGAGATATTTAGGCAGGTATCGGTATCGAAGTCATAATTTTGGTATCGTGACAACACAACTCAGGAACGCCTGGACGGAAGTTCTTCCAATTTTTCTCAAACGTCCACTTGGACTCAACGATGAACTGATTACATTTTGGTGTTCAAAGGTCAAGGTCACTGTGACCCCATGAATGCCATTTTCAAGCTTGGTAACGCCATAACTCAGTAACAACACCTTGATGAAATTTCTTCACATTTGGCTCAAACGTCAAAGTCTCGACAGACATGGATGTCAACTGCTCACAACGCACTGAGCGTAGGGCACCAAGTGTCGCCTAGGCATCATCCAGAGCAGGAATACCACGGTCAAACAGACAGTGTGGCGGATGCCTCGCATTTTGGTAATGCCCCTTCTAAAATTAACTCTCCACAGTAGTTAAGCTACTGTACTTCCCTGCATACGGCAGATACTTCCTTCTTTGAGTTTCAAAATAAAGCGCCTCTGCTTCTAACATGAAATAATTCAGGCATCTCAAGTAAAACATAACAAAATTACTTTTACCAGATTTCTACAGACACACACACACACACACACACACACACACACACACACACACAGTGAATCTCACAACTTATTCAGTGCTCCATCAATGCCATGGTGCCACCTAGCCAGACACCCCTCCCACCATGGCCTAGTCTCTCAAGCCAGACTGTCTCTTCTACATTCTGCGAATCCACCATAAACAAACCCCTTCCCCCAGCCACCAAGACACCAGCAGTGGGTTGCACCAGCTGTGCATAAATTGGGGTTGGGTTTTGTATGCTTTTCTCAAATATAGAGCAAGACTGAAATTTGCCAATTTGTCACATGCTAAAACAAACATCTAAAAGTTAAATTTCAGTAATAACTCAATTTTGACCAAAATTGTAGTCACTGCGGTTTGGATTTGGAGGGCATAGTAGGTCATGCGGTGAAGTTTGTCTCACTACAATGAAATGGCTACTGTAGTGGTGAAGTTAGTGTTGTCTGCTGTGACTGTTTTTAAGCTGCAAAACAAAACGCCTCAATAGACTATAACTAGAGCCAGGAGGAATAGAGTATTCTTTTTTTTTTTTTTTGCAATGTGATAACTTTGTTGAAATAAAACCCATGGATTATTCCCCCCCCCCCCCCCCCCCCCCCCCCCCCCTCATATTGTACTTTAGGCCTGCAGGAGTTGACAGCGTACCGAGGAGAGGATGTCACTCTGGAGTGTTGGGATGTCAGCAATGTCCCCATCATTGTGTTGGAGTGGACCAAACTGGACCTGAAGCCACCACATGTCTTCCTTTACCGAGACCAACGGCCAGACCAGGACCCCCAGAATCCATCTTTTGCTGGCCGGGTGGAGCTGCTGGACAGAGAGATGAAGAACGGAAACCTGTCTGTAGTTCTGAAGAATGTGAACAGAGACGACTCTGGAACATACGAGGCTTATGTTACAACACACGGTGCAGCAAGCAGGAAGATCTGCATCATCACCCTCACAGTTAAAGAACCACCAGGTGAGTTCAGATGATCAGGAGGCAGGTTGGCTGCAGAGCTGTTAGTCAATCTGAGAAGATCTTGGCAGGAGGGAAATGCCTCAGACTGCCCTGACACAGAGACACAGTTCACTGGCAGAGTCTTTTCAGAGAGGAAAGCAATATTCTCATACTCTATAATAGTGTCATTTATAGTCATAGTCAAATCGGCTCTTCAGCATTGGTTAATGTTAGGCTACATTTTCAAATCATCATCATTAGCTGTTACTTTAGCAGACAGTCTCCCTTGGATTTTTTTTTTATAAAAATAATATCACACAATTTTCTCAACCTTAAAAATGCAGGTTTCACCCATCACAGAAAAGGCTGGAAAAGTGTAAACTCACTTTCAACTTGACTGATAAATTGTTCTCTCCTTGTAGCCCAAAAAGAAATCCTAACCCTGGACTTGGGAGGAAAACTTGACTTGGTGCCAGACACATCTGCTGTTTCTAAACCCATAACCAGCATCCTGTGGAGACATGGAAACAACATGGTGGCAGAATGGATCCAGAGTGCAGCACCTGTGGAGGACTATGGACAGTTTAAAAACCGCACACACCTGAATACATCGACTGGACATTTGGTTATCAATGGTTTGGCTATAAATGATAGTGGAGTTTATTCTGTGGAGTTCAACAACATACTACACGGCACGAAATATGAGATTCATGTGATCCGTAAGTATGAATGCTGTCCTACCAAATACATTTTAAGTGTTCTTAAAGACCCCCTAAAGTAAAATAAATAAATAAAAATCAGTTTTTCTTCTTGTACCTTCAGTTGGATGTTTGAGCTTCACTGTGCAGAATGATGTCTGTGCAGAGTTTGACACTAAAAACTGTTTTCACAATCATCTGCTGAACGTGGAAAGTTTCTCTGAGCTCACTGAAAAGGCTGTTTTCAACAAGCAGCAAATCCCTGTCCAGTATTCAGCAGTTAAAGCTCCAACACATTCTCACTCCTAACTCATCATATACTCTCAGGAACCCTTCTTGCCATCACTTTGTCATGAGTTGGAAGTGAGAATATGTTGAAAGCCTGTGTTGTATGCTGTGATTGGCTAGTTAGGTTCTAGATCACCCTGATTGGTTCCTTTGGATTTTTAGATGAGGGAGAAGGAGGGGAAGTCATCTTAAGGATTTTAACAAGAACCATCAGACACAAATTATTATTCAAAGTAGAGTATTTTTTATATACATCTTGAAACATGACTTTAGAGGGTCTTTAGGTTTTCATTTTAGTTGGTCCACGAATAGCGACACCAGCTCTACAGATCTGAATATTGCTGACTGAGTGATGCAATTCTTAAAACTATACTAACTAAAGAGTTGTATAAATGTTTTTGGAACAGTAGAGGCCTTTCTGATGTTTGAAGAATTATGTTGTTGACTTTTCGCCTCTGTGTTTTTGTATCATTCTACTTTAGTTCAGCAAAATGTAACGGCGCACCCAGGACAGAATGTCACTCTGGAGTGTCGGGATCCCAATGTTGTCAACATCATGTTGCAGTGGACCAGACCAGACCTGAAGCCACCAGAATATGTCGTATTTTACAGAGACCAACAGTCAGACCTGACCCACCAGAATTCGTCTTTTGCTGGCCGGGTGGAGCTGCTGGACAGAGAGATGAAGAACGGCGACCTGTCTGTAGTCCTGAAGAACGTGAACAGAAACGACACTGGGAGATATGAGTGCCATACAAGCAATGCCAAACGCCGTAAGAGAGCCAATGCTAACACTGAGCCCAGCTGCATCATCAACCTCACCGTTGAAGAACCAGGTGAGTTGAGGTGATCAGTTTGGCTGCAGTCTGCTGCAGGTTGGTGACCAGGTCAGTGGCGCCGGAACGAGTTTGCAATAAGGGGGACACTTTTTTTTATTTTTTTTTATTTTTTTATTTTTTCAAAAAAAAAAAAAAAATCGGCGCCCGTAAGGGCGCCCGACGAAAAATTGACGTTTTTAATGGACGTTTGGATGATTTTTAGCCATATTTAGATGAATATCTCATTTTAAATTAACATTAGGATTATACTGTAGTGATGTAATTATTCAGTATTTTTCCTTTTCTCACTCACTTGGTGACCTGCTCTCCCTTTAGGTCATTTTATAATTACACTACAACAGACAGCAACACAGGCAGAAACACTGAACTTATTATTATTATTATTATTATTATCACTTCGAAACACAGTGCAAAACTTGTCATCTCAACACAAAAATAAAATAACAATAACCGTATATTATAACCGGATTATAGCAGCAGCCAATGACAGTGAGTGCAGTACAGAGTCCAGGTCTGTCTGTCTCTCAGGTGTAATAATCCCACAATGATCACGGCTTTAACAAGTGTCACAGGCTGTGTAAACAGTGTAAAGTGGGCTCTCTGTAACTTGATCCCTGGGTCTGTCTGTCTCAGGTGTAATAATCCCACAACGATCACGGCTTAAACAAGCATCACAGGCTGTGTAAACAGTGTAAAGTGGGCTCTAAGCGTCAGGGGCAGTTGCCCCCTCAGATTTAAAAAAAAAAAAAAAAAAAAAAAAAAACTTTTTTTTTTTTTTTTTTTAGGGGGACCAAATTTTAAGGGGGACAAAATGTCCCCATGTCCCCCTTGTTCCGGCGCCAGTGCAGCCCGCGGGACCCGGCGGGTTCTGGGTGACCCGCGCATCACTAGTGGCCGGTGAAATATGTCCTCTGCATTTGACCCATCCAGGCTTGTCCTTTCCTCCAGGGGGCAGGTCAGGAGCAGTGGTCGCTTTTTCTTTCCAGCGCCCGGGGACCAACTTCAGATGTTGTCGTCACTGGTCGGATGACGATCTTCTGCATGTTTTTAGTGGGGGGTTATGTACGGCGGAACTGCCTGGGGGGCACGGGGAGAACATGCAAACTCCACACAGAAAGGCCCTTTTGACGAGATAGCCCACCTGGGCAGTAGGCACTGAAGATATGGGGGGGTCACAACTCCAGCGCCCACAGCGTCCCAGGCGAGAATCGAACTCAGGACCTTCTAGCTGTGAGGCGACAGCGCTACCGACTGCAGTCACGCAGTCACGCAGTGTTATAGTCCCCGTTCGGGGACTATAACAGATAAACCCTCTGCTCTGGATCAGGTTAGCTATGAACTGGAAGCTCAGCGCCTCAGCTGCGCCTCGCGCAGGAGACCCACGGCTTCAATGCACACTTGAAATAGCCTAATTGAATGTCAAACGTCAATTGTCAATTGATAGGCTATCGCCAAATGACTTATCCAACCGCTGATCCAACAGGTGTTAAAAGGTGAGCCTTTATAGTGACTTGATTTGTGGGTTTTCTAAAAAACAAAAAACAAATCTTGATTGCAGATATGGGAAACCACCCCAGCTCAACTAAACTGACATGAATGATAACGATGATTGAAGCAACTGCACATATAGGCTACTATGGAATATTGCATTGGAATCTGGGGGTAACGGCTTCAACAGTGATGATAATGTGATTTGATAGTCAGTGTTTATTATAATATGATGAATTTTGGTAACCTGACTCCGTCAGATGGGGGCGGTATTGTTCACAAATTCACAATCCCACCTACATCTGACATCGGCTCAAGATTGGAGTTTAAACTGGCCCGCGCCCAGGCGACCCAATCAGCGGCAGCTACGGGCGGGCTCTAGGCATAGACCGGGTGTGACGCCACCGAGAAGCGCCTCTGCCTTGTAGTTCTTTAACTATTCAACATGGCGGCGGCTACCGAGGCTAGCTCCAGTGGGCTGGTCAAACATTCTATTCAAAACAATAAGCTAACATAAACGTTAAACACTTGATCTTACAGTGAATACGAAACCCTAACTGTATTGCTGTAACGTTATCAACTATGAACATTAGTAAACAAGACATTGTTGTAGAATTTGGGGAGCCAGCCTTCAGACCCTTGCCAGGCTGGGAGAACTTCGATTTATGTCAGAAGGAACAATGCACTCCGTAGTACTGAAGTGGTAAGTTCAGAAAATATGTGTTTCATTACTCCAGCTAACATCATCAGTTTTAAGGGGTGCAAGCGAACAGCTTGTTCAAGCTTAGCCAACTGTCTGATGGTTCGCCATCGCCAACCGATAACGTTAGCCGGAATAATACAATAGACGCATGATTTCTATTCGCACATAGGTTACGCAATAACCACGCCCTGTGCCCGCCTACGCAGCAGTCAAGCGCCGGGATTGGCCAGGAGCAAGTCTTTTGTCTTCTTCTTTTGACAGCTGGAATCTCCCACACCACAAACACTGGAGGGCACGCAGCCCAGCGATTTCATGAACCAACTGAATAGGTCTTGAGAACGGACAGCGATTTCGAGAGCGGACATTGAGAGCGGACATTGAAATTAATTATGGTCACCTACCTTCCTTAGCATAGTAATAATAATAAGCATAATAATTGTAATCTACACAATGTACATGCCATCAACTCATCCTTTGTTGACAAGGCCATCCGAAGAGTGGCCCTGAAGTTAACATGGTCAGCTGTCTCACTAAGGGTGTCGTAACAGCACACATGATATGAATAGCCGTCTGGCATAGAGGCCTATCAAACACAAGAGTAAAAAAATTTTTTTTTTAAAGACCAGCATAAATGTGTGCTGTAGCGTAATGCAACCCAAGATATTCTAAATTACATTTAAAATGTATTTACTTTATCTTGTGTACATACCAATATTGAAATCATACTATTTAGCCTATAATATAGGCTACCATTAGCCTTTTCCACTTCACACCCAATTGACCCATTTTGTGTCTAAGATGCAAGCAAAACTAACGAGGGCCCTAGCACTGGACCACCTGTGTTACACAAACTGAATGGGTGAATTGGGTGGGAAGTGAAAATCGCTAATTTGTCTCTTCAAAGCAGACATTTACTATGGTATTTATTTTATAGGCTACTATTCAAAGCAGACCTTCGAAACATGAAACCCAGAGATATTACTCTTGGGGTTGATGCAGATTGATGGGATTTTCTCACAGGGCTTTCTGAGGAGAAAGATCATTATTGCCTCAAATATCAGATTAAGACGAGATGAAAAAAGTTGTGCTATAAGAACAATCTAACTGTGTTAGTTTTGCTAAGAAGTTTTGATGGAGAAAAATTAATTAAAACATTGTTAATTTACCCTTTTACCGAAATCATGTTGGCAGCTCACGCCGAGCTGCATGCAGGCTGAGGCCTTGTCAGTCTGCTTCTCGCGCACCAGGAGCTTGTCAATAATTCATCGTCCCATTGGCTCATGTGAGCATGGGCGCCTGGCCAATCCCGGCACTTGACTGCTGCGTAGGCGGGCACAGGGCGTGGTTATTGCGTAACCTATGTGCGAATAGAAATCACGCACAATAGACACCTATTTTCAGAACTTAGCAGCCATCAGCTAGCTGTAAGGCTAGTAGAATAGCTAGCCGTTAGCCATTCACGCAAGAGTCACACAAACACAAAACCATTCTCACCACTGCCCAGTAAACATGTAGGCCCCTATCGTTGCATCGGCCTAGTTTCTACGCCGAACGCCTGGAGCAGTGGGCGTGGACCAGCGCACTTGATATCTTGGTATCGGCTAGACGCAGCCTAAAGCATTGCAACCACGCCTTTTAAGCGTAAAATTATGCACTGTCATGCTCATTGGATAAGTGCAATAAACGAATCGCACGCTTGCCTTTTTAGCTCCAATTCCAGTAGTCCCGCAAAACCTGACGAAAGCCAAGCGCTCTGCCCCCCCCCCCCCCCTCCCTTCATTCAGTCTGTCTGTCTCCATTATAGGCTATTATTCCATATTATTATGCTTCTCAAACCAATCTAACTGCAGTTTAAATACTGCAAGCATGTAAATACGCTACACTATAGCAAGATCAAAGTGAAAAGAATGTTCTAAAGGCATCAGCTAGAAAAATATAGCCTATCCCTATATGATGAGATTAATTTTATATTGGTGAAAGTTTGTCCATAACGATATCGTTTTCTCTCCCCTGCTGCAGGTAGAATGATGCACATAAATATACCCTACATTATGTAAAGTCATTGCATAAATGTGTTTTTATTGTAAAACTAAATGTGAGGTAGGGTCAAGTTATTGGAGCGGACATCACAGTATAGCAGATGACAGTAGGAAGCGCGTTCCGCTGTCACTTATTTAAATCACGTTAAATCGACAAGGGATATATATAGGCCAAGGAGGACATATATGTTTCACTTAGGGTGGTGTTTTAATTTCGATGTTTTATTTGGTCCAATATTGAAATGTTCTACAATTGCAGGCTGTGTTACCATTACACATTATTTTAGATCGACCTTTTATATCTATTTCGCCTCATTTGGTTGCTATTTAGTAGCGAAATTGAGTACCCAATTGCATGCTGGGACATTCACAGGCAGTGAATGTCACAGGCAACTTACTGCTATTTCCTATAGGACGTGTGTTGTGTCTGTCTGAGCGAGGGAGTCAGAGAGACAGTCGTATTGTGCCTGTCAGACTGAGGAGAGAGGGAGAAAGTGACACAGAGAAGGGTGACAGAGGAGAGAGCCAGAGGGGAGGGAGAGAGGCAGAGGGGAGCGCTCCGCGCAACTGGCGCACTCTGAATAGGCCTGGTTTTCAAAGGCGCAATGCGCTAAATGTACGCCAGGTCGGAAGATATCAGTAGGCCGGTATTTAGCGCCGACACGCCCACTTTGGCCCATTCTGGGACTGCGCCACGCCCATTCGGCCTAAAGCGCATTTGGCAGCGTAAAGCCTATTGCTATCTTCCCGAAACAGGCGCATGGCACGTTTTTTTGCGTTTAAGGCCCGTATTAGCGCCGAAGGCCTGTGGGAGAATAGGGCCCGTAATCTGTGAAACCAACATTTTTGTTCCAAATGGAAATAAATCATAACGTTAATCAAAATACCACTGAAATATTAGCTAATCAACACAGAACTGCAAAGATCAGTTTATCTGATATTTTCCCCGTATGACGCTTGCATAATGATACTGTGAAGTGTGAATATAGCTCTCACAAGCATATTGTAGTCCTTTGTCTGATATTTTGGAGCTGTTACTCGAGAAATTGGCCGTTAACACCATTGAGATATAATATGTATATGTCGATGTTAACACCGATACGCCCTTGTCTTGCATGCGTGGAGGTTATTACACCAAGTTCCGTTAAAATCTGGCAATTTAATGTGTTACTGCTGATTGGTAAATATAGTTTATCGATAGAACATAGCTTAAGATTTTGCACTTGTACTTTTGATAGGGGGTAAACAAATGGCATGGGAGCCAATACTAGGAATAAATAAACAAGGAACCATTCTTAAAGTTTGAGATTATATGCATGGTGTACTAACCTATATGTGCCGAATTGTTAAAAATATCACATTTCAATTCATATAAACCTAAAGCTTTCACGAGATTTTTGGAGGCTGCTAAGGGTGTTTTTCCTCTTCTCTGTGCATACCTTGGTACCTTGACGTCCTCTGCGCTCCAGGCAGCTCCCTTTCGCAGATTCATCTGACATCAACATCTTTATGAATTCATCTTATCATTTTATCCAATCGTGCCTCAAGACCATCAGATTATCTAACAACAACACCACACGGCCGTCTTTTCTCCGTTTAGTTTATTCTCACAAAAGTAAGCAAATAACATTCTCCAGTCATGCGTGAACATCTACCATTCCACTGACAGATATGTTAAAATTCACCAGTCCTTAATGCTAAATAGTAGCGTTAAATCATTCTATTGTATCAAAGCATTTGGCTGATGTTATTGCCATGATCATAGAGGCTAGAGAGCGTTGCGTCTCCATGACGTTAGCCGTCCAGGGTGCGTGCCACTCGGTGTCATATCGTGGCATCAGTTCCCTGAAGAAACAAACAACGATATGTGTTAGTAATTAATCGCTGTTAACGTTAACATTAATCATCAATCATCAGACGTAGCACCCCAACCTCCAGGCAGCCACTACCCATGCTAAGAGCCCCTCTCCCGGCCATAGACACTCAGCACAGCCACCACCCCAACCTCCAGGCAGCCACTACCCATGCTAAGAGCCCCTCCCACAGCGTGGCTCACCTCTGTATTTTATGCAACTACATTTCCTCCCCTCCATATGACAATTGCCTCTTAACTCATTGAGTGCCAGCCACTTTTGGAGAACGGACGCTCCCAGTGCCAGAGTTTCAGAGCGTTTTCAGTGATTTCTCGAGGCCCACAGAATATTGTGTGATATTACTATGTAAACACCGAACACGCACAAAGAACGAGGAGACTCTATTGTATCATCAGCAAAAAAAAGTTTATTGATACCATTTTCCGTTCTTTAGTTATGAGCCGGAGAAGATAGGTTGTTTTCAGCAAAAACAGGCGTTTCAAATTAGAAGCTGAGATATTCCGCCTTTTGTGAAATGAAGCATTTCAAGCACATTCACTGAGTCTGAAGCTAATATTTTCTGATGTAGTGACGTGGTGTAGTTGTGTGGTGCCCTGCGTGCCCCACCCCCCTCTCCCCCCCTCAGCTGCAAACTCCTCCCCACACTAACACACAGCCTCACGCACCCAGCGTCTATTTTCGGAGTGCTCCGTTTTTGTGCGCCGGCTCCCAGCGCGACACGGAAAAGCCAAACCGGACTGCTGAGAATGGTTTGGCCCTTCGGCGTCGGGTGCTGCTTTTCTGGCGGCTAATCGTGTGGAGAAACTATACAGCAGAGACAGAGAGGCTCAGTTGTGGGCGCGGATTGACTGCTGTTCGCAGCCAACGTCAGCTCCAGCCAGAGCAATCTATATGGCTCTGGCTGCAGCATGAGCGGTTTCTCTTTCATCACGGGGCTTTTTCCTGCTGTTTTCCTGACCTTTCTCTAATCTGGAGAGCACTGTTGCCACCTAATGAGTCCGTAAAATAGGTTATACACCTTCAATAGCTACAATATTTGTACAGGAGATGCCTGAGGCTTTGATCCACGTCCCACCGTCAAAAAACGCATTTGACGCCGATCGACGTCATTGGCACTGAACGTTACTATTTACTTTGACGCCGATCGACGTCATTGGCACTCAATGAGTTAATAACGCTGCCTATGACATCTGACATCTCAGTTCTCCATATCTGCTCAGCATAACGTGGCTCTGTGCTCTGTGTATGTGCGTTCCGACACCGTAGCACTACACTCCTGCAGACTCTCCTCTGTGAGCTCTAGCTTCAAATCCTGCTGTTGGATCTGGTTCTGTAACTCTTCCACCTGCTGACTTAAGGCTTTTACACACCAAGAGCCACGCCAATAAACAGCACAAAATTGCGAGGTGAATTTTGACCCACCTGAGTATTCACAGCCACTGATGAGTTTGATGATGAGGAAATGGAGCTTTTTCTCCTGGCTCGTTGTCATTATTTACCTGACACATCTGTTTTCTGCTTTTCAGGTACTGCACGTGCCACTGATAAGGACGCAGATGCCAGAGCCAGACATAGATATGTTGTAGTGGGATGGGGAGTGCTTGTACTGGCTGCTTGTGTGGTTGCTGTTCTTCTGAAGCCCAGAAAATGTACAGTATGAACAGAAATGGACATGGGCACCCCAAACCCAGATGGACCAGATGAACTAGAACTCAGAACGAATGAGGCTGGTGAAAGATTAGCCCCTTTCTGAACCACACACACACACACTGTCGTGTCACACATTCTTTCACCTCCAATTTCATATGCTCACTCTGCGCAAACAATTCTCATGGCAATTAACTCACTGACTGTCATGCCCAATTGGAGTATGAAGGGGCTGGTCTCCATCAAAGACCTGTACATTGAGAAAATTTGATTTGCCGCAAACACATTTGTACATACAAATTAGACATTACGTCTGATCTAAGATTCATGACTTTGAAGTTCTCCCAAATTAACACACTTTTTTTAACCTTTTGTTAAGCCCCTCACACTCTAGGCATCTTATTTCTAGATTTGTATCTTTGTTCGATGGCCGTACCAGGGCCTCCACTGAGAGGGTTAGAGAGGTGTGGCAGGAGGAACTTGATGTTGAGTTATCTGAAGTCATATGGGACAGGAGTCTATCAGTGGTCCAACTCTGCTCAATTAACAGCAGACACCAGCTCATTCAATTTAAAGTTGTTCACCGTCTTCATTATTCTAAACATAAGTTGCACAGGATTTACCCTTCTGGCTCACCATTATGTGATAGGTGTCAGAGGGCACACTGTCCCATGCTTTTTGGTTTTGGCCTTTGCTATCCAGATTCTGGGCCAAAGTATTTGACTGGTACTCTAAGGCCTATCAAATAACCCTTCAACCGGAGGTGGACCTTGCCATCTTTGGCTGCTCAGAATCCTCACTGCTCCTCTCTACAGCTGTGCAACAGTCTCTGAACCTGGGGACGACTGTCGCCAAGAGACTCATTCAAAAGGAGTGGAAGCATGGCCGTAACTAGCTATGAGGACGGGGAGGTCCGGACCTCCCCTAATATTTCATTTTTTTTTTTTTTTTTTTTATAAAACAATCTGCATGGAAAAGCATGAAAAACACGGGATCGCTTTTATTTTGAAACGAAAGGCAGGTCAGGCAGGAAGTCATCTGACGCCGCGTCCGCGGTAACTTGATTCCGAGAGAGCAGCAGCGTGGTGGTGAGTGATGACTGTCTGTCTGCCTGGCGAGATAATTGAAGGTGAGCGAGCTGCGAGACAGTGAGCGAGTGAACGACGACAGTGAGTGACACTGACAGATTTTTTAGCAACAACCAAGAAAGTAAGTGTCTAGTCTGTCTCTTAAGTAATGTTACCTGTGTGACACGTTGGGATGCTACTGGCTAATCATGCATGATGCCAATTGCCAAGCTCCCGAAGTCAGGTATGCAGGTGGCTATATGCATGGTTTCAGTTTCATGACCCAATAGGCTAAGTAACAAAAAGAGGTGGTGTAAAGTTAAAAACAACATAATATATTTTATTTTATTTTTCAATCGTTCCTATCAGGAATAAATAAATGTCCCTCTGTATGTTTTTTTTATTATCGATGATGACTTTGTGTGTTGTGTACGGCTTGGGTTGTGTACCTGTGTTTGTAGGTGTCATTTTGATATGAATTTGGCTAAAACAGTTTGTGTTTGTTAGTTACAATTATGTTGACAGGAGAGCTGAGCAGGTGGTGACATGAAAGAGAATATACTGAATAATGACATCACAACAGTATAATCCGAATGTTGATTTAAAATGATATATTACTCTAAATATGGCTAAAAAAGGGGGAAAAAAACCCTCAAATTTTTACCAAATCCGCCTCCCCTTGCTGGACCTCCCCTATTTCGGAACCCTGGTTACGGCCCTGAGTGGAAGTCTCCCTCTCCTCCTTCCTTTCAGCTGTGGCTGATGGACATGGTCTCAGTTGTGCGCATGGAGAGACTCAGGTTCTTGAGGACCAACTCACTTGGGAAGTTTTCCACTATTTGGGACCCGTTTCTGGCCTACTTTGACGTAGTCAGGGATGACGAGTGACTCGCCCAGCTGACCATTCATTGGACCTCTTGCATGTGATCCCATCCGAAACATATCTCACAAGCACATGAGCACACTATGCTGCTGGTAGCCGAGTCATTACTTTGACAATGTAGTATGTTTTTTAGGGGTGCTCCAAAAAAACGATTCTTGGTGAAAACAAAATCCTTCACGTTTGAGTGACAGGATGCCCCCCCCCCTTCCCAGCTGTAATGGAGTCCAATCCCGTATCGATAAAAGCTGCTGGACCAGCGTTTGAGCCGTGCCATGGAGCTGTGCTATGGACCTTTTCTGATGGGAGATTATTGCTTTTTTCTGCTTCCTGGTTTTGTTAGACAATCGTGGTCGATCCTGTTCACCTTTAGACGTGCTGTAATGTTTCACAAGGTGAGTAAGAGAGTCATCTATCACATGATGGTGAAAACACTTCTAATACAAAACCCCCCAAAAACAACAGTGCATAAAATATTTAGGGCCATTAAAACAACAAGATGAGATGAACAATATCAAATTAGTAACCTTGTTTAGTAGCTCCAATGTAATACAAAAAAACTCCAGTGTAAGTTTGACTCCCCAATATATTTCATATTATGCTTGTATATACTGTACTGCACTGTTTTCATGACTTATTTCTGTTACATCTTTGTTTTTCTCTGTTTTAAATGTTATTTTTGTATGAAAAGTTTGCAGTGCCTTTGTATTTACCTTATAAAGCACTTTGCAACACTTTGTTTTCAGAAGGTCTCTTAATTCACCCCGTAATTCATGCTGTGTGTGTATGTATATACAGTATGCTTGCGAGATGCCTATAGGCTCGGCCTCGCCTGCCCTATTGGTGTGCGGGTGTGTGTGTGTGTTGCTCACTAAATGTTATTGCATCAGTGATGTCACAATGGCTCCTTGTGTGTGCCCATTATATCACTGATGACATCTGTGTGTGCCCCCCTATGACATCACTGATCAGTCTTGTCACAATGCCTGTGTGTGTGTGTGTGTGTGTGTGTGTGTGTGTGTGTGTGTGTGTGTGTGTGCGCGCATCCTTATGACATCACTTTTGACATCATCACTGACGACATCATCACTGATGACATCACATCATTAGCTAATTAGCCCAATTACAAAATCCGGTTCCGTCTAGAGTTTGTTGGGGCCCTAGACAAAAATTCCCAGGGGCCCCTCCAACCAGCGTTCATCACCATTATCCTATAAAGGGAGCACGTGGGCGTTCTCTGTCTGTTTGTTTCAAGAAATGTGGCCGGCCACAGCTATGCTGTTTTACGTGTGATTGGGCTGAAACTTTCAGGAAGTGTAAAGAGCAGCCGTGCGGGTGACCTGACGGAGCCAGATTTTTTAATTAGGTAATTGTCTAGTAATTACCTAATGATGATGTGATGTCATCAGTGATGTCATCCTTCCTGGCTGAGGCTATAAATTCAGTGATGATGTCATCAGTGATGTCATCTGTGTGTTATAAATAATCTGACACCAACAAAAAAATGTATGAAGTCTATTTATTTATTTTTCAAAATTAGTAGAATTGTCTAAATAAAAAGAATATCAATAACCTTGTGATTCTCAAAATATAAATATAATAAAGAACATCAAACTGCCAAATTATTAAAAACTGACAAATTATAAAGAACAATGAATCCTAAATAAATAAACAGATAACTTCAACATTGTCATATTACATACTAGAATTAGAATTCCTCAAGTTCAACTTTTAAATGTTCGCCTATGGCATAGCTTTCATTAGCCTATTCATAACTTTCATACGGCTGCAAAATTAGCTTTTTTGTCCACCGGCAAAATGTCTAGTGAATGTTAAAATTTTACCAGCCACTCAATAGATTACCATTGTTTTTTTGGCTGGTGAAGCAAATCTATCAGCCACTTGCATATTTATATTTTACCAGCATTTGGTTGGTGTCTGGTACCAATTATGTGCCTTGCTTTCATAGCATTCATAGCTCAAGTGTTAGCTTAGCCAGGTAAACAAAACAAAAAACAAAAATTGATACCATTGCTCACTGAAGTATCTCCTCCAGGGCAGGCTAGACTAAGCAGCATTCAAATATCTGCTTAATCAGCATCTGCTCCACTGTCTTGCTTCCTTTTTCCGTTTCCTCTTTTTTCTATTTTTTGACTCAGATAACTTCATTCACTTTCACTGTCAATCCAAGATAATGTAGGTGAATCATGCATTTTACGGGAATCGGAAGGTTCCCGTTTCGAGGCTGGCTCCTCCCAGTAGTGTGTCGAAGCGTCCTTGAGCAAGACACTGAACCCCTAACTGCTCCCGATAAGCAGCGCCTTGCATGGCTGTAGACGCCGTCGGTGTGTGAATGGGTGAATGTGAGGTATTCATGTAAAAGCGCTTTGGGCAGTCGATAGACTATATAAAATGCACTCTATGAATACAGACCATTTACCATTTACCCTGAAGGTTTCAGCCCGTAAGCTGTATCACACGTAAAACAGCATAGCTGTGGCCGAACACAGAACTTGAAACAAAGCCCACATACTCAATTTTATATAATTGAGTGTATATGTATATATATATATATATATATATATATATAAACATATATAAACATGTGTATGTGTGTATATGTGTGTGTGTGTGTGTGTGTGTATATATATTAGGGCTGTCAGCGTTAAGGTCTCATTATGCTTTCCGCATCAGCGAGGAACGCGAGTGTCCGCGCGGAAAAGTGACGTCAAATCAGCAGACACGCCCCTCCGCAAGGCTCCGTGCGGACGGTTTTCGACCGGCCGTGCGCACGCCGAATTTTGTAACTACGCGGGCGCGGACGGGCGGACAAAGTGGAGTTTTCAAGACTTGCGCTCAATTCCGCCTGCAGAAACCCACACAGAGTATACAAGCTCCACACGTTTCCTCGTCGGATTCCGTGTCTCTCATTTCCGTGCGGCCGGCCAAAGCGTCAAGCATAATCCAGGCTTTAACGCGGATTGCTATCCACTCACTCTCTCAGGATCGCTACACTGCCTCCTCCTGTGGGAAGCCTGCCGCCCACGGCGACCACACAACCATTCCATCATCCCACTTCTGACACCAATGTCATGACACATGCGAGGCTGGTTTTGAACCTGCGATCTCGGCCAAAGGGACAATCCTGTTGGCCAAGGACCAACGTGCTGGCTTTATCCACTCACTCTCTCAGGATCACTACAATATATATACTAGTCAATACCTGGGGATGCGCATGCAGACTTACCAAAAAATGGCAAAATGCCAATAAACAGCTTCAATTTGGGGAATTTGCCTATTCCAATGCTCAATGGCTGTTACGGCCACCTTTGAAAAGGCTTGCTTGGAGACCAATAACATATAAAGAAGGAATCAAAGAACAAGTTTTCAAAAAAGAGAGTCTTTATTTTTCTTCAACTCAAAATTTTAGCTCTATAACAAAACCAAAATAACAAAGGGGTCAGGTGGGACAGCCAAACAAAGCAAAAGAGCGGGCACACACTGGCCGACACACGGCCGGCGGACCAGGCACCACCCTAAACTACAAAACATAACCAACTAGACTGTATAAACAAAGCCACGAAAACGTAACTACCATACCCACTTTTCCAAAAGTAAAGAAAGGATAAATCAAAGAAAGTAAATCAAAGTATCAAAACAAACCAGGCACATGCTGCTGCCACCAGCATGTTGAGGTGTTGAGCTGAGAGAGAGAGAGACAATGACTGAAGCTGCCACTATTTATGAATGAGCTCTATGATTAGCAGATGAGGATCAGCTGAGTCCAGGCATAAGCAATGCCACTGGACTGGAGAGGAGGATCAGCTGAGCCAGGCATGAGCAGCAGAGTGGGATCAGCATAGCAACCAGGCCTTAGCAACCAGGGCAGAACAACAAAGTGGAGCAGAGAGAACAATGTTAGGAGTGAGACACATACAATAAGGGGGAGCGCATCACAATGGCCATGTGCAGTTTCAGATGCATTGGCCAACCCGTTGCAGAGATAAGATTCAGAGAGGACTTATGCAGTCACTGATGTCACATTGTGATGTAATTGTTGACATTGTGACATCATCATGACATCCTCAGTGAGAAATCATCCCAAATGCAGGAACATTTTTAGTTTGAGTGGCCTGAAAATTCAATCCCAACCCGACTCTAGTGAGTTGACACCAGTCGATCTACAGATCGAGCTCAGAGCAGTGTAGATCGACTGCTCTGAGCTCAAACTCTGCCCTGCAAGGCAGATTTCAGAGCCCAGGGCAGTAGATCTGTAGCACACTAGACACTGTGATATCTGATCTCGAAATCTGTGTTCTAATGATTCATCTGTCACATTACACAAGGTAGAGGTTTCACTTCAAGTTTAAAATGTTTATTTTTCTTTAGAAATTCTGCAAGCAAATCACGTTCATTTAGAATGTGCTTTATCCATAATAGACAACATTTTCATTGTTGTATACCGTTTTCAGAACAGCATTAATTTAGCATTCATACATTTATTACTACATCTGTTCATGTTGAACTTGAGTTGTGTTGTGAGGAGAGAGAAACTCAACTTCCTCATGTGGTGTAGTGGTGGTCACGTGCTGCCCCCTGGTGGCTGTTTTCTGTCACTGTTCAGCTTATTATTATTGACTAGTGAGAGAAGAGAGAGAAGTGGTGTTGCGAGCTCGACTGCATGAGGAGAGTAGTGTGAAAGCTGGGAGAGCACGAGATAAGAGAGACAGACAAACGTTGCATTGTTGTTGTCTGTCGTGCTTTAAAACTAAGGTAACTATAGGCGGTTTTGAAAATGTAGGGAGTAGAAAGTACAGATATTTGTGTACAGATACCTGAAAATCCAATACCTACTACTAATACACTACAAACAGTACTTAAGCCTGTATTTTGTCATTTTTAAGATATTTCATGTGTTGCTGACCTGCTCTGCTGATTAGCCAGTGTTTATCAGTGTATCTTGATCACAAATAACATTATTTTGGGCTCAAAGTCCTAAAAATAAGCTTTTGGTAAAAACGGGTGATGACATCAGACATTATAATGTCTGAGGAGTGACGTATGACAGACAGTAAATACAATAATTTACAGTAAATACCCTCTCCCGTTAGCTAGCTGTTAGCCACTACATTTGCTAACTATGTGTTCACCAGGCTCAAAACACCACAATAATAACTTTTAATAAAGTCCATCAGTTTTGATATCTGTTGGCCGCTTTGTTGACAATCAGCGATATTTTGGCTTCTAAAATAACGTTTTTCACAGAGATATGACCGGAAACAGTATTGCCTCCACTTCTGTTTCATCGCAGACAAAGAGTATACTGAAGACAAGAGTAGATGCTTTTCTGCTTCTTTTTTTACAACAGTGCCTGCAGTCATGTTGCAGTGGAACATGAGTGGAACAAACTATTAGGCTTTGGTTCTTATCAATCTACGCTCTTTGGCACAAATGGTGACGTGTGCATGCATGTTTTCATAGAACACCAACGCGAAACAGGTAGGAAAAACTGACGAGGGGGGCTGTCACACAACTTCAAAATAAAGTGCATCTGTCCTCTGTCACAACTTAAAAATAAAGTGAATCTGTTCTCTGAAACTCCACCAGGTC
Organism: Poromitra crassiceps; assembly: GCF_964638095.1. Classification (NCBI taxonomy): domain Eukaryota; kingdom Metazoa; phylum Chordata; class Actinopteri; order Beryciformes; family Melamphaidae; genus Poromitra; species Poromitra crassiceps. The sequence goes on from NC_139628.1 coordinate 4,646,339, forward strand.
CCTCTAAGCGCATTCCCCAAGTTTGAAGTAGATCGGACCAACGGTTCTTGAGATAAACCGCTTTTCGTGTTTGCCAGTAGGTGACGCTATGCTGAATAGCACAAAATCCGGCAGTGAACTCTGTCAGTTTGAAGTCGATCGGACGATCGGTTCTCGAGATAAACAACTTCTTTCTATCTGCCAGTAGGTGGCGCAAGTGCACTCCATCAGGTTCCCCTAAGTGCACTCCGCAAGTTTGAAGTCGATCGGACGAACGGTTCTCGAGATAAACTGCTTTTTGTGTTTGCCAGTAGGTGGCGCTATGCTGAGTCTGTGTGTTTGGGGGAGGGGGGGGGGGCGTGGTATCGCCAGCCGGGCCAGACGCAAATCGTGACTGACACCGCCCCCGGCCGCCATCCACCTAGGCGATTGTATTATATAGGATACCTGCACCTGAAATCAAAGTTAATGAACAACATGTCAGTAACTATTTTCTTAACCGTTTTATTAATTGGCTTTATTATTTAACTATTAACTGGCTTGATCAGATTCCTATGAAGAACCATGGAAATTCAGAAAATGGTATAGACTGAGCTCATGGAGGCACACAGCAGAATTTTGAAGAACAAATAGCCTACATTTTTCACGTGTGGCCCCAATCCTCACGGTCAGAGTGCCAAAGCCAGGCCCTCTTCCACATTCAGCATACGAACCAAGGGATCCGCCATTAATTTTTCCATCTACATTTCGTAAAATGCTTATAAAAATAGTTTTACTTGTGGTCAAACCGAGAGATTCAGCTATTTGGAATCAGGAGAGATCATAGAACATTTCACTCAGACCGAAACTCAAAAATAAAACGGATAAAAAAAAAAAAAGCGGCTTTCCTGAAGGCCACGTTGTGAAAATGATCAGATGAGATGAAGGTGGAAAATGAGCAGAGGGTTTTGTGTGTGTCCTGTCTTCTCCTGCACTGCTTCAATCACTACCAACTGACCAGCCAATCAGAGTGATTTCTCTCACCAACGACCCGACAATGATTCAACATGTAGAATTGGCCCGATAAAGCCACCGACAAGCCAGAGAGCTAACGGTGCGGGTCACACCGCAAAGACTATGGCCACAGACGCTCATCGGACCAGACATGGCGGACAACCGGCCCACGGCTTGGTGTGTCTGGGTTTTTACAGCTGATCTGCTGTTGGTCAGAGAGTGCAAACCTCCACCAAGGAAAATACATGCTAGAATATGCACATTTAGTGAGTCGGACCACACACACACACACACACACACACACACACACACACACACACACACACACACACACACACCATTAGCTTAGTTGTATTACATTATGATGTAACTGTTTTAGTTGCATCTCCATAAGCAGTGCGCTGTTTCTTTATTCATCACAACATTAATTACAAACTCTGTTGTGCTCAAGATAACTTTAACTTAATCATGTTTGACGCCTTTCAGTTTCAGCTGCTCGAGGTCAAACACCAATCTTTATAAAAGATTATGTAATACATTCTGTGAGCACCTATATCAATGTTTCAATAATTATGAAAAATTTGATATTTTTAACTTTAACGGTGCATACTGTACATAGCAGAACAGAGACTGATGTGGGCATCCAACATTACTACTGTACAGTCTGATGCTGACTTCTTGATTTTGATGATTACATAGAAAGTAATTGGTTTAAAACAGTATTTCAAACGATTTTCAAATCTCGGGCTTTTATTTCGAAAGGTCCCATTTCATGCTAGTTTTAGATGTTTGAAACATGTCTAATAAAACAAGGTTATGAATTTCGTTGCACACAAAAAACTAAAATCCAGCCTATGTGTCTCTCCCCTCATTAACTATGCACTGTTTTAATAAGATAATATGATCTGTTGGGATAAATCCATCTTTGGTACAGTTGATTGTTTTCTGTAAATGTTTCCATTCTACACAGCAGCTCTGCTACAGACAACAAGGTTTGTCTTCATTCTACACAGCAGCTCTGCTACAGACAACAAGGTTTGCTCTTCATTCTACACAGCAGCTCTGCTACAGACAACAAGGTTTGTCTTCATTCTACACAGCAGCTCTGCTACAGACAACAAGGTTTGTCTTCATTCTACACAGCAGCTCTGCTACAGACAACAAGGTTTGTCTTCATTCTACACAGCAGCTCTGCTACAGACAACAAGGTTTGTCTTCATTCTACACAGCAGCTCTGCTACAGACAACAAGGTTTGTCTTCATTCTACACAGCAGCTCTGCTACAGACAACAAGGTGTGTCTTCATTCTACACAGCAGCTCTGCTACAGACAACAAGGTTTGTCTTCATTCTACACAGCAGCTCTGCTACAGACAACAAGGTTTGTCTTCATTCTACACAGCAGCTCTGCTACAGACAACAAGGTTTGCTCTTCATTCTACACAGCAGCTCTGCTACAGACAACAAGGTTTGTCTTCATTCTACACAGCAGCTCTGCTACAGACAACAAGGTTTGCTCTTCATTCTACACAGCAGCTCTGCTACAGACAACAAGGTTTGCTCTTCATTCTACACAGCAGCTCTGCTACAGACAACAAGGTTTGCTCTTCATTCTACACAGCAGCTCTGCTACAGACAAGGTTTGTCTTCATTCTACACAGCAGCTCTGCTACAGACAACAAGGTTTGTCTTCATTCTACACAGCAGCTCTGCTACAGACAACAAGGTTTGTCTTCATTCTACACAGCAGCTCTGCTACAGACAACAAGGTTTGTCTTCATTCTACACAGCAGCTCTGCTACAGACAACAAGGTTTGTCTTCATTCTACACAGCAGCTCTGCTACAGACAACAAGGTTTGTCTTCATTCTACACAGCAGCTCTGCTACAGACAAGGTTTGTCTTCATTCTACACAGCAGCTCTGCTACAGACAACAAGGTTTGCTCTTCATTCTACACAGCAGCTCTGCTACAGACAACAAGGTTTGTCTTCATTCTACACAGCAGCTCTGCTACTGACAACAAGGTTTGCTCTTCCACATTCAGCTGGCAGGGCGGTGCTGTAAGCAGGTAAATGAAATGAGTGTTACTTTGTGTTGTCACAAAATCACTGAAGTCAAAACGGCTCGTTTGGAGAAACGTTTGCCTTACATGGCTGCTGGGGTATCTGAGGACCATGTGTTTTGAGACTTCAATGATGTTTATAAAGCATATAGCATAATCAAAGAAGCATGGAAATCTTGTTTTACATGAAATAGGACCTTTAAAGGCTAAATGGCCAAACATATAGAGTACCGCAGGTGTGATGTATTTTGGTAGGCTTACCCAGAAGACCCTGCACTTCCTGGTTCCCTCGTCTCAAAGTCTACAGCTTGTTTTAAGGTGACGTCACGTCAAGGGACGAGACCATTGACTGTATAGTGGGCGAGACGTGTAGATCACGCTGGAGGGCTACATTTGCTACATGGGAAGCGATAGGAAAGCACTTCGCAAAATGATTTGCGCTGTTTATGGCTGTTCCAACCGGTTAAATCGAGAGAAAAACAAGAGCTACTTTAGAATCCCTAAAGTGCAAACAAACAAGTAAAAAAAAACTCAGTGAAAAACAGCAGCAGAGATGGATAAAAAAACCATGCCATGTAGTATGAGGTCTGGAGGACAAGTTTGTATGTCTACCGCCTCCACACCGAGCAAACTAGACAAGTTGTTGGCTTCTCTTCATTGTATATGGATCATATCCTATAATGTTTTGCAATCTTCTGGTGATACCTGCAGCATAGAGCAGCATCCAACCCTCTTGCATACTCGCTTTTTTCCATTCTCCATAGCTCTGGAGGGTTTTGCCCTCCAGCGCTGTTTTCGACGTCATTGGAATCACATGGTTGCAAACAAGCTATGGGATGGGATAATCTTCACAAATGATAACTTTTGAAGCGTAAATATGATTTGATTTTCAGAAAACGGTTCAAAAGTCATGAAAGTGGTCCTCAATTGTGAACATTATCTTGCTGAACATAAAGTTTGCCTTAATTTTGAGATGAGGGAACCAGCAAATGCTAACATCCAACCAGGTCTTCCAGACTCATTCCTGTGGTACTCTATTCTGACCTATCGAGGACAGGGTGACGTATGACTTTTCATTTCTGGGTGAACGATGACATGGCATCATGTGATTGGGCGAACAGCTAGACAAGAGAATTCTAATGTTGCGGCCCATTGATTAACGTCTGGCCCGCCTCTGTGCTGTCCCCAATGGCTGTTCTGATGGAGCCAGTCTTCTGGTTGGCTGGACTTGAAGGAGGAGCGGGGCTGGAGGCCTGAAGGAAGAGGAGAAGAAAATTAAAGTTCCACCTCCTGTCGGAGCTCAGGGCCTGTCCTACGAATCGAGATAAACAGATCCAGAATATGTTCCCTTGATCGGGATTGACTTAACCAGACAATCGCAATTGTGATAAACGATCCCACGACGCAGGTTATCAGCTGTTTCTGTCAATTTAGGATTTCCCTATCCGGTTCTGAGCTCTGAGCTCGTGCACATGAAGATGCTCGTGCACATGAGCTCGTGCCCACGAAAGAGATGTGGTTTTACTCATTCATTCAATTCCTTCAAAGCGCACATCAAAGTCATAGACTGTACATGATCAAAGTGCATTAATTAGCAGGCCTTTACTGTATGTCAGAATCCATATCCGGGTTGCTTATTAGTTTGTTACTGAAGGACTGAATAAAGTTACCACTTTTATTCACATCAGTCAGTTTCTGCCTCCACATACAGCCATACAGCTTCAATTCAATTCAATAAACGCAATAAAACACGCAAAAAGCTTGTGTAACGGGTAAAAAATATACTTCAATAAATTAATGCCACAGGCACAGATAAAAATGCACTAAATGCGGGCAGGCAGTGCTTGAGAACAACATAGGAGCCATGTATGTTTTTGTGTTGCGCTCAGACTGAATTCACAGTCAACTTAGGCTAATCTGGTGCATGATGCGGGAGGTGTGTGTGTGTTGATGCCGGAAGTCAGTCTGGTTTGGTAGAGGCGAGAGGAGAGATTGGAGTAAGCTACTTTCCCCCCGTCAAACAGTTTGTTTCTACATAAGTGACATGGTTCAAGTATGCATACTGCATTGTTTGATGCTAGTATGGACTGCACAACATAAACATTCAAAACTCAGCCGCATTGGGGGACCGGTGACGCAGTGGTAGCGCTGTCGCCTCACAGCTAGAAGGTCCTGGGTTCGATTCCCACCTGGGACGCTGTGAGCGCTGAAGGAGTGCCGTCCTCGAGTGCCCAACGCCCGGGTGGGGTCGTCAAAAGGGCTCTGTGTGTCTTCTGTGTGGAGTTTGCATGTTCTGCCCGTGCCCCCTGGGGGTTTCCTTCATATAGGAACCCTCACCAAAACATGCAATATCCTGGTTGCTGATGTGGTGCCTCCTCTGGTCGTTAGGGACGCCTGTTTGGAGGGAGGGGAACTCGTTGGAATAGCGTGATCCTCCCACGTGCTATGTCCTACCGGTGAAGCTTCCCCTGTCAGGTGAAAAGAAGCAGCTGGCTACTGCCCATGTCTCGGAGGAAGCATGGAGCCAGTTTCGGCTCTCCCCAGATCGGCAGAGGGTGGAGCAGCAACCAGGATAAATAAATTAAAAAAAATTGCACTATGGGGATAAAAATGGGACAAAAAAATCAGGTGGGTACCCATACCGGACATGTATTGGAAATATTTGGTAAGTCTGCTTGTTGCACAACACTGTATTGTCTGATAGTGCTGACCAGCTGGTTACTGAGCTAACATTACTAAGTGCTAACTTTACAGGTAATGAATGAGACTCGGCCAGAAAGTCTATTCGCCTCCTGTGTGAAACGGAGGCAGTTTGGTTTGGTTCAAAGTGAGCGAATGTGTTTGTAGCCGGTGTGATTAATCACGGGTCACGGGGTCACGGGTTTTATATTAACGGGTCTGGGCAGGTACGGGTTTGAACTATTTGACCCATGCAGGCAAACACTGCTTTGTTTCATGTATCTGGTTTGTAGAATATCTGCAGTCCTAGTCCCATGCAGGCGCAGAATGTACGTGCTAGTTGACCGTCGGCTGTAGCCTTTGTAGTGCAGAACTAGGCCCCTATCTTCCCACTGGCCTTAGGCGCTAAAACTGGCGTTGAACGCAAAAAAACGTGCCTTGCGCCTGCCTCGGGAAGATTTTAATTTTATAAAAAAATTAAAAAGATTTTTTTTATTTTAACGTGGCGTTTAGAAAATTGTGTCCATTTTAAAGTAAAATGCTTCAATCTGGTGCACTTTGAGAGCAAAATTAAGAGGCTAGATCTATAAAGAACTACAGACATCATATTAGATTAATATCCTCTTTACTGTGCTGTTGCTTTACAATGATACAAAAAATAACACCTCAAACGTTTAGGGGGACAGTGTATCCTATATGCTAAAGGAGATAAGTAAGGAAGCATTGTAGCACCTTTCCTTAGCCTTAGGAATTCAAATAGCTGCCGTGATACTTCCCGGTCATTTCACTCAATTAGGAACCTTCCTAAGCAAAAAAGACTATTCGAACCATGAGGTTGGCATTTTCACGCTCGCCATCTTGGTTATTTGGAGCCAGAAGTGACGTAAATCCATAAACTGTAAACCATGAACTCATTATGAAGGTGAACTCATAATGAATTAACGGGAATATATGGGAATTAATTCCCATGGAAAGTTTCCTATTTTGAATATTAATGGCTTTTTGCAACCCCACAGGTCCTTACACATCAAGAGCGATGCGAATATACAGCACGAAATTGCGATGCGAGTTTTGACCCACCTGTCAATCACAGCCACAGATGTGTACACGTCGGAAGCGAATTTCTGAAAAATCGACCGTGGTTCGAAAAAATAAACACCGCAATAACGCTGGGCGAAACTTCGCCGTTGGTATGCACGGTTGCATTGACTGATATAGGTTCGGAAAATATTATTGACGTGCGAATTAATCGCACGAAAAAAACGTGCTCGGTATGTAAGGACCTTACTTCCATACAATCGGACTCCTTTTTGCAGCCAGTGTGTGGCCCCCGGCTGGCCATTTTGAAGAATGCAGGTTTTAAAGCAGGTTGATTCGAATGCTGCTCTGTGATGTCAGAGCATCTCCCCTTCTTCCTCACCTCTCCTCCTCTTCCTCGCCCAAAGAAGACAGTGGTCAGTCCCTTGGGGGCGGAGACATGGCGGAGGGGGCGTGTCCTCGAGTCCTTCAGCTCCGACAGAAGCTCCGGACTGGAGAGAGAGAGACGAGCTGGACACAGACACAAAAGTCCTTGAATTCGCCTTCGATCTAGAAACTAAAAGTTTTGCTAACACTTTAGTATAGAGCTCAAGAGTATCCGGCCACTTTTTCGCAGCTCCGGGTTCCATCAGAGAATTCCAATTCATTTTCTCCATATATGTTTTGAAAAATCCTTATATAAATTGATTTAAGCCTGGAAACATGCCAACCAACTAGGTACTGAATCAGTGACCATAAAACATTTCACTTGGAACACAAACAAAAAATGAAAACAGGGAAAACAATCTAAAGGATTCCCCCCACTCCCACTCCCAGCCCCCCCCCCCCCCCCCCTCCCCTTCAAAATAAAATGTTATATGGTCACTTATGATCAGTGTTGGGGGTAACTCATTACAAAAGTAACATATTACATTTAATATATTACTTTTAGCAGTAACTCAGTAATATAACTTATTACTTATAGTATTTCAGTAATATTATATATTACTTTGTCAAGTAACTCAAGTTACAAAATGAGTTTTTTTTTTTTAAATCAAAGCACATTTAAATAAAGATACAATCATTTCCTAATCAAACTCTCTGTTTTTATGCAAATAACCACTACAGATGACAATAACAAAGGAAAAGAATAACATTTAGAATTTTGGATTGTTTACACCGACTTCAAGGCGGTCGACAGTATTTTTTGGGATGTTCCGGGGCAGCGATGTCATTCTGTTGCTGCTGTAGTTTTGGTGAAAGTAATGCAAAAGTAGTGTAATAAGTAACGAGTTACTCTACACAGACAGTAATATTGTAAAGTAACTTGTTACTTTCAAATGAAAGTAATTAGTAATATGTAGTATATTACATTTTGAAAGTAAGTTGCCCAACACTGCTTATGATTCAGTAGCTGGCTGGTTGGCTTGGTTCCAGGCTTAAAACTCTTAGCATTTTTCAAAACACCTATGGAGAAAATGAATGGGGAATTCTCTGATGGAAACGGAACTGCGAAAAAGTGGGGGGTCCCTGTTGAGCGCTATAGATTAAGGAACATTCACTAAATGATTAATACATTGCTTATTAACACGACCATTGGTTCATTATTAGTCATTACAGACCACTTGTTAGCACCTTAGTGTGCACTGGTGTATTCTACAAATATAACATAACAAAACACCATTATACAAAATATAACAAAACACAAAATTAAACAAAAACGTAACATTACATAACATTATAAGAACATGACAAGACACAACATTAGAAAACATAAAATATAACAAAACATATTAGATAACATATAACACAAAAGTTCATCAACTCACCACTTCTGTTGTTGTCGGAGGGCGAGGAAGGACTGAGAGGTGGGGTAGAGGGGGAGGAGGAAGGGGCCGGGCTAAAGGGGGAGTGGAGGGGGGAGGAGAAGCAGGGGGAGGGGGTGGGGCTAATGGGGGAGGGGACAGGGGAGGTTGGAACAGCGGACTCGTGGGAGACACCTTGGGACCGACGTTTCTTCTGACACTCTAGTAGCAAAACAAGGAGTCAGACGGATCAGAGCAGAAACAGCAGGGCTGCGTTCCAATAGTAAAAAAGAAAAGAAAAAAGAAAAAAATGTCCCAACTCCTTTCCTAACCACTTGTCCTTGACTTGGATGGAAAAAGGTCATCAGGTCAAGGAAAGAAGTAGAATTCATAAGGACTTAGGAAAAGACGACCGCGGTGCTGAAAGAATCCCACAGCACCAACACTGGGCCACGTACTGTAATTAAGCGTCAACGGATGTTATTGATGTGGGTCTGCCGTAGTGAAACTACAACTGCTACAAACTGTCACCTTACACTGATTCTAAAAAACGATTCCAAAAAAACCCCCGCAGACAACTGCCTATTCATAGCTTTCAATGGGCGTTACGTAAGTACAAGGAACGCCCCTTCTGGCGGTCAAAACTCAAAACAACAATGGCGCTGAACACTGACCAGAAGCAGCTGCAGCAAAAAGCGGTCTTTTTTCCACCAGTTTCCAGTCAGGAATATGAAAACGCAGCACAGCTCTGTTTCATTAGTGACATACTGACACGGTGAATCGATTCACTTTGCACCGTGACTCCAGTGTCTGCTTTATATTGGAAACGCAGCACAGCTCTGCCAGTAAAAAGCAGTTCCCTCGTAAGGGGACTGGTGTGGGTGTGTGTGCGTGGGGGTGTGTGAGTGTGAGTTTTCTTTCTCCGACGGCATTCTGTAAAAGCACAAGCCAGGCGTGTCTCCTCGTCGGTTAGTGCAACCGATAGCACAACAGGTATCCGGCATTTTGGCTGAACAAACAGCGTGAGAAACTAGTGACTCGGCGGGCACTGCGGAATGAACAAGTTTTTTTTGACCGCCAGGTGGGCGTTCCCGGCAGAACGTAACGCCCCTTGAAAGCTATGAATAGGTTTAACATACCGTGAAACTTCAAATAAAAGCAGAGTCCCAAAATGACACATGTTTTGGTAAATAAGAACCACATGTTTTGGTAAATAAATGCCGGTCTCAATCAGATGGCGTTTTATTATTATTATTATTATTAACCTGCATTAGCGACGTCACATTCGCTGCGCAACCTGAATCCACAGTCACTTATGGTAATGATGTGGGAAATGTGTGTGTGTTGTTGGTGAAAGTCAGTCTGGTTTGGTAGAGGTGAGAGCGGGCGAGAGGAGAGATTCGAGTAGGCTACTTTCTCCCCGTCAAAAAGTTTTACGCTTTGTTTCTCTACATAACCGACATGTTTCAAGTATGCATACTGCATTGTTTGATGCACAACATTCAAAACTCAGCCGCGGAGTCTGTCAGACTGAAGACGCTGTCTGGTTTCCATAACAACAACATGCGGTGGAGAAATTAACATTAGTTGGGTGTTGTAAAAGTGCATTTCTGTCAGCGCAACAGCGATCATGAAGAGAGTATGGATTATATCGGACATGTATTGGAAACATCTGGTAAGTCTGCTTGTTGCACAACACTGTATAGGCCCTTTTCACGGGGGCCATTTTGTGTCGAAAAGGCAGAATAAACACAGGTGCAAGCAAAACACTAATGAGGGTTTCCAAATTCCAATCATGGAAGTTTGAAACCCTCATTAGTGTTTTGCTTGTACCTGTGTTTACCCTGCCTTTTCGACACAAAATGGCCCCTGTGAGACAGGTCTATTGTCTGATACAAGTGCTGACCAGCTGGTTACTGAACTAACGTTAGCTGCTGCAAATGCTAACGGTACAGGTCTCAGCCAGAAAGACTGATATTCGCCTCCTTCACAGGTAATCACAGCCAGGTAACAGGTCGGGGCGCGGGTCTTATATTGACGGGTCTGGGTGGGCACGGGTTTGCAAAATTGGGACCCGTGCAGAGGTCCATACCACGAATGTAGGATAAGCAGATCCGGGATCTGTTTGGCTTAACCAGATCATTGCAATCCAGCTAACCCATACCACGATGATCGTTATCAACTCGGTAAGTGGATCCAGGTTTTTCTAATCAATATGAGAGCGCGTGCACATGAAAATGTTTGTGCATAGGAGCTCGTGCCCATGAAAGAGGCAAGGTTTTTAACAACTAGCCAATCACAATGCAATATGGAGAGCTCCAGCTTTTACAGGGCAAGACACACTGAAAAATAAAGGAGCAGTCAGACTACTGATAGGAGCAGAACAGCATCGTCAGCATATTGTCTCAATGTAAATCACCTAGTAGAAACTCAGCCTGCAGCTTCGGGCTTCGCAGAGAGAGAGGAGGAGGAGGAGGAGAGGACGGAGAGGGCAGAAATGTTTCTGGTGCCGTCATCACTGTCGGGGACGGAGATGATGAAGATGACTTCATAGTTGTGGTTTAAATGTCTGCATTGAGGGAGATTGAAAAGAAAGTATTAGCCACCTGGAAACCACACAGACATGCACAGGGGTGAAAGTGGTTTGAATTTCTTGCAGGAACTATAGGCTACTACCCCAACCTTCATCGTTTCATATTGTTCTCCTCCCACCCCCATGCATCCCTGAACACACACATCCAATTTTTAATGCCTGTATGGTGTCGAAATTAGAAACACTTGACACTCGGCTTCTTGTTGAGTCTCCTCTTCCTCTCTCTGGCCCTCAACTGTTTGAATTAAATTAGATTAACATTTACAACTAAATTCATCAACAGTCATTGAATTGTCAGAACAGTGGGCAGATAAATTAATGAACAGATTATTAGTAAAATAAAATATCTCAAAATGTATCCTACAATGTGTAGGATACATACAAAATGTTGTACTGTATGCACACAGACTGTGTTCTGAGTAAGCCATTGTCTATAGTTTGCTAGTAAGCTAACTTCATGTCCATTCTCTGGTCTAAATTAGCATCATCACCTGTATTTGCATCTGAGGGTGGGTTTTCATTTTGCAGAGGCTCTGCCTCTTCCCTCTGGCCCTCAATTTGCTCTTTTCTTCTAACTTTCGCCACTTTATCTGCTTCTTTCTCTCTCTCCTTCCTCTTAAACATTTGAGTTAGTGTTCGTTGCATTTCTGCTCCTTTGTTCTGAAAACAATGGCGAAACATGTTGGGCTCGTTTATTATCCATCCTTGCCCGCTGCCCTGTGCAAATTGCATTAATAAAGTAGGTGCATTTGGTCGCAAAATGTCCGGGAACAATAAATCAAACGCACCTTTATACAACAGTTAGTTCCGGCCGAGTAATTTGATTGGACAAGAGTTGCCTACCGCCGTACATTTCATGTTAACACAACAGCGCTGGCACTTCACTCAGTTCACTGTGTGTGTATCACTCCATCACTTCACTGCGCCTCCTCCTGCTAGCTGCTGTTAGCTACTCGCCCCACAATTGCCACAAAGTAAACCCATGCCTTGCGGCACATCGCTGCCTGCCTGCCTCTCAGTGGTTGGAAATATTACCGTTTCTGCTTGCTTGCTTGCTTGGGAACTACACTCGCGCAATCCTGGTGGAACTGTTTTTGTTTGCGGAGCGGAGGCAAGCCGCAAGCAAGACTAGACTTGACACAGCCCAGTGCAGGCAGCAGCAGCGGCATTCAGGAGCTGCGTGCTGGAAGTGCAAATCAGCCTACACACACAGCAGGGATTAAAAACCACTGACAGCCAGGTCTAAAACAGGAACAATTTAGAAGCAATTTATGAGAGAGACTGTTGTTTATTAGTAATGACATAACGTCAGCCATGCATTTCCTTGTTGGAAATTATGGATCGACTGCACTCTGCAACAATCGGATTTTGATTGACAGGCAGCTGGATGTCTTCCCCCAACGGCGTTCAGGCACCGAAAGTCTTACCGGAACTGCGCACCGGACATGCAGCAGGCACTTGTTTTGTATGGAAGTCTTGGTGCGTTCTGCTTTGAATGCTCTGCTCCACCTGTGACCCATATAGAGTTAGTTTTGTGCATGGGCGTAAATACACACAGTGCAGCACCTCTGACCCATATAGAGTTAGTTTAGTGCAGGGCCGTAAATACACAGTGCAGCACCTCTGACCCATATAGAGTTAGTTTAGTGCAGGGCCGTAAATACAGACAGTAGGGGCGGCTGTAGCTCAGGAGGTAGAGCGGGTCATCCACTAATCGCTTTGGATAAAAGAGGTCGGTGGTTCGATTCCCGGCTCCTCCAGTCTGCATGTCGAAGTGTCCTTGGGCAAGACACTGAACCCCAAATTGCTCCCGTTGGTGTGCCAGCACCCTGCGTGGTAACCTGCCGCCATCGGTGTGTGAATGTACCTGCTGACTGTAAAGCGCTTTGGATAAAAGCGCTATATAAATGCAGGCCATTTAGACAGTGCAGCACCTCTGACCCATATAGAATTAGTTTTGTGCAGGGGTGTGAATACACACAGTGCAGCACCTCTGACCCATATAGAGTTAGTTTTGTGCATGGGCGTAAATACACAGTGCAGCACCTCTGACCCATATAGAATTAGTTTTGTGCAGGGGCGTAAATCCAGCAGTGCAGCACCTCTGACCCATATAGAGTTAGTTTTGTGCAGGGGCGTAAATCCAGCAGTGCAGCACCTCTGACCCATATAGAATTAGTTTTGTGCAGGGGCGTAAATCCAGCAGTGCAGCACCTCTGACCCATATAGAGTTAGTTTTGTGCAGGGGCGTAAATCCAGCAGTGCAGCACCTCTGACCCATATAGAGTTAGTTTTGTGCAGGGGCGTAAATACACAGTGCAGCACCTCTGACCCATATAGAGTTAGTTTTGTGCACGGGCGTAAATACACAGTGCAGCACCTCTGACCCATATAGAGCTAGTTTTGTGCAGGGGCGTAAATACAGACAGTGCAGCACCTCTGACCCATATAGAGATAGTTTTGTGCAGGGGTGTAAATACACACAGTGCAGCACCTCTGACCCATATAGAGTTAGTTTTGTGCAGGGGTGTAAATACACACACTGCAGCTCCTCTGACCCATATAGAGTTAGTTTTGTGCAGGGTCGTAAATACACACACTGCAGCACCTCTGACCCATATAGAGTTAGTTTTGTGCAGGGGCGTAAATACAGACAGTGCAGCACCTCTGACCCATATAGAGCTAGTTTTGTGCAGGGGTGTAAATACACACACTGCAGCACCTCTGACCCATATAGAGTTAGTTTTGTGCAGGGGCGTAAATACAGACAGTGCAGCACTTCTGACCCATATAGAGTTAGTTTTGTGCAGGGGCGTAAATACAGACAGTGCAGCACCTCTGACCCATATAGAGTTAGTTTTGTGCAGGGGCGTAAATACACACAGTGCAGCACCTCTGACCCATATAGAGTTAGTTTTGTGCAGGGGCGTAAATACACAGTGCAGCACCTCTGACCCATATAGAGTTAGTTTTGTGCAGGGGCGTAAATACAGACAGTGCAGCATCTCTGACCCATATAGAGTTAGTTTTGTGCAGGGGCGTAAATACACACAGTGCAGCACCTCTGACCCATATAGAGTTAGTTTTGTGCAGGGGGCGTAAATACACAGTGCAGCACCTCTGACCCATATAGAGTTAGTTTTGTGCAGGGGCGTAAATACAGACAGTGCAGCATTTCTGACCCATATAGAGTTAGTTTTGTGCATGGGCGTAAATACACAGTGCAGCACCTCTGACCCATATAGAGTTAGTTTTGTGCAGGGGCGTAAATACAGACAGTGCAGCACCTCTGACCCATATAGAGTTAGTTTTGTGCAGGGGCGTAAATACAGACAGTGCAGCACCTCTGACCCATATAGAGTTAGTTTTGTGCACGGGCGTAAATACACAGTGCAGCACCTCTGACCTATATAGAGTTAGTTTTGTGCACGGGCGTAAATACACAGTGCAGCACCTCTGACCCATATAGAGCTAGTTTTGTGCAGGAACGTAAATACAGACAGTGCAGCACCTCTGACCCATATAGAGTTAGTTTTGTGTAGGGGTGTAAATACACACAGTGTAGCACCTCTGACCCATATAGAGTTAGTTTTGTGCAGGGCCCTAAATACACAGTGCAGCACCTCTGACCCATATAGAGCTAGTTTTGTGCAGGGGCGTAAATACAGACAGTGCAGCACCTCTGACCCATATAGAGTTAGTTTTGTGCAGGGGTGTAAATACACACAGTGTAGCACCTCTGACCCATATAGTTAGTTTTAAGCAGGGCCGTAAATACACAGTGTAGCACCTCTGACCCATATAGTTAGTTTTGTGCAGGGCCGTAAATACACAGTGTAGCACCTCTGACCCATATAGTTAGTTTTGTGCAGGGGCGTACATACACAGTGCAGCACCTCTGACCCATATAGAGTTAGTTTTGTGCAGGGGTGTAAATACACAGTGGAGCACCTCTGACCCATATAGAGTTAGTTTTGTGCAGGGGTGTAAATACAGACAGTGCAGCACCTCTGACCCATATAGAGTTAGTTTTGTGCAGGGGTGTAAATACACAGTGCAGCACCTCTGACCCATATAGAGCTAGTTTTGTGCATGGGCGTAAATACACACAGTGCAGCACCTCTGACCCATATAGAGTTAGTTTTGTGCAGGGGTGTAAATACACAGTGCAGCACCTCTGACCCATATAGAGCTAGTTTTGTGCATGGGCGTAAATACACACAGTGCAGCACCTCTGACCCATATAGAGTTAGTTTTGTGCAGGGGTGTAAATACACACAGTGCAGCACCTCTGACCCATATAGAGTTAGTTTTGTGCAGGGGTGTAAATACAGACAGTGCAGCACCTCTGACCCATATAGAGTTAGTTTTGTGCACAGGCGTAAATACAGACAGTGCAGCACCTCTGACCCATATAGAGTTAGTTTTGTGCAGGGGGCGTAAATACACACAGTGCAGCACCTCTGACCCACATAGAGTTAGTTTTGTGCACGGGCGTAAATACACACAGTGCAGCACCTCTGACCCATATAGTTAGTTTTGTGCAGGGGGCGTAAATACACACAGTGCAGCACCTCTGACCCATATTGAGTTAGTTTTGTGCAGGGGGTAAATACACACAGTGCAGCACCTCTGACCCATATAGAGCTAGTTTTGTGCATGGGCGTAAATACACAGTGCAGCACCTCTGACCCATATAGAGTTAGTTTTGTGCAGGGGTGTAAATACACACAGTGCAGCACCTCTGACCCATATAGAGTTAGTTTTGTGCAGGGGTGTAAATACAGACAGTGCAGCACCTCTGACCCATATAGAGTTAGTTTTGTGCACGGGCGTAAATACAGACAGTGCAGCACCTCTGACTCATATAGAGTTAGTTTTGTGCAGGGGGCGTAAATACACACAGTGCAGCACCTCTGACCCATATAGAGTTAGTTTTGTGCACGGGCGTAAATACACACAGTGCAGCACCTCTGACCCATATATAGTTAGTTTTGTGCAGGGGGCGTAAATACACACAGTGCAGCACCTCTGACCCATATAGAGTTAGTTTTGTGCAGGGGTGTAAATACACACAGTGCAGCACCTCTGACCCATATAGAGTTAGTTTTGTGCAGGGGTGTAAATACAGACAGTGCAGCACCTCTGACCCATATAGAGTTAGTTTTGTGCACGGGCGTAAATACAGACAGTGCAGCACCTCTGACCCATATAGAGTTAGTTTTGTGCAGGGGGCGTAAATACACACAGTGCAGCACCTCTGACCCATATAGAGTTAGTTTTGTGCACGGGCGTAAATACACACAGTGCAGCACCTCTGACCCATATAGAGTTAGTTTTGTGCAGGGGGCGTAAATACACACAGTGCAGCACCTCTGACCCATATTGAGTTAGTTTTGTGCAGGGGGTAAATACACACAGTGCAGCACCTCTGACCCATATAGAGCTAGTTTTGTGCATGGGCGTAAATACACAGTGCAGCACCTCTGACCCATATAGAGTTAGTTTTGTGCAGGGGTGTAAATACACACAGTGCAGCACCTCTGACCCATATAGAGTTAGTTTTGTGCAGGGGTGTAAATACAGACAGTGCAGCACCTCTGACCCATATAGAGTTAGTTTTGTGCACAGGCGTAAATACAGACAGTGCAGCACCTCTGACCCATATAGAGTTAGTTTTGTGCAGGGGGCGTAAATACACACAGTGCAGCACCTCTGACCCATATAGAGTTAGTTTTGTGCACGGGCGTAAATACACACAGTGCAGCACCTCTGACCCATATAGAGTTAGTTTTGTGCAGGGGGCGTAAATACACAGTGCAGCACCTCTGACCCATATAGAGTTAGTTTTGTGTAGGGGTGTAAATACACAGTGCAGCACCTCTGACCCATATAGAGTTAGTTTTGTGCAGGGGGCGTAAATACACAGTGCAGCACCTCTGACCCATATATAGTTAGTTTTGTGCAGGGGCGTAAATACACACAGTGCAGCACCTCTGACCCATATTGAGTTAGTTTTGTGCAGGGGGTAAATACACACAGTGCAGCACCTCTGACCCATATAGAGCTAGTTTTGTGCAGGGGCGTAAATACACACAGTGCAGCACCTCTGACCCATATAGAGCTAGTTTTGTGCAGGGGCGTAAATACACACAGTGCAGCACCTCTGACCCATATATAGTTAGTTTTGTGCAGGGGGCGTAAATACACACAGTGCAGCACCTCTGACCCATATAGAGTTAGTTTTGTGCAGGGGTGTAAATACACACAGTGCAGCACCTCTGACCCATATAGAGTTAGTTTTGTGCAGGGGTGTAAATACAGACAGTGCAGCACCTCTGACCCATATAGAGTTAGTTTTGTGCACGGGCGTAAATACAGACAGTGCAGCACCTCTGACCCATATAGAGTTAGTTTTGTGCAGGGGGCGTAAATACACACAGTGCAGCACCTCTGACCCATATAGAGTTAGTTTTGTGCACGGGCGTAAATACACACAGTGCAGCACCTCTGACCCATATAGAGTTAGTTTTGTGCAGGGGGCGTAAATACACACAGTGCAGCACCTCTGACCCATATTGAGTTAGTTTTGTGCAGGGGGTAAATACACACAGTGCAGCACCTCTGACCCATATAGAGCTAGTTTTGTGCATGGGCGTAAATACACAGTGCAGCACCTCTGACCCATATAGAGTTAGTTTTGTGCAGGGGTGTAAATACACACAGTGCAGCACCTCTGACCCATATAGAGTTAGTTTTGTGCAGGGGTGTAAATACAGACAGTGCAGCACCTCTGACCCATATAGAGTTAGTTTTGTGCACGGGCGTAAATACAGACAGTGCAGCACCTCTGACCCATATAGAGTTAGTTTTGTGCAGGGGGCGTAAATACACACAGTGCAGCACCTCTGACCCATATAGAGTTAGTTTTGTGCACGGGCGTAAATACACACAGTGCAGCACCTCTGACCCATATAGAGTTAGTTTTGTGCAGGGGGCGTAAATACACACAGTGCAGCACCTCTGACCCATATTGAGTTAGTTTTGTGCAGGGGGTAAATACACACAGTGCAGCACCTCTGACCCATATAGAGCTAGTTTTGTGCAGGGGCGTAAATACACACAGTGCAGCACCTCTGACCCATATAGAGCTAGTTTTGTGCAGGGGCGTAAATACACACAGTGCAGCCACACTGCCTGCACCCCTGGGGTAGAGGGGCCCGTGGAGAGAGTACTGGGCAGAGAACGGGCCAGTAGCTATCTATAGCAATATCAACATCAAAAAAGGCCCTGTGCTCTCAGGTACGTGCTGATGCTTGTTTTTATGTTTAAATACTTTGACTGTCAGTTATGGATGTCAGAGCACTATCCATGGTTCTGATAACTTGCTATATGACCTTTATTTTCCTCCTATAATAGAGAACCGCAGGAATGAGTCCGGAAGTATACTTCCGGGTTCGTCAGGGGAAAAGTGAATGGGGTTTTAGAATGGGGATTTCACTTAAATGTATAAAATAAGGTCTGTGGTTAACACAAGTTTATGGGAGTGCGAATTTGGGTTCAGCAGGATAATCTTCACAAACGTGAATAACTTTTGGCTTCAAAAATAGCCGGAACCCAGTTCAGAAGCCTGGACCAGATCTGTAACAATCAGGTGCTGAAAAAAGCTGTGTCCATCCGATCAGATGATGCCCACCCTCTGAGGTTCGAATATGAGCTGCTTCCTTCCGGGCTCCACCTTCGTGCCCCCATAGTTAAAAAGAACAGATACAAAAACTCCTTTGTGCCTGTCTCTATCAGAGCGATGAACGCTGCTGGGGTACAAATGTAATGTCTCCCCATCTGCCGTTGCTGTTATTTTATCCTTTTATCTTTATTTATTTATTCTTTTTTTTTTTAATTCCCCCCCCCCCCCCGATTTTTTATCTAATTTTTATCCCCCGTTAGTGCTAATTTTTTTAATTTATTTATCCTGGTTGCTACTCCATCCTCTGTCGATCTGGGGAGAGCCGAGACTGATTCCATGCTTCCTCCGAGACATGGGCAGTCGGTCAGCAACTTCTTTTCACCTGACAGAGGAAGCTTCACCGGTAGGACATAGCACGTGGGAGGTTCACGCTATTCCAACCAGTTCCCCTCCCTCTGAACAGGCGCCCTTAACGACCAGAGGAGGAACCACATTAGCAACCAGGATATTGCATGTTTTTGTGAAGGGGGTTCCTATATGAAGGAAACCCCCGGGAGGCACGGGGAGAACATGCAAACTCCACACAGAAAGGCCCTTTTGCCGACCCCACCCGGGCGGTGGGCACTCGAGGACATGCGGACGGGCACGCAGTTCACCTCGTCCCCAGGTGGGAATCGAACCCACGACCTTCGAGGCGATAGTGCTTACCACTACACCACCGTACCTCCTTCTTTATTTATTCTTAGGGGTACAGTACAGTATATCTGTATTATATACTTTGTCTGCCCTTTGGTCTGGACCGTGGTTTTGCTTTGTGCTTTAATACAATGATACATTGTAGCTCTTTCTTGTAATATAAATGTGCCAAGAGTGAAGGCAGTCACTCGCCACACTGCACTTTGCTACTATGCACTTTATATCTCTACTGTGCACTTTAGATCGCTGCTACTGTTGTCATTTGCACTTTAACTGTTGTGTTGCACTTTAAACTGCTGCTCTAGACTGTTTTTATAATGTTTTTATTGTCTTATTTGTTTTTATGTATGTACTTTGTACTACGCTTTTTGCAACCCAAATTGCCCTTTTGGGACACTTAATAAATCTTGAATCTTGAATCTTTATGACTTTTGGAACGTAAATGTGTTGTTTTTTTATGCCATTTTTAGAAAACACTTCAAAGGGCATACAAGTGATGAACTTTTGTGAAGATTATCCTGCTGAACCCAAATTCACGCTCCACTATATACTAGGGCCCGTCAAGATTGCTGGCACTGGGGCGCGTTGTGACTACCACCGGTTCTGTGTGTCTTTATCGTGCAATCAACCAGGTTTGAGAGCAAAACTATCAACACTGGAATTAATGTTTTATTGCAAGTTACTTGCAATTGAATAATCAACTCTAGAAATCCGCTAATAAACAGTTTATTAGTGTGCATGTAAACGCACTCACTGATCATCAATCACACAAACAACATATTTTGTATTCAAAACGGAGAATTTCGCCGAAAGGTGACAAGTTTGCATCCCCGAAGTAAAATACATTTGTGATTAAAAATGTATTAACACATTAAGTGCCAGAGACGACCTAACTCGTCTTACATAATCCAGCGCTTAAGTGCCAAGGACGAGCTAACTCGTCTTACATAAACATTTTTTTTTTTTGACGGTGGGACATCAATCAACCCCTTTTACATCTTCGAGATAACTATTTGGAGCAAGAGCATGTGTGTAATCTATTTTACCGACCACTAAGTGGCGACAGAGACCGAGAGAAGTCACAGCCACGGGACCCAAAAGCAGCCGCCTCCCGCGGAAATGGCTTGGCGATTTTACAGTCAGAAGCCCGGACACACACACAGAACGGACAGAGATCTCTTCCCCCCAGAGCCGCGGGGGCAACGCGCGAACACACACACACACACACACACACACACACACACACACACACACACACACACACACACACACACACACACACACACACACACACACACACACACACACACACACACACACACACCGCGGGAGCAAGCCATTCAAGGAAATGGCTTGGCGATTTTACAGTAATCCATTTCAGACTCGTCCCCGCACGCAGGCAAGCAGGCAGGCAGGCACGCAGACAGACAGGCAGGCAGCACAACGCGCTTCTGACACGCCCGCTGTTAGGAGGAAGGAGGAGAAGACACACGGAGGGAGGAGTTTGAATGAGAGGGGTGTTTCCTGTTGTTATGGAGGAAATTACTGTTCAAAACTATTGTTTAGAATGTCTGACGGTCTTACTGATGCCAAAAATGAATGGTTAAAGTGACTGTTTCACAAAAAGCCATTTATCTCTGAATAAATTTCCAGACGCTGAAACCATGCTGTACTCAACGGCTAATATCTACATAACTACTAACTCTGCAAACTAACTCTTTTAGACAGAGAAAGCACACATTCTATTAGTTATTTTTAGATGATTGGTGTTCATGAATTCATAACAGAAAAGAATCCTCGGCTGTTCTAAAATGAGCCAGAATCGTCAAAAACACCCCTGGCACAACTTACCTACAGGAATGAAAACATGGCTGGCATTCAATGTGTTAATGCAAATCCAAACATTTTGCTTGCTTTTGAGCTGAATTTTGTGGGCGGGACCTACGCTGCAAGATGTAAGACACGTCTCTATTGGCCAGTCTCGATGGATGTGACAGCTTGGCAACATCCACATTTAGAGAGGGAGTTTTGAAGTCGTGGAGAAGACAGAAAATCAATGCTTACACATAACTTCCATCTTAGTATTAGTAATACTGTAACAATACTGCTAATGGATGCAAGCTGTTACTCCGAACCAGGCTGGCCAATAGAGACGTGTCTTAACAACTTTTTCAGCGTAGGCCCCACCCACGAGATTCAGCTCAACAAGCAAAATTTGTGGACTCGCAAACAAAACTTTTGGATTCACATTACACACAATACATTTTAACCACAATCTGATTTTACTTGCCAAAAAAAAGTGTTCCAGTGTGGAAAGATTTGATCTCAAACCTGTTCTGTTTGTTGGCATGATACAGACACAAAATAAACTCCATAACCCCGCCCCCACCTTTGACCACGCCCCCATGGCTCAACAGATCACTGAGTGAAGCAGAGTCTAATACATTAAATAATCAAACATGTCTCCAGTTGAGTTTAAATCAAAGATCAGCAGGGAGTCACCTCACACTGGAAGCTGAAGCTCTCCCAGTTCTCCCAGTCACAACTTACTGCTCTGTGTCTGTGGATCAGTCCGCCCGTGTCGCTGGAGCCCAGGCTGCCGGCAGAGTGACGCCTCTCAGGGACAAAGTCTACCTCTCTCTCTCTGTGTCTGTCTTTTACTCTGTCTCTATTTGCGTGTGTGTCTCTCTCCCGCTCTCTCACACACACACAAACAAACACACACAAGAAGTAACTGTTTACAGCAGTGACTGTTTTTCATACTGGCGTCAAGCACTGACCACTGTGTGTGTGAGAGAGGATTTAATGTGAGATAAACCACTGTAAGAGGTTTAGTTCTGAGGGAAAACATGCAAAACAGACTCAAAAGTCCACATTAATTATTACCTAATTTTATGACATGGTTTTCAATGGTTATAGATATATCTATATCATATCTATATTATACTGTCACATATGTATATATATATAGTATATATATATATACACACACATTTTTTTTTAAATATGATGGAAAAGCTTGTTTTTTTCCATAATTCCTTTCAAAAAGTGAAACTTTCATAATTCATTACACACAAAGTTAAATATTTCTAGCCTTTGTTTAATTTTTCATAATTTTGGCCTACAGCTCCAGAAAACGCCCAAAACAGTATTTTTGAAGAAATTAGAATAGTGTGAAGAAAATCAGCAGTTACTTCTCAGTTATGACTGACTCCAGCCTCAGTCCACTCTCTCTGAATCTCCGCCAAATTTTTGAATCGTCTTTGCTTGACAATCCGCTGAAGCCCACGGTCATCCATGGTATTTCCATGATATTCACATTTTTTGGAAAGGATCTGTATAATGTGTCTGTGTGTGTAAAGAAAGAGAAGGCTCAGTATGGAAGGCTGATTGTTGTTCTATTTCTTCTTCACCAACATTAAGTGTAAAAAGTGATCTGTTGTAGGCTATATGCTATATGCTCATATCTTGTTTTGTATTTGTTGTTTGGTTGTTGCTTTGGCAAAATATACTCATGTCATGCTAATAAAGCTCAGTGAATTGAAAAAACATCAAATGTAATTGACAGTGAGAGACAGTGCATTGCACTCCGCTGAACTTTTAACCTTTAAGTCCGATCCACAGGTACAAACACAGAAAACTAAATATTAACCCATTCATGTCCACAGTGGAATTTCATAATTCCCTTTACAGCTCAGCTTAAAGTACTAGCTGAGCTAAGCACAATGCAGCCGAACATGGGCTCGTTCATATAAATCTCAAGGATAAAATGTTTCATATGCTTTTCAGCGGGAGGGTTACATGGACGTGGGTTCACTCAGGTCCTGAAACTGATATCCTGACACAGCAAGATAGCAGTTTCACACATCCTCACTAATGGAATTATCCCATTGAAGAAAAAGCCAGCTGACAAGCACTATTGTTTATGACTTTCCTTAAACACCAAAGCAGACAGGGATGCACCGATGTGAACATTTTGGCAGATACCGATGTCGATATGATCTGTCTAAAATCAAGTTTCTATGATAACCAAATACGGTGAATTCGATTTTTTCCCAAAATCAATCATAGATTTACGGCATTGTTTCCTCTCAATATGAACATTTTGGTTGATACAATAACCCATATTAACATTCCTGTTATATTCAGAACCATACCGATATGTTGAAAAATTACGAATGAAAATGAAAAACATCGTCCGATACAAATATGAATCCCGATATATCGTATCTCAAACAGTCAATTTTGCTGCAACTCCACAGCGCTGCTTAATCCAAAACCTTACTTCCGGGAACTTTTGTGAGGTAGAAAAAAACTGGTCCATTGGAGTGAATGGAGATGTCGCAACTCTTCTATTATACGACTCTGGCTCACGCTAACTAGCCCGCTCTTCTTCTGTTGATTCCAAACAAATGTCACACAGAGGATTTTTCACTGGATTATTTTTTAATAAAAAATAAAAATATCACAGAACTAATTATTTACACTGACTGTCAAACAATAACATCATAATATACAACATTTGCCATCAGTGTTAGCCGGCTGCCGTGCTCTTTCTCTCTCTGCATAACATTATACTGGAAATGGCCACCCACTATTGGCTGATCTTTGGCGCCGGGTGATGATGTCACCTTCTACACTGTTGTACTCTGTGTAGAAGCTACAGGAAGCAGAGGACAACAGGTGGTGACATCATCACCTGGCAACGAAGATCAAAGATGTCAGGCTGGACAATGGTTTGATTTGGGGGTTGCTCTTTCAGAGTTACGGTTTCGTTCTCTATTGACTTGCACTAGCATCGCTAACACGCTAATCGCAGGTGGAGCGCCGCAAACTGATGTACACGGGGACGGATAGAGATCAATAGCATAGGCTGAGACTGCCCCGCCCCTTTACTGGAGACAGGGAGAGTTCATCCGTCCAGCTCCACTGAAACAGAGCCGAGGGTTCGAGTCCTGCACAGTCAAGACTCCACTGTTGTGGATGGAATGTGGCCAAACATACCATCACCACCATGGCGACAGGGACGCCTCGTTACAGAGTCCACTTCAAACACCTGGACAGAGAGAGACAGACAGAGAGAGAGAGAGAGATGAATTTCAGATTGACAGTCATAAGCAGAGAAGAGAGACCTTCTCTCATCTCCAGGGTTCCTCAGATACCAAACGAGGGGCAAAAGGATGAAGAAGCTCTTCAGATAAATGAGCCACTTTTTTTTTTCTCCCCCGATTTTTTATCCCATTTTTATCCCCCATTAGTGCTAGTTAATTTATTTATCCTGGTTGCTGCTCCACCCTCTGCCGATCTGGGGAGAGCCGAAACTGGCTCCATGCTTCCTCCGAGACATGGGGCAGTTAGCCAGCCGCTTCTTTTCACCTGACAGAGGAAGCTTCACCGGTAGGACATAGCACGTGGGAGGTTCACGCTATTCCAACCAGTTCCCCTCCCTCTGAACAGGCGCCCTTAACGGCCAGAGGAGGAACCACATTAGCAACCAGGATATTGCATGTTTTGGTGAAGGGGGTTCCTATATGAAGGAAACCCCCGGGAGGCACGGGGAGAACATGCAAATTCCACACAGAAAGGCCCTTTTTGACGACCCCACCCGGGCGGTGGGCACTCGAGGACATGCGGACGGGCACGCATTCCTTCAGCGTTCACAGCGTCCCAGGTGGGAATCGAACCCAGGATCTTCGAGCTGTGAGGCGACAGCGCTTGCCACTGCACCACCGTACCCCCCCCCCATAAATGAGTCACTCTTGACCAGGGAGGCACATCCTGCATCATATATGGTCTCCGTATCGTCATCGTGTGCGCATGAGCAACAGTCACATGGCAGGACGTGCAAATTTCAAGTAAGGCAAAATATACTGTGGGCTATCTCATCAAAAGGGCCTGTCTGTGTGTGGAGTTTGCATGTTCTTCACGTGCTCACCGGGGGTTCCTCTATAATAGAACCCCCCACTATAAACATACAGGAATATGGTCGTCTGACCAGTGGCGGTTGGAAGAAGTTGGTCCCCGGGCGCTTCAATGGAGCTGCCCACCGCTCCTGACCCGACTACGGAGGAGGACGAGCCAGGGTGGGAAAATAAGGACGACACATTTCAAGGTGCCTCCAAAGCGTGTGCGTGTATAATGGCTGCCGTGCACGTATGACATAGAGACACTGCAGACTGCAGAGCGTGTCATCATTCAGAAACCACGCCCAAAACAGGGGAAAACAAAAACTCCCCCCCAATCCTGGCGTTCTCCTATGTCACGTGTTGCACACAAAGATCATATATACAGAAGATGAACACTCCCAACTTATTTCCTTGACAGCTAGATCCACATTTTTCTTCTCGCCAATTCTCAATGGCTTCCTTGTTTTGCTCAGGAGTACAAAAAAACTTTCATTGGCAAATTTTTACATTTGTTGTCTGCGCAGCCCACCACACAACAGCTTTTAGCTACGTTTAATTCAAGGAAAATGACGCTGGTGTGTGGGAGTGAATGGAGAGCTTTCCCCCGTGATGGGCGTGGCCTATGCAGTGTCTCTATTGTGAAAAATGTAGAAAAGGGTCCATAATGGCCCACCGTCAGGCCTGTTCTTGGGGCAGTTGATGCCCACGAGCCGGCGCGCCAACGACGTAATGACGATGACACCGCCGTGACATCATCAATGATAACGTCAGAGTTCACCTGTGAGGTCATCGGCAATGTCAGGCGGTCTAGGCTGACTGTGATGGCAGACGGGACTTTACGGGGTCACCGATGATGTCATACCTCCTCTTGACGTTGTGACATCACCAATGATGTCATACACCAAATGTGGGGATATATACAAGGTGTTCTGTGACGCTGTATCCTGTATTCCTACTTCCTTACTTCCTATTCTACTTCATAATGTCTACCCTTCCCACGACCAAATCCGAACCCAAGCTGAATCCTGGCTGCCTTACAACCAGCCAGGCCCTGGTGACTGGCTGCCTTACAACCAGCCAGGTCACGAGTGGTATTCCTTTAACCGCGTCCGAGGACCGACATCTCTGTGATTCTAACCGATTACGGCCCGTGAGCCCTCAACTACGATCCAGCACACTTCACACCGAGGCAAGCCCAAAAGCTTCCTCACAAATTGGTCCTTCGAACAAGAGTTATCTGTCCTGCTAAATTTAAGTCAAACATCACGTCAGGCTACTGTACTGCTGCTTGATACAAAAGGAAAACTCACACCGCTCTCATTTTCCATGACTAATATAAAGAGACGTCTGTCTGATAGAGCGAGATTCATTTTAACAGGCAGAGTGAGTGATCATGTTACAAACGAGTTTGTCTTTGTGCAGTATGCAGCACAGCGATCACAGCTACAGCAGGAGATGGAGCAAAACAGAAGGTTTAGGAGTAGTGTTGGAGCCAAATATTTCACTTGACAATTTATTGAATATTTTGTTTTTGTTTATCGAGGAATTAATATTCATTAAGCAATTTAAATATGAAGTGTTGTGTTATGGATTGTGTTTTTTTTTTGGGGCAATTCCTAATTATGATGGATTGTTGATGTTGATTATTGAGGTTATTGATGCATGTCGGCCATGTTAGCCTCTTGTAGCTTAGCTTTGGCTCGTAGCTGCCGGGTTCAGCATGGGGCCTCAGAGATCAGGACGACGCCTTTTTTTGTCCAAACGAAATGTTCTCCGGTCTCTCCTGATTCTGAATGTAGCTGAATCGCTCTTTTGGTCCAAGTCAAACTCTTTTTTTGAAGGATTTTTCAAAACGTATATGGAAAAATGAATGGGGAATGAAATCTCTTATCTCTTGCTGAACCCTGAAGAGGGCTTGACTTTGCCACTCTATATGGTGCAGCCCTAGTTGCCATGGTAACTGACCTACACTTACTCTGATCTCGGTTTTTGGAGCAGAAAATCTCGGATTGCCGTGAGGTAACAGAGCTTGATCTGGAATAGCCCTCTGGTCTGTGTGTGTGTGTGTGTGTACCTGGTCTCTCTGTGTGTGAGCAGACACTTGGAGCAGCAGTAGCGCCCCCCACAGGACGTACAGGTGTAGTGCGAGGGGAAGCCGCAGACTGAGCAGAAGTGCCGGGGGGGCAGCGAGGAGGGCGAGGCTGCCGCTGACAAGTAGTTAGGCTCCGCCTTATCCGACAGGTTCTGCCAATCACAAGACAGGGGGCAGGGTCAACTGACAGACTCTCGGACAATGAGAAAGCAGAGGAGAAGAAACAGAACACACACACACACACACACACTGATATTGTTTTGTACCAGGTGTCAATCACCAATATCAACCATTAAGCCCCGCCCACCTCCTCCTCCAGCAGAGTGGTGAAGTTCTTCCTGAAACGCTGTTTGAAGTGATCGCCCCTCGTCTTCCTCTTCTTCTTCCCTGGGGGGAGAGAGAGAGAAGACACAAGTTGGGTTTCCATCCAAGTGTATCACAAATTTGAACAGAATTTTCATAAAATCGGCAAAAGAAAATGTGAAATTATGTATTTCCATCACTGGTGTTATGTGGATATTAGAAGTTGGTGTGCAGTCAGTTGTGCCGTCTGTCTGCCTGATGAGTAAAACCAGATACGTGTTGTTGTCTTGCAGCTGTATGAAAAACATCTATTACAAGTTGTTTGATTACGCACAACTCAAAAGCAGGTGAGACTCGACGGAAAACCAACGAGGTAGGGTAGAAATGAGCGATGAGGACGATGAAGAGGACGAGGCACGGTAGGCTAGAAAGGAGCGTGCTCTGTTTCTAGTCATGTATAATCCACAGAGCAGTTACTGTCAGTGAATAAAATGTAAGGTCTTCTTCCATTAAAACGCGGTCTAAACCTTCTAATTGTGTCTAAATCTGTTCCTTTATTTACCTCACAAGTGTATTTAGTGATGCCAACATGTGGAATGCAGTAACTTTTTTTGAATGGGGTTTGGTTAAACTGGAGGTAACCAAGATTCGCTTCATCCGTTTCCACTGCATTAGTCGCATTTTACCTTTTATCGATACACCAACTTTTCCACCTCCCACAAGCCTGAAATCTTCTTTTGTGATATTTGTTTGTTCCCCAACCCCCCCCCCCCCCACCCCCACCACACACACACACACACGCATATTTTTTCCTGGTGTTTCCACTCATGCGCAAATTCAAGAAAAAACTATCCTTGAGGCCAAGTTAATGGTTGAGGCAAATTTGATGAAATTTCGTCAAGGTATTCCTGAGATATTGCGTTAACAAGCTTGAAAATGGCATTGGAGAGGTCACAGAGACCTTGACCGTTGACCTTTGATCACCAACATCTAATCAGACCATCCTTGAGTCTAAGTCGATGTTTGAGGCAAATGTGATGAAATTCCGTCAAGGCGTTCCTCAGATATCGCGTTAACGAACATCGGACGGACGGACAACCCGGATCCATAATGCCTCCGGCCTGGCTATCGCCGGCAGAGGCATAAAAACATGTGGATGAAAACCCACCTAGAGAGTGTCAGAGAGAGAGGCCGACACACTACACACACACACACACACACACACACACACACACACACACACACACACGAAGGTGTATAATATTCTTTAAATCAACACACATCTCTCTTACAGTGCCGGTAGAGCAGCCATATTGAAATCTCTCTCTCTCACCTGGCTCCTCTGTCTCACTGAAGGCCGGCAGGCGGGCAGTAGGACCTGGGGGAGGCAGGGAGGACAGCGGGTCGTCCTGGAAAAAACAACATCATCATCATATGGGGCTGAGAGACATCTGTGACGACATCCTACCACTCTGCTGAATCCTGACTCCTGATTGGCCTAGGGGAGAAACCTGAGCTCTGACACCTCTGTGTCACATCCAATCATATCTACCGATTTCTACAACCGATAAAATGGTGCTTTAATTATGCACAAATGCTCGATGACTAAATGCTCAACGCCATATTTGACATAAGCTAAGTTGAAGTAGTTTTCTTATTTTGCACAGTGAATTTTGCCCATTTTGAAAAGCACTGTATTTATGTCTGCATCTGCTAGTGGACCATCGCCATAGGAGTAAGCATAATAATGTGTTCATTCCACTACAGGAGAGACGACATGAGGTCGTGAAAAATTCTGCTCATCTGCATCGGACCAAAGAGTTGGAGATTGAGAATATAAAATCTAGACTCAACGCGAGACTCATCATTCATTCTTCATTCTTCGTCTAAAATGGCCAGTGCCCAGGTTTAAGCTCAAACACAGCATTCTTTGGCTGTCATTTCGGGTTCAACTGCTCCACAGCGCCGGATGTATCGGTTCGGTCCTCAGTGGTTGGGAGGTTGTACTGCAGTTTACAATTTTGAGCATCGGGTCCAGCAATGTGAATAAGGGCTCGATATTGGAAACTACGCAATATTTGGGATTAAGATGGCACCCATATCTTGGATAAGAACATTGTGTCTGAGGTGGGTACAGTTTTATTGTGATTGATAACGTCTATCATAAGCTGCAGCCATTTTAGCCGAGCCTGCAGTGCAATACAGGCTTGCGCATCCGAGACGAAGAATGAAGAATGAATGATGAGTCTCGCGTTGAGGCTAATAAAATCCAACATGTTGGAGCCTACCTGGAAGTTGTCTTTCTCCAGAGCCTCCAGCTGTCTGCTCAGTCTCCTCTGTCTGGTCGCTTCATCTAAAACTCTACGCTGACCTGCCTCCACACGAGCTGAGAGAGAGACAGAGACATAGAGAGAGGGGGAAGGGGGGGTCGTGAGAAGTTACATTCAAAACTATTGCATCTCCATCATGTCTTTATTGGGAAATGTAGTCTCTCGTAAGCTTGCGAGGCAGCTGGATTCACACGAGATGAGATGACGATGTGAAAACAAAGCATCTGGCAGCGTTAAGATTGCAACTTAAACCCCCTGTCCAATGGTTTATGTTCCACACTTTAGTTTGGCTCAGCTCCAACACAGCGCCACCTTCAGTCAGATCTCCACTTTTACACAGAGATGCAAACTCATGGACAGAGGCGACCGATACCAGAGCAGACACAAAACTACAACCCGACCCATATATCAGTCGGCCGATATTGGCCTATCACAGTAATATCGGTACTGGTGTATGTTGTCCAATATGCGCAGATTTTTTGTTTTGTTATATAGGCATGCTATATAATAACAAAAATATATATATTTATTTTTAACTTCCCTGTGAAGTTCACTGTTTCAGTACATAGATGTCATTTTGGACAATAACGTTTATTGTTAAACTATAAAATATCCTGCCTCCATTACATATCTTTGTCACAAGTGTTTGATATTTGAGGGATCATTGCAAAAAAAAAAAAAAAAAAAAAAAAATGTTTAAACGTTTATTTATGTACACACATTAATTAGTTTGCATCCCTGTAGATCAGGGGTTTTCAAAGTGGGGCTCCAAACCGTTTCAGAGGAGGCTCAGTGAATGGTAGTGAAACAAAACATTACATTAGTTATCAAAAGGAGATCACATAATTATAGCCAAATGCGTGTGACTCCCAGAGTCAGAAACTAATACATTCCAGGTTGACAGCGGTCTGCTTCCTCTGAAATAACAGCTGTAGTCTGGTGGGCAGGGAGTGACTCCCTACACACAATCTGACATGTCTTCTGCTGCGTTTTAATCTGTGGACATGTCTTCAGCTGCGTTTTAATCTGTGGACATGTCTTCTGCTGCGTTTTAATCTGTGGACATGTCTTCAGCTGTGTCTGACGTTAGAGGGCTTTGTGTAACTAGGACGCGTAAGTTAACGCTAGCTGCCTGCAGCTAAAACCTGTGGTAAGCATAGCAGACAGCTAGCTAACGTGTTCACAGCATTGAGACATATGTCGATGGTTCTTCACAGCCTGTGAGCAGAGCGCCTCCCAGCGGCCAGTGTGTGCTGAAGCAGACGTGCTGTTTGTGTTATTTAACCTGTTTAAAGACCAAAACTCACCCGAGGACTTCTTCTCCAGCACCATGACGGCTAGCTGTTAGCTGTGTGTTGTTGCAGTAGC
Organism: Poromitra crassiceps; assembly: GCF_964638095.1. Classification (NCBI taxonomy): domain Eukaryota; kingdom Metazoa; phylum Chordata; class Actinopteri; order Beryciformes; family Melamphaidae; genus Poromitra; species Poromitra crassiceps. Next base: position 4,677,849 of record NC_139628.1, read on the forward strand.
TGAGTTCCTTCTACGGCAACTGAGAGGGTCCAACTACTTAACGGAGCGCGCTCTGGCTACATTCTGGCCATTCTTCTTCTTTGCTTTTTTTGGGCGGATTGCAATCCCAACTTTTAAGGTGCATGCCGCCGCCTACTGTACCGGAGTATGTACAACAGGATCAAGTTTACATTAGTCTAGGAAAGAAGAAATCAAAATAAATGAGTGGAAATAAATATTGCCCCTCTCTGTGTTACCCACACCTCATCTCCATTTGTTTCTAGTATCCCTTTAAAATCCCATCCTCACCCAGTTGCAAACGTAGGCCTACCCTTTCTTCAAACAGTAGCCTACATTAATACATGTTCAGTATTTCCAGTGATATTACATTGTGCACATGCTTAGTGAACTGACTTTTCCCAATAGAAATCCAGTCAGTGTGGTCACCTGAACCTATAGGACAGGACTCAGGTCTTTTACAGGCTCAGCATGTCCACAGAGAGCTTATTTACCGACAGTTTGGGCACGGGACAATGTTTTGAGCTGATTTTCAGCTGGAGCATATTTTGGTAAAGATATTTTACTTCAAGAACAGAATTTGTTATTAATATTCAGCAACCCTAAATTTCCAAACAATATGTATTTTTTTCTAACTTCTAAAATGAAATTCTTGAAGAAGTTGCAGAAGGGCATGTGGTGGCATAAAGGTTAGAGAAGTGAGCTTATAACCAGAAGGTCGTGAGTTCAATCTCTCGGTGGGACCGGCAGGATCAATCTGGGTGGGGAAAGTGAAAAGCAGCGCTTGCCCCTCCCTCATTACCACCACTCTTGAGGTGCCATTGAGCAAGGCCCTTAACCCCCAACCGCTCCAGTGGAGCTGCTCAGTGGCCAACAGATCAGACTGTGGTACTGGTCAGTAGGCTATAGGAATAGGAAGAAAAAAAGTTACCATCTTATCACTTGTGAAGTCACATTTAAAAACCTGTAATAACAAATTGACCACAACTTTTGATTTATGCAAATTCTTCAGGATTATACCTGCCATTAAACCAGTACCCCCCCAGACACAAAATGTGTTGTTTGAACCATATTTCTCCCAAAAAAAGCAGTGCGGAAAAAATACATTTGAGGCAAAAAAAACTATTCAGCAATGTAAATAATGTTTTAATCCATTTAGGTTTCATATGCAACTATTTCATAAAAAAAAAATATATATATAGACACGCATACAAAAGTTCCCCCTATCAATCATCACTTATGGCCTTACTTACATGGAGCGACACTGCCCTCTGCCTGTGTTGGCAATGTTTTGGTTGTCTGGGATGTTTTTGGGTGGATACATTGTGTAGTGTATTGCATTGTTCACAGTGCAACAGTCAGCGCCGGACTAAAACCAGGAAATAGAGCTCCTTCCCAGATCAATGTTTGAGCTGTTTGGCGCTCATCCCTCGATGGTTTGAAAGTGTGTGTGTGTTTATTTGTGTTTTTATAGCACTAGCGATTCCTAGGCTTGGCCTTGCCCGCAACTCGGCTGCTGTGTGGCCAATGAGAGCAGCATCACTGATGATGTCAGATTTATGACATCACTGATGTGGTCACAGTGGGATTTATGACATCACTGATGTGGTCACAGTGGGATTTATGACATCACTGATGATGTCACAGTGGGATTTATGACATCACTGATGTGGTCACAGTGGGATTTATGACATCACTGTTGTGGTCACAGTGGGATTTATGACATCACTGATGATGTCACAGTGGGATTTATGACATCACTGATGATGTCACAGTGGGATTGATGACATCACGGATGATGTCACAGTAGGATTTATGAAATCACTGATGATCTCACAGTGGGATTTATGACATCACAGTGGGACAATCACATTGGGACAGAGAAACAGTTTACCGGCGCTCTCTCTCTCCACATAAACACAACCTCGCTCGACCAGATAAACACAGAACACAGAAAAACAATGTCCTATCACTAAAATAAACAAGGCGCAGTGTCTCTCAAAATAAACACACTGCCACACTATTATATAGGCCAGAAGTGATCATTTTGAGGGGAAACTTTTGTATAATTATAGCTGTTTTTTTTTTATGAAAAGGGTTCCATAGCAAATCTTTAAAAATAAGCTACCGTCAACAGAAGTTGATACGGTAACTTCGGCAAGCCACAAGGGACAATGTTGCAATACATGGAGCCCGTTACTTAATGTTTGCATCTGGTGTAAACCAACATAATACACTTACTGTGAACTCATATTATATAGGTATATATTAAAAGTGGTCAACTATTCTGCAAATAAAATGTAATGTAATAAATAAAAGTTGCCTCCCTATCGACAACTAATACTAAAGTTAAGATATTCATCTAATTTTGATTTCCAACAGGTAATCAGTCATTATTCTAATCTAAATGATGAATTTAAAGTCAGTCTTCTATCACCAGCACCAGTTCAACATGACATTTTCTTCTGGCAGCAGGAGAAACAAACGCACCCAGTCGTACAGTCAAATTATTTATTAAAATCTCAAAACTTTATTTCTGAATCGTAACAAATAATTTAATGCAGTTTGTACAAAGCAAGAGAACAGTTGTTCTTTGGAAAGGCACGCATGGAGAAATCCTCAGTCCAGTCTGTTTGATCTGAAAACTGCTATCACCTGAAAACACACCGTTAAATAGATATATTTTTCTTAATTTCTGACAGAATATGAATCTGGAGATACGAGGATTTCACTGGACGAGGAAGACAACTACTGAACTACAACATGGAGGCAAAAACTAAAAAAACAACAATGAAAACTACAAACACAATGATGAAGAATAAAACATACAAATATAAAGGCCTTTAGTTTTTTTCCTCAGTCATAATATTATGAAATATCTGGACTCAGTCCGAGTTTACACTCGACCCAAACTCCCTCCGGATACATTTATAAACAAACAAAAACTTTCCCCCACAAAAACAACATTCAGTGTTTGGGAATCAAACTCTTCAACTCAGAACAGCTTGTTCCAATCCGAGCAATCTGATTGGTCGAGGCTGCCTTCCGATTTGCTCCGATAATACCCATGACCCCCGACGGCTAGCTTGCTGGTTGCTACGGAAAATCTCGCGGTAACCGTGGTAACCGTGCAACTCGCTCGCTAGTCGCTAGTGACAATAATTCTTAACGTACATTCACGATTTTAGAGAAAACTTTCCGGATAGAACAAGTTAGTGTCATGGTGAGAAACAACCTTTTAAAAATGTGAACATCTAGCAGAAAATGTTTCAAATTTGCCAGTCACTAAATCGCAATATTTTGTGTCTGAAATCTACCAGCCACTTCACTGGTTAGTGTTCCAAAAATCCTAGTCCTCCAGAGGGCACCCCCCTACCCCCCTTTGTGTGTGTGTGTGTGTGTGTGTGTGGGGGGGGGGGGGGGGGGTGGCATTACGGTTACCATGGCGATGCGTCTGAGTCCCCATGGTCTGACTCACTGGAAGCAGGCTGCGGGGATAAGCTCTGCCATTGTGCCAAACATTTCAGTCAGAGCGAAAGTAAATTCCCTTCTGCTCCCTGCGTGTCAGTGCTCTCAAATGCCTCCGCCGCTGTGAAACGACGACGACGACGCTAGCGCGCTGAAAACGCCAAGTTTTTGATTGTGCAATATAGCAGGCCTGCTTTGTACTTTGGGTGGATGGTTGTAAAGATAACAGAGCCTTTTTCCCCCGCTTAGACCAGAGTGAGAGTAAGAGGAGCCAGACTTCTCTCCTGTGCTGGTACAGCGCAGGAGATCGACCGTCTGGCAAGCGACACTAGAACAGTTTACAACCGGTTCCAAAATGTCCAATTCCTCCGAATCGTCGTGTCTCCGAGGTGATCGATAAGCAGAATCGGTAATGGCATTGGTATCAATAACATTTGATCAATTCCCATCCTTTACTGAACACAATGCTGTGGATGTGTGGGGGACGTTAAGGCAGCATCTCCTAACAGTGTGAGGGATGTGACAAAACAACAGAAGAAGAACCTTGATGGTCATGACATTGACATTAACAGACACACACACAGCTGGAGTGTCTTGTGAATGCGCTGCTTGCATAGATTCAAGTAGTGTTTAGTGTGAAGAAAGGCAGCATTGATCAGCCACTTGTCATTACCAACACGTCCTGTGGTGACAAAATGATCCGTCACCTCCCTCACCTTAACCAACACCGTCACGTTTTCAAAGGAACGACGGAGGGATGGAACCGGTGGCGTCAAACAATGATGAGAAAGGTTCCCTGTGTTACGAGGTGAGGCCAAGGAGTCCTGACAAACAGTCAACACAGGATGCTTTGGGAATGACAACACGCTGTATAGACGGTTTTCACAGAATTGTGTTGCTATGGGAACAGTTTGAAACCTTGCTTATTTCCTGTTAGCTATTGTATTGGCAAACACTGCAACAGGAAGTAAGCGAGGGACAATTTAGAAGGTTTAGGTTGTCAACTTAAAACCATCCATTGATGGATTATTGTGCTGTTAAAACATGAATGCCTCTGATTAATGAGGAAGACGTGCACCTCAACCAATCATCTCTCTCTCTCTCTCTGTCTGTCTGTCTGTCTCTCTCTCTCTCTCTGTCTGTCTGCCTCTCTCTCTCTCTCTCTCTCTCTCTGTCTGTCTGCCTCTCTCTCTCTCTCTCTCTCTGTCTGTCCTTCCATCAATGATCTCCAGTAAAATAAAGTGACTGGTTCTGAAATGTTGCGAAAATGTCACATAGTCAGGGTTCCCCACTGTGGTCAAAACTCCAGGACTTTCCAGAGCTTTCACTGGCATAAATACGTACAAGTCTTTATAATTAAGTGGGAGCACTTCCATGGTCAAATATATAAAACTCCATGACTTTTAAATGACTTCCCCTAACAAAGTGTTTGACTGACCGAAACATGTTCAATTCAATTACTTTCTCATGACTTTTCCCAAGTTCAGTCAGGACACTTCCATGACTTTCCATCATCTAAAAATGTAAAATTCCCTGACTTTCCAACGGGAGTGTTTCCGTGTCCTAAAGATGTAACATTAAATGAATGTTTTGGAAAGTCGTGAAACAGTCAGAAAACGTCCATGACCGCGTGACCGAAAAAGTGTTCAATTGCACGACTAAGTCACAGCGTTTCCAGGATTTTCCTTAACGTAAGCATGTCAATTCCATGATCGTTTCATGACTTTTCCAAACTAAAACAGAACACTTCCATGACGTTCAGTAATCTAAAAATGTCAAATTACCTTGACTTTTCCATGACTAATACGGAGTGTTTCCATGACCTAAAAATGTCAGATCAATTGTTTTGGAAACATTCCATGACTTTCCACCAGTAATTCACCATGCTTCCATGACTTTAAGTGGGAATGTTTCCATGAAACATGGTCAATTCCACGACTGTTTTTCAGAAAGTCCTGAAACAGTCAGAGAACTTCCACGACTTATCTGTAATATTCCATGACTTTTTTCCAGGACATTCCATAACCTAGAAATGTACAGTGGGAGTGTTTCACAGACCTAAAAAATGTAAAAATGCAATCACCGTTACATGACTTTCTCAAATCTATAAATGTCAATTTCCGATGTTTTGGAAAGTCATGAAACTGTCATGAAAACACACACACACACGCAGGCAGAGCAGTAAGGTGTGTGAGTGGTTGGTTGGGTGGCTCCTCCTGCAGTTCGTTCTGTTTCTTCTGGATGTGATGGGGAAGGCTATGGCACGCCGTGTTCACATTTAATAGCCAAGTTTGACTATTCTGAATTAACATTACAGATATCAACAAAACTCATTTTGTCCACATTTTCATTCAAGACGTCTATAACGTCAAAAAGAACATTTCCGATATCTGCAACGATATTCTTCATAGGACAAATGATGTCACGTTTGCCATTCATGTGTATGTATGGGGTTGGTATGGGGCTGTTAGCTACGTAAAGCTAACAGCTTTATGCTAAGCTAAGCTCCTCTTTGACTCATGTTGCCTTCAAGTGGAGGGCTGATGACTGAGTGACCCAACGATCGCTTGTTAACCAGTTGGAGTCACGCTCTTTCCACGGGGCATCGTCTTTGAAACCCGTTGTTGATAATAAAGCAATAATGCAGCTCGCAGCTAAGCTAACGTTACGTCGGTGTTGGTAGCGGATGTGTGGATCTCGGCCGCAGACAAAGAGTATTGAAGGTTAAGAGATGAAGCTCTTGTGCTTGTTTTTGACAACAGCGCTGCAGCCATGATGTTGCAGTGGAACAAGCTGTTAAGGTCTCATTATAGTGGAGCGAGGCTCCGTGAGGCGGAGCTCCGCGCATCACGTGTGGACCTCATGCTGGGGCAGATGCTTTATAGTCAGAACGGCAGCCAAGTGATCAGCATGTTGCATTGTACACAGCCCGTGAAAAGTCGCAATGAAACGCTATTATGTGCAGTACTGAGTGCGCTTTGCACATGAATCAATCACCAAACTTGTTTTTACTGAATAGCCATTTCAGTTCTCAGCCCTGATAGCCTACTCACTGTGCTGCTTTTAATCTCTCTCAACACAACACATTTACTTGTTGAAATGACTAAAAACGAACAGTTGCAAATCAACGTTTATAGCCTACCACATGGGTCAAGAAATGTGGTGAAAACACAGCTCAGTGTTCAGTGGCTTGAAAGCGGCCATGTTTGGAGAGAAGTCGTGCGGAGGTCGCGCTGTGAGAAACATCTTCAGGTACGTGCTGTGCAGCTGCCCCTCGCTCCTCCCCCGGCACGGCGACCATAAAACAAGCTTTAGCCTTCGCTTCTTATCAACGTAAGATCTTTGGCACAGAATCAGATGATGTAGAAATATACAAACATACTGCATATTAGAACGTTCCCATAGAACCCCAACCGTTATACAGGTAGGACAACTGACTGGAGGGCCTTTAAGGTATCTAACAAGGACATTGTAGATATCTTGAAATGAGGGGAATTAATATCTTGAACTGCAATTATGACTAGTGAGAAAAGATACATACATCATGAGAAACAACATACGCATGAATGGCAAAAGTCATTATTCCTAGGAAGGATGTCATTGTGGAAATGTTCTTTCGACGAGGAAGAATTGAATTACAGATATCTGAAATAAATATCAAGTCTAGCTACTAAATGTTAAAACGGCTTGCCATAGGAAGGCAGGTAGTGAGGTTCACTCACACACACACACACACACACACACACACACTCACACACACGCACGCACAAACACACACACTCTCAGGGGTCTACGAAGGAGACCATGATGTAGCGCGTGCCCTGTGTGGTGGGCAGGCCCTCATGGTAGTGCGTGAGCCGGCCCGGGTGCATGAAGCTCCACCCCTTCTTGGGAGACTCCACATTGCAGTCATAACGCAGGAACCTGCAGCCCCCGCCCTGAGAGAGAGAGAGAGAGAGAGAGAGAGACACACACACACACACACACACACACACACACATATACAGAAAGACAGACCACATAGTAAATATTACAGCTTACAGACCCTGTGATCAAGAATATAATAGAGCAGAGATGATCATGGCACTATTGTCTCGTGTGTGTGTGCACGCGCGTGTACCTGGTAGTCCACTCCCTTGTTGTTCAGGGCGATGTTGATGGTGAAGGTAGAGGAGTCGTGATGCGGTCGGAGAGACGGCTGCTCGTCTGGACGGTAGCGCACCACAAAGTTCATGATGGCCTGGGCCTGCAGAAGAACACTTACAGTAAGTTCACCCAGAACTAGTCTCGGCTCCCAGACGTTTGGTGAGCTGCGCCACCAAACGTCTGGGAATTTCACTGTCAGAAACTGTCTGTCCGAGCCCGGCGAGAACGGCCGGCAGCAGACACGCCTACATTTATTATTAGAATTTTATTTGGTAGCGGCAATGCCATTTATCATAGTCCTAACACAGAGCATGAAGCTGATATGCTCCAAACAAAATTTATAGCTGTTGTTTATTTTACAATAATGTTTCCTACCCGGAAGTGGTCCGCTTGCTACTGTGAGTCATCAGTAGGCTCTGTAACGTTAGCCTCGGGAGTCTGGCTTATCGCTGGGGGAAAGACCTCTAGCCGCCGGGGCCGGATGAAACACGTCCTATTAACAGGTTATGTTTGTTTCTAAGTGATTAATATGTTTCTCCGCAAACGCGGCGATGTTTTGCGAGAGACGGGTTCTGCATGAGCGTCACTGCCCCCAGAAAGCAGGCCCGCCCACAACACTCATGATTGGTTCTCCGATGCAAGGCTTCCAACAGCGCCACCTAACGTTATGCAAAGATTTAAATAGTAATATTCTCAGTCTTACAGGAGTGAAACGGATTAAGACTGAGGGCTGAGTCTAACCCAGAACAGAGTAGACACATCCTACTGAAAGAGCTCGACAGCTCTAGGCATCTGTCCCGTGTCTCTAGAGCTCTACAATCATGATGACATGTTTTTTTCTCTAACTGTAACTGTTACCTTTTTTTGTATCCTAATTCCAGTAACCGGATAACATGTAATCAGTTACTTCCCGAGCCTGGTGTCTAGATACCCTAGCCCATGTTCCTTCCTTTGTTTTAATGTGTATAAGATGTCTGATACCATACTGCCATCCATACACACTTTAAAATCATGCACTTTCATTATTATATTATACTTGTACTTTTTATTATTATTATTACTATTAATTATTTAACTGGAGCTAGTTGATTGTCGGGGCTTTCCAAAGTATGTGTGTATGTGTTTCTTTTTATTTTATGTCTCTTTTTTACCTATTCTGTCCTGTTGATGTGTTTTTTAAGCTCTTGCGCCCCAATTCCAATGTGCTCTCTGCTGCAAATGGTAAATAACTCTGACTCTGATTTGTGTTACCTTGGGGTAGTACCCGGGGTAAAGTTTCCAAGTCACAGGGATGATGTGTGTGTGTGTGTGTGTGTGTGTGTGAGTGTGTGTACCTTGGGGTAGTACCCGGGGTAAAGTTTCTCAGTCACAGGGATGATGATGTGTGTGTGTGTGTGTGTGTACCTTGGAGTAGTACCCGGGGTAAAGTTTCTCAGTCACAGGGATGATGTGTGTGTGTGTGTGTGTACCTTGGGGTAGTACCCGGGGTAAAGTTTCTCAGTCACAGGGATGATGCGTGTGTGTGTGTGTGTGTGTGTGTGTGTGTACCTTGGGGTAGTACCCGGGGTAAAGTTTCTCAGTCACAGGGATGATGTGTGTGTGTGTGTGTACCTTGGGGTAGTACCCGGGGTAAAGTTTCTCAGTCACAGGGATGATGTGTGTGTGTGTGTGTGTGTGTGTGTGTACCTTGGGGTAGTACCCGGGGTAAAGTTTCTCAGTCACAGGGATGATGCGTGTGTGTGTGTGTACCTTGGGGTAGTACCCGGGGTAAAGTTTCTCAGTCACAGGGATGATGCGTGTGTGTGTGTGTACCTTGGGGTAGTACCCGGGGTAAAGTTTCTCAGTCACAGGGATGATGTGTGTGTGTGTGTGTACCTTGGGGTAGTACCCGGGGTAAAGTTTCTCAGTCACAGGGATGATGCGTGTGTGTGTGTACCTTGGGGTAGTACCCGGGGTAAAGTTTCTCAGTCACAGGGATGATGTGTGTGTGTGTGTGTGTGTACCCTGGGGTAGTACCCGGGGTAGAGTTTCTTGGTCACAGGGACGATGTGTGTGTGTGTGTGTGTGTGTGTGTGTGTCTGTGTGTACCTTGGGGTAGTACCCGGGGTAGAATTTCTCGGTCACAGGGACGATATACTCCTTGAGGAACTTGAGCCACTCCTTCTCAAAGCCAATCTGGTTCATGTGGATGTCCACTGTGGGAACGTTTTCATAACCGCCCGCCAGACGCTCGTCCTAACACACACACACACACACACACACACACACACACACACACACACACACACACACACACACACACACACACACACACACACACACACACACACACACACAGTCAAACATGACACAGATGGAGGTGAATTTTAGTTGCGTAACTTTGACAAAACAATTTCCCTGGAAGAAGTCAGTGAGGTAGTGAAACAGCTCCAGGGATGAATGTGGCCTAGGAACACCTTGGGATCCCCCGGTCACAGATGGTTAATGTGGCCAAGGAACAGGAAGTTAGAGGTCCATGACCCAACTCCAGAGAAGCAGGAGAAGAGGCATGGATGGACTTTGGCAAAACTTAACAGACAGACAGACAAGACAGGTACCGTGTTTTTCCCTCCGGACCAGCCTCCATAGTCCTCCATGGTCTCGATGAGATCATCACACATTCTTTCTGAGAACGCTGGAAACCAATAGACATCTGGACAGGGCTGCAGACGGACAGGTAGAGAGAGAGAGATGGGGAGAGGGAGAGAGACGGGTAGAGAGAGAGAGACAGGTAGAGAGAGAGAGACAGGTAGAGAGAGAGAGACGGGGAGAGGGAGAGAGACGGGTAGAGAGAGAGACAGGTAAATCACGATGACATCATCATGACACTATCTGATGCTGTGGCATTAGAGGGGACTGAACCCTGGGACCCGTGGTTACCTGATGCACAAACTTATCCTCCTCTTCAAAGATTTTGGAGTAGTCTTCACTGATATACTTCTCCCTCCAGTCCTGCACACACACACACACACACACACACACACACACACACACACACACACACACACACACACACACACACACACACACACACACACACACACACACACGTACGTTGAATCTCTTCTTTAGAGTGTATAGAGCTCAACAGTAACCTCCCACTTTTGAGCGGTTCCGGTTGCAGGAAGTGAATTTGTAACCCTTTGTCTAACCCTTAATGATAATAATAATAATAATAATAATAATAATAATAATAATAATAATAATAAACTTGATTTATATAGCACTTTTCTTAACGTACTTAACAGAAGAAATAAAACCAGGCAATACAGATAGAAAGTAGGGATGGGCATCGAATTTCGAATTTTCGAATAATCGTTGTTATTATCAAGGTCGACTTTATTATTGAAAGTCGAAATTCGGGATTTTTTTTTTTTTTTTTTTTGTGAGTGAAATGTTGCATTGTCTCCCCTCATTCTAAGTATAGTCGAATCGCTTGGTTTGAGCAAGTAAAACAATTTTTATAAGCATTTTAAGCAAGGTTTATGGAAAAATGAATGGCGGATGAAATCCCATGAAGAGGGAGAGGGGGTGACTTTGGCACCCCTTTGGCACTCAGACCTGAGCCTACTAAAATTTATTTAATGAACCACTCATGATTGTCAAAACTGTTTTTTATTTTCGAAAATGTCAATGTCATGTAACATGTGGTGCAATCAGTGGTGCAATGCTTGTTTGAGCTAAAAATCCACAGCAGAAGCTTTTTCTATTAATTAATAAAGCCTTAGACTTAGAATCAGGGGAGACAATGCAACATTTCACTCACAAAAAAAAAAAAAACATATATATATATATTTTTTTTAAACATTTATTTACAGTATTTATTTATTTTCGAATTTCGATTAAAAGTAGACTTTGGCCAGCGAATTTCGAATAGTGTTTTTGCTAGAAATGCCCATCCCTAATAGAAAGTACAGACAATAGAATGAGTAAGATCAGATAATAAAATGACAACAAGATGAATGGGGTCATTAAAAAAACAATAAATGTAAATTATACATTTCCCAAAGCTTTTATAAGAGAAAGGTTTTAAGACGGGATTCCATTAATTCCTGCATTGATATTTCAGAAAATCTGCATATAAAGAGTTTTAAGTCAGGGAGCAACAAGCCAAACCAGACATATAAAGAGTTTTAAGTCAGGGAGCAACAAGCCAAACCAGACATATAAAGAGTTTTAAGTCAGGGAGCAACAAGCCAAAGCAGACATATAAAGAGTTTTAAGTCAGGGAGCAACAAGCCAAACCACACATATAAAGAGTTTTAAGTCAGGGACCAACAAGCCAAACCAGACATATAAAGAGTTTTAAGTCAGGGAGCAATAAGCCAAACCACACATATAAAGAGTTTTAAGTCAGGGAGCAACAAGCCAAACCAGACATATAAAGAGTTTTAAGTCAGGGAGCAACAAGCCAAACCACACATATAAAGAGTTTTAAGTCAGGGACCAACAAGCCAAACCAGACATATAAAGAGTTTTAAGTCAGGGAGCAATAAGCCAAACCACACATATAAAGAGTTTTAAGTCAGGGACCAACAAGCCAAACCAGACATATAAAGAGTTTTAAGTCAGGGAGCAATAAGCCAAACCACACATATAAAGAGTTTTAAGTCAGGGAGCAACAAGCCAAACCAGACATATAAAGAGTTTTAAGTCAGGGAGCAACAAGCCAAACCACACATATAAAGAGTTTTAAGTCAGGGACCAACAAGCCAAACCAGACATATAAAGAGTTTTAAGTCAGGGAGCAATAAGCCAAACCACACATATAAAGAGTTTTAAGTCAGGGAGCAACAAGCCAAACCAGACATATAAAGAGTTTTAAATCAGGGAGCAATAAGCCAAACCACACATATAAAGAGTTTTAAGTCAGGGAGCAACAAGCCAAACCACACATATAAAGAGTTTTAAGTCAGGGAGCAACAAGCCAAACCAGACATATACAGAGTTTTAAGTCAGGGAGCAATAAGCCAAACCAGACATATAAAGAGTTTTAAGTCAGGGAGCAATAAGCCAAACCACACATATAAAGAGTTTTAAGTCAGGGAGCAACAAGCCAAACCAGACATATAAAGAGTTTTAAGTCAGGGAGCAATAAGCCAAACCAGACATATAAAGAGTTTTAAGTCAGGGAGCAATAAGCCAAACCAGAGTCTGGAATCTCTCAGTTCACATTCTATTTCCAGGGGGGCGTTACCAACAGGCGCATTTAAAAATGCCTCAACCAACAACACGTGTGATGCAGCACAAGATGACTGAAACATGTCAACAGACTAACTGATCATTATCACCATTATCGCCAAATAACCACTGACAGTGTGATGTAGGACCCAAATAACCACTGACAGTGTGATGTAGGACCCAAATAACCACTGACAGTGTGATGTAGGACCTAAATAACCACTGACAGTGTGATGTAGGACCCAAATAACCACTGACAGGGTGATGTAGGACCCAAATAACCCCTGACAGGGTGATGTAGGACCTAAATAACCACTGACAGTGTGATGTAGGACCCAAATAACCACTGACAGGGTGATGTAGGACCCAAATAACCCCTGACAGGGTGATGTAGGACCTAAATAACCCCTGACAGGGTGATGTAGGACCCAAATAACCCCTGACAGGGTGATGTAGGACCTAAATAACCCCTGACAGGGTGATGTAGGACCCAAATAACCCCTGACAGGGTCCAAATAACCCCCGACAGGGCGACGTAGGACCCAAATAACTCCCGACAGGGTGACGTAGGACCCAAATAACCCCCGACAGGGTGACGTAGAACCCAAATAACCCCCGACAGGGTGATGTAGGACCCAAATAACCCCTGACAGGGTGATGTAGGACCCAAATAACCCCTGCCAGGGTGATGTAGGACCTAAATAACCCCCGACAGGGCGATGTAGGACCCAAATAACCCAAATAACCCCCGACAGGGCGATGTAGGACCTAAATAACCCCTGACAGGGTGATGTAGGACCTAAATAACCACTGACAGGGTGATGTAGGACCTAAATAACCCCTGACAGGGTGATGTAGGACCCAAATAACCCCTGACAGGGTCCAAATAACCCCCGACAGGGCGACGTAGGACCCAAATAACCCCCGACAGGGCGACGTAGGACCCAAATAACCCCCGACAGGGTGACGTAGGACCCAAATAACCCCCGACAGGGTGATGTAGGACCCAAATAACCCCTGACAGGGTGATGTAGGACCCAAATAACCCCTGCCAGGGTGATGTAGGACCTAAATAACCCCCGACAGGGCGATGTAGGACCCAAATAACCCAAATAACCCCCGACAGGGCGATGTAGGACCCAAATAACCCAAATAACCCCTGACAGGGCGATGTAGGACCCAAATAACCCAAACAACCCCCGACAGGGCGATGTAGGACCCAAATAACCCAAATAACCCCTGACAGGGTGATGTAGGACCCAAATAACCCAAATAACCCCTGACAGGGTGACGTAGGACCCAAATAACCCCCGACAGGGTGATGTAGGACCCAAATAACCCCTGACAGGGTGATGTAGGACCCAAATAACCCCTGCCAGGGTGATGTAGGACCTAAATAACCCCCGACAGGGCGATGTAGGACCCAAATAACCCAAATAACCCCCGACAGGGCGATGTAGGACCCAAATAACCCAAATAACCCCTGACAGGGCGATGTAGGACCCAAATAACCCAAATAACCCCTGACAGGGCGATGTAGGACCCAAATAACCCAAATAACCCCCGACAGGGCGATGTAGGACCCAAATAACCCAAATAACCCCCGACAGGGTGACGTAGGACCCAAATAACCCCCGACAGGGTGATGTAGGACCTAAATAACCCCCGACAGGGTGATGTAGGACCCAAATAACCCAACCCGACAGGGTGATGTAGGACCCAAATAACCCCTGACAGGGTGATGTAGGACCCAAATAACCCCTGACAGGGTTATGTAGGACCTAAATAACCCCTGACAGGGTGATGTAGGACCTAAATAACCCCTGACAGGGTGATGTAGGACCCAAATAACCCCTGACAGTGTGATGTAGGACCTAAATAACCACTGACAGGGTGATGTAGGACCCAAATAACCCCTGGCAGGGTGATGTAGGACCCCAATAACATGTAGGACCCAAATAACCCCTGACAGGGTGACGTAGGACCCAAATAACCCCTGACAGGGTGACGTAGGACCCAAATAACCCCTGACAGGGTGATGTAGGACCCAAATAACCCAAATAACCCCTGACAGGGTGATGTAGGACCCAAATAACCCCTGACAGGGTGATGTAGGACCCAAATAACCCCTGACAGGATGATGTAGGTGATGTAGGACCTAAATAACCCCTGACAGGGTGATGTAGGACCCAAATAACCCCTGCCAGGGTCCAAATAACCCCCAACAGGGCGACGTAGGACCCAAATAACCCCCGACAGGGCGACGTAGGACCCAAATAACTCCCGACAGGGCGACGTAGGACCCAAATAACCCCCGACAGGGTGACGTAGGACCCAAATAACCCCAGACAGGGCGACGTAGGACCCAAATAACTCCCGACAGGGTGACGTAGGACCCAAATAACCCCCGACAGGGTGACGTAGGACCCAAATAACCCCTGACAGGGTGATGTAGGACCCAAATAACCCCTGCCAGGGTGATGTAGGACCCAAATAACCCCTGACAGGGCGATGTAGGACCCAAATAACCCAAATAACCCCTGACAGGGTGATGTAGGACCCAAATATGTAGGACCCCAATAACATGTAGGACCCAAATAACCCCCGACAGGGTGACGTAGGACCCAAATAACCCCTGACAGGGTGATGTAGGACCCAAATAACCCAAATAACCCCTGACAGGGTGATGTAGGACCCAAATAACCCCTGACAGGGTGATGTAGGACCTAAATAACCCAAATAACCCCTGACAGGGTGATGTAGGACCTGAATAACCCCTGACAGGGTGATGTAGCACCTAAATAACCCCTGACAGGGTGATGTAGGACCCAAATAACCCCTGACAGGGTCCAAATAACCCCCGACAGGGCGACGTAGGACCCAAATAACCCCCGACAGGGCGACGTAGGACCCAAATAACTCCCGACAGGGTGATGTAGGACCCAAATAACCCCCGACAGGGTGACGTAGGACCCAAATAACCCCCGACAGGGTGATGTAGGACCTAAATAACCCCAGACAGGGTGATGTAGGACCCAAATAACCCCTGCCAGGGTGATGTAGGACCTAAATAACCCCAGACAGGGCTATGTAGGACCCAAATAACCCCCGACAGGGCGATGTAGGACCCAAATAACCCAAATAACCCCCGACAGGGCGATGTAGGACCCAAATAAGCCAAATAACCCCTGACAGGCTGGTGTAGGACCCAAATAACCCCTGACAGGGTGATGTAGGACCCAAATAACCCCTGACAGAGTGATGTAGGACCCAAATAACCCCTGACAGGGTGATGTAGGACCTAAATAACCCCTGACAGGGTGATGTAGGACCCCAATAACATGTAGGACCGAAATAACCCCCGACAGGGTGACGTAGGACCCAAATAACCCCTGACAGGGTGATGTAGGACCCAAATAACCCAAATAACCCCTGACAGGGTGATGTAGGACCCAAATAACCCCTGACAGGGTGATGTAGGACCTAAATAACCCCTGACAGAGTGATGTAGGACCCAAATAACCCCTGACAGGGTGATGTAGGACCTAAATAACCCCTGACAGGGTGATGTAGGACCCCAATAACATGTAGGACCGAAATAACCCCCGACAGGGTGACGTAGGACCCAAATAACCCCTGACAGGGTGATGTAGGACCCAAATAACCCAAATAACCCCTGACAGGGTGATGTAGGACCCAAATAACCCCTGACAGGGTGATGTAGGACCTAAATAACCCCTGACAGGGTGATGTAGGACCTAAATAACCACTGACAGGGTGATGTAGAACCTAAATAACCCCCGACAGGGTGATGTAGGACCTAAATAACCCCCGACAGGGTGACGTAGGACCCAAATAACCCCCGACAGGGTGACGTAGGACCCAAATAACCCCCGACAGGGTGACGTAGGACCCAAATAACCCCCGACAGGGTGACGTAGGACCCAAATAACCCCTGACAGGGTGATGTAGGACCCCAATAACATGTAGGACCGAAATAACCCCCGACAGGGTGGCGTAGGACCCAAATAACCCCTGACAGGGTGATGTAGGACCCAAATAACCCAAATAACCCCTGACAGGGTGATGTAGGACCCAAATAACCCCTGACAGGGTGATGTAGGACCTAAATAACCCCTGACAGGGTGATGTAGGACCTAAATAACCACTGACAGGGTGATGTAGAACCTAAATAACCCCCGACAGGGTGATGTAGGACCTAAATAACCCCCGACAGGGTGACGTAGGACCCAAATAACCCCCGACAGGGTGACGTAGGACCCAAATAACCCCTGACAGGGTGACGTAGGACCCAAATAACCCCCGACAGGGTGACGTAGGACCCAAATAACCCCTGACAGGGTGATGTAGGACCCAAATAACCCCTGCCAGGGTGATGTAGGACCTAAATAACCCCTGACAGGGTGATGTAGGACCCAAATAACTCCTGACAGTGTGATGTAGGACCTAAATAACCCCTGACAGGGTGATGTAGGACCCAAATAACCCCTGACAGGGTGATGTAGGACCCAAATAACCCCTGACAGGGTGATGTAGGACCCAGATAACCCCTGACAGGGTGATGTAGGACCCAAAAAACTCCTGCCAGGGTGATGTAGGACCCCGACGCCAAGCAGCCGTTCCATTTAGCAGACTTCTTACTGTGGATGATATGACTGGACGTGGCCCTACAGAGTCTCACAACAGCGTTAGCAACAGGCTGCTAGCAGTGGTTTGCTATTCAGAAATAACAGACGTAGAATGCTGTGATTGACCAATCAGATGAGTAGTAACCAAAGCCGTGTAATAAAGGGGCTGTGATTGGCTGGGCGGTTTTTTAGGTTTTAAATGTGTCTGAATGGGAGGAGGACCAGACATCTGCCAGAGCAAATAACACATTGCTCTTAGATTCCTCAGGTTCACAAATAACACACAAGCTCTGAGATTCCTCAGGTTCACAGACTAAAGCCAACCAGCTAGCAGATGAATCCTGACCATAAAACATTTGATTTTGATTGTGATTGTGTATGTGTGTGTGTGTGTGTGTGCAGGCCCGTATCTAGCTATGAGGAAAGGGAGATCCGGACCTCCCCTAATATTTCAGAGAAAAAAATAAAAAAAAGCTCCATGGAAAAGACTGCAGAAGCCAAAGTACACTCACACAGAAAAGGTAATTCATGTTATTAGTATACACATATTACTGTTACAATTACACTTGGAATGATCATTATAACTTATGTTTGTTCTATTTAATTTCAGTGGGCCAACAGATGATGACTGACTGACTGACTGCAGAAGCCTAAGTACACTCACACACTCTCACATCCTTCTCATCCCTTCCGGTTATTGTTTTTGGTCAATGACAATAAATACATGTTCTTGCCAGCCAACAGGTCCCTCTGTATGTTTTTTTTTATTATCGATGATGACTTTGTGTGTTGTGTACGGCTTGGGTTGTGTACCTGTGTTTGTAGGTGTCATTTTGATATGAATTTGGCTAAAACAGTTTGTGTTTGTTAGTTACAATTATGTTGACAGTAGGGATGGGCATTTCTAGCAAAAACACTATTCGAAATTCGCTGGCCAAAGTCGACTTTTAATCGAAATTCGAAAATAAAATAAAAATGTAAAAAAAAAATTTTTTTTTTTTTTTTTTTTTTATGTGAGTGAAATGTTGCATTGTCTCCCCTGATTCTAAGTATAGTCGAATCGCTTGGTTTGAGCAAGTAAAACATTTTTTATAAGCATTTTAAGCAAGGTTTATGGAAAAATGAATGGCGGATGAAATCCCATGAAGAGGGAGAGGTTGCTTATAAAAATTGTTTTACTTGCTCAAACCAAGCGATTCGACTATACTTAGAATCAGGGGAGACAATGCAACATTTCACTCACAAAAAAAAAAAAAAAAAAAAAAAACGAATTTCGAATTTCAATAATAAAAGTCGACCTTGATAATAACAACGATTATTCGAAAATTCGAAATTCGATGTCCATCCCTAGTTTTTTTTTTTTTTTATGTCCATCCCTAGTTGACAGGAGAGCTGAGCAGGTGGTGACATGAAAGAGAATATACTGAATAATGACATCACAACAGTATAATCCTAATGTTGATTTAGAATGATATATTCCTCTAAATATGGCTAAAAAAGGTAAAAAAAATAAATAAAAAAAAATTAATTTAAAATGATATATTACTCTAAATATGGCTAAAAAAGGGGGGGGGAAAACTAATTTTTTTTTCGCCAAATCCACCTGCCCTTGCTGGACCTCCCCTATTTCGAAACCCTGGATACGGGCCTGTGTGTGTGTGTGTGTGTGTGTGTATGTGCGTGTGCGTGAGACCCACCACTGGATTGTCGAAGATCTGCCACATGTCTGGATGCAGTCTGGACGTGTTGAAGTTCGCCGACGACACCAAGCGACCAAACTCATCACGATTAGATACAAACATGAAGACTCCCTGAGACACACACACACACACACACACACACACACACACACACACACACACACACACACACACACACACACACACACACACACACACTTTAACAAACTGCTGATGACTGCAATCATGCAAAAATAATCCCCCCTTAAATAATCCACGCAGTTTCACCAGTCACGAAAACAGGATATGAAGAATGAAGATGTTGTTTGTAACTAGGGATGGTCCGATCCCAGACTCAGTATCGGTACCGATCCGGCCAAAATCACTGGATCGGATATTTGAGGGGAAAAAGAAGTAGAATCCGATCCGATCCATCAGTCTAACTATCACGTTGTCACTTTGGCGCCGTCGCGGTGAAGAGAGATGTGAATGCAGCACCGCAGCATGTGAGACCTGCTGCACTGTGTTGTCATGTGAACGCAGCACCGCAGCATGTGAGACCTGCTGCACTGTGTTGTCATGTCAGCTGTGTTGATCCAGGAAGAGAAACAGCAGAGTGTTTTTAAGCGTTGGAAACTTCAACACTGCAGACTGCCTGATACAAGGTCGCTGTATCACATGCAAACTACCCGACAGCAGCAACGCTGAGAGGCACAAAACACACTGCCATGCGTGGTCAATTCCGCAGCACATTGAAGTCAAATCGACGCACTTTGTGCATGACGAAACGGCAGATAAACGCTAGGCAAAATAAATCCTAATGAACACTCACAGCAATAAGTTGTCTGAGCAGCGATCATAAAGTCCTCTCCTCCTGCTGATGTGTCAGTCCTTAATTAATTAATCCCAAAAGTCCACATCTTCCTTGAAAACGCCAAATAAAACTAGATTAGCACGTGTGTCCCTGTTTACAAACACCTTGGTGCGTAAATTCCCCTCCCCCGTGTTTCACGCAAGTAGGGGAGGTGTGTGTGTGTGTGTGTGTGTGTGTGTGTGAGAGAGAGAGAGAGAGAGAGAGAAGGCTTAAAAAGAAGCAGCATTAGTGCATTACTGAGTCTATGTTCTGGGCTATTCACGAGTTTCCTGGTGAGACCGTGGGTGCTTCCATGACACCCTCCCTCCCTGTTTCCAGCTGTCGGTTGCCTGTTTCCTCCCAGGACCGTTCATAGCGAAAGAGACTGAAAATAATCATAATAATTGTTGTGACTTTGTACCTACCTACAGTATGTCTTGTAATGGAGCCCCCCAGCACAATCATTTCATACGTGCATAATTGTACAACGGAGTGACAATATATTGAATCTTGAAAGAGAGAGACCGCTAAAGCTCCGTTCAATGACCAAATAATAAGAGTTCCGGTTTGGACGTTTAGCCTTTAAAACAAAAGCTGCCGCTATGCAACAGACTATTTTTTAGCAATTTCGGCTAAAATAAGCCCGTACAGTACGAGTGAATTGACATTCACCTCGTTTTTGTAAAATATCGCCCCCTATGCAACCACACAACGACGACAACGTTACTATTTTTAGCCATTTCAGATAAAATAAGCCAAACGTTCCCACTCTTTGACAGCAGCGCGCACGTCCTTGCTGGTGGAAAAAATGTAAACAGGAAGTCGACAACCGGCAACCGCTGAGAATCATGGGAAACGTAAGTCCAGGAATAAGGTGAATAGCCTTTCATTTAGGGAATAAATATTGTTGCACAGATTGAACATGCCGTTTAGATGGCTGGGTTAAGCAAAGTGCATTGGTACATTTATTATGAACAGCTTAGTTGTATATTTACCAATTAAGACCATGGTCAACACCCTAAAAGAGGACTGCGGAGCTGTAACAACTGGGGAGCTACGCTCCCTGATGGAAGCACGAGACGTGTGGAAGATCCCACATCGTGCCCGACGGCGGCCATCCCGGCCTGAGTCGATGCAGCAGTTAGTTGTATAAGCGAGGGAAAAAGATCGGATCGGATTGATATCGGTATCGGCAGATACTCAAGTTTGTGGTATCTGTATCGGATCGGATATGGAAAAAGTGGTATCGTGCCATCCCTATTTTTAACCATCAAATGCTCGTCCTCAGCCTATTAAGCACAGAGCAGCTGGCAACAGGAGCTCAATTAATCCAGAAATGCACGAGGCTTTTTGCATTCGCTTCGGACGGAGGTCAGATCATGTTCTCACCACAAACGAAACGTACCAGAGTTCATTTGGAACAAACACAGAGACCTCCTCTTTCAACTGGTCTCGCTCCGCTTGTTTGGTCCACTTTTGGTGCACAGGAGAGTTGGATTGCTGCGTTCACACCTGCCTAAACGCCCCGCACCAAGGAGGAAAACTAACCCTGGTATGATTCAACTGAACGAGGTCTAGTTTACCAGTTTAAGAAGTTTACTAATTTAACAAGTTTACCAGTTTAAGA
>NC_139628.1:4704487-4756987 GCF_964638095.1 Poromitra crassiceps
TAATGATAAATCATGTCATCTTAAAATATGTCAGCAGCCAACCTATCCACCCTTTTCCAAATCCCTTTAACGTTAGCACAGGAATAAGGAGGACGTTTCTGATCTGACATTTGGCTATACTCCTCCTGATGTAGCTATTAGGGGTGGGAATCGTGGAGTAACTCACGATACGATATGGTCACGATACTTGGCCCTCGATAACGATATTATCACGATACAGCGATTCTGCGATAATCGATATATTGGAAGAAATTTAACCTACGATACATCACGATATCTGTGTAACTGAAGAGAAAAAAATACCCCTAAAAGGCAAGAAGCAGCTATTATGTATTTATTAGCAGAATTGACATGAACTCTCTCAGAGTTCACTCACTCACTCATACCATTTTCGATACCACGGAGGAAAAGTTACACATTAAGTCTTTTTATTATTATTATTAACACGTTCACTACCACTGACGTATTAATACCTCAAAAAAAATCCAGCGGTTCACTGCCATTGACGTATTAATACGTCAAAAAAATCAAAAAAAAAAATTTGACGGTGGGATGTGCATCT
Organism: Poromitra crassiceps; assembly: GCF_964638095.1. NCBI lineage: Eukaryota > Metazoa > Chordata > Actinopteri > Beryciformes > Melamphaidae > Poromitra > Poromitra crassiceps. Next base: position 4,705,050 of record NC_139628.1, read on the forward strand.
AACCCTTTTACATCTCCTATATAAGTATTGGACGTGTACAACGTGTACAACCCATTCCACCGACCCACTAAGTGGCGACAAGGAAGGAGAAAGGCAAGCAAAAAGCAGTGTGACGAAGCCATTCTCATGAAAATGGATTGGCGAAAACGCTTTCGTTTTCACGCTGATTGCTGGCAGTGCGGGATTGCAAATTTGCATAATAGATCACGGATGGAACACACTTTGAAACACGCAGCATAAATATGACCAGAATCGCAAAAGCTTGATCAAAGCTCTCAACCAAAACTCCAAGAAGCGAGCGAGTCCAACCAGACTTCCTCAAAGAGCGGCCGCTCAGACAGGCACAGCCGCACAGCAGCTGCAAAGCAGTGAGACTGGTGACAAGCTTGTGACACGGCCGCTGGCTGCAGCCAAGAGGAACGCCCACGGAGGGAGGAGTTGGAAGCAGAGGGGAGTTTCCTGCTGTTATGGAGGAAATTACTGTTCAAAACTATTGTTTAGGTCTTACTGATGCCAAAAATGAATGGTTAAAGTGACTGTTCTATCGAATTTCACAAAAAGCCGTTTATCTCTGAATTATTTTTCTGACGCTGAAACCATGCTGTATTCAACTGCTAATGCTTACATAACTACTAACTCTACAAACTAACTCTTTTAGACAGAGAAAGCACACATTCTATTAGTTGTTTTGAGATATTGTGTGTTCACAAAATCTTAGCAGAAAAGAATCCTCGGCTCTTGTAAAATGAGCCAGAATCCTCAAAAAAAAACCTGGCAGAACCTACCTACAGCATTGAAAAAAGGGCTGGCAGTCAATGTGTTAAAACAAGAAAACCTATATAACCTACCTACCTATATAATTTCTAAAAGTAGATATTAATGATCAAACATTTCCATTCATGTAGCCTACAGTATTTATGTTTTTGTTTCAACTACAAACATAAATAAACGTCAACTTGAAACTATGTTTCAACTACCACACACAGCATAATATTTTAGCCTGTTTATTAAAAAAAAAAAAAAAAATTAAATAAACATATCGATACTTGGTGCCAGTGTATCGATAACGTATCGCAAGTGGAAATATCGCGATACCGTGAGTATCGATATTTTGTCCCACCCCTAGTAGCTATACGTTAGCTAGCTAGTTAGCTGGCGTTTTGCTAACATTAGCTAACTTAAGATGTGACTATATACAAGGTAATGTGCCTGTAGGAGCCAAATTCATATTTCACAGTCCTACAGTATTTACAATTTTATATTTCTTTATATATTTTATAATTACTATATTTTTAGTATAATGCACATCATCTGCGGTAATTTGTAGTATTAACTGTTACACTTTATGCATGCGTGTATGCATGTGTGTTGTTATTAGTAGTCTAAACTCATACAGACAGTCCGCATGTCTGGGAACGCCCACAATATATTAAACGGCTGGCACGTGAGTGGGGTAAAACCGCCGATATATCTCATGGGCTGACTCACCAAAAGACGGTGCTGCGGCTCTAAACTACATGTTTGGGGGTTCTAGAGCAGAACACAAGACGTCTGCTCAGATGTGCGTTTACTGTGGTGGTTAAATCCCCGATCGTGTCTGCCTGGGCTGGCGGGCTATCAGCTAAATTCTAACTTTGCTGAATGGATAGAGCGGGGGAATTTACCCCACCCTGACCCTGCCCCCAGGCTAACCCAGCGTCTATTGTGGGCCTGTATGGGCATTCCCAGACATGCGGACTGTCTCTATTGAGAGAAGTGTGTTACTGTCTCTTTAAGACACAACCAGCCAGTTTGCTGTTGTGAGACACGGGCTCAGAGGTATTTGTAGCTCCTGTGATGAGAGTGGAGACACCGTGTTGTAGAAACATTATGGAAAACACTGTGTTCATGTACTGGTGTTTCTGCTGTTTGAGTAAACACACATGTTTTCAGTCAGAAGACTCAGTGTCAGTTATTTTTTGTTGCAAGAAACACGAGTCGACTAAAGGTTTACACTCTCGTTCGGGTTTTGGATCATTGTGAAGATTGTGATCGCAATATAATATGACTTGGTCATGTTAGCTTTGAACCTTGGTGATATATCGTATAACAGGAAAGGGGAAGTTGATCTGCCAGTAGAGCGAAAGGGGGCGGGACTTTAAATCTATATTATTATTTGATTTAACCGGTGGTGCACAGTGACCCCCCCCCCCCACACACACACACACACACGTACACACACGTACACACACACACACACACACACACACACACACACACACACGTACGGACACGTCGTTGAAGAAGAGCAGGTCGTCATCACAGTTGCCACAGCCGGTCTCATGAGTCCAGGCTGTGGGCACGTAGTTACCAAGGTAGTTCAACTGGAGCTGTGGAGAGACAGACAGGTGGAGAGAGAGGGATGGACAGGTAGAGAGACAGAGAGAGAGAGAGACAGACAGGTGGAGAAAGAGACAGGTGGAGAGACAGACAGGTTGAGAGCGAGAGACAGAGAGATAAACAGGTTAAGAGTGAGTGGCAGAGAGAGAGAGAGACAGAGAGAGAAAGAGAAGAGAGATTTTGAACATGTGAACTATGAAAACATGACATTACTAAGAAAACTTTAAAGTCCCCCTCCAGTCAGTTTTCCCACCTGTATAACCGTTGGTGTTCTATGAGAATCTACTAATATATATATATATATATATATATATATATATATATATATATATATATATATATATATATAATCGCGCGTTAACTCAAATTCCTATTAACGCCACTAATTTTTTTAACGCGCGATTAACGCATGCACGTTCTGTGATGTTTGAGCCTTGGTCCGCGCCGTAGTTTTGGAAATCAGGAAGCAGTAACGTTGATAGCAAGCAGAAAGAAACCTCCGTGAGCAGAAAAGGAGGAAGAAAATTGTTATAATGGCAAGTTCAGCTTAAAATTGAGAAGATGTCCCGCATTTTGGGTGAGGGAGAGAAAGAGAGAGCGCGTCAGTGCGATCAGACCGTTGCAGGGAGAGAGAGAGACACACACATGACACAAGGCTCTTTCACACCGGCCTTGAAAGCCGAAAAATGCACGGAAAATAGGATTCGCGCCTCCGATGTGAAAGTCGTGAACGCGCTTTGGTGGATAATTGTTTTACGCCTTTTGTCCCGCCACGGTAGGTAGTAACAGCGCCGGGTTACCTGGCAACCTGCCTCCATTTGAAAGCGTCGTCGCAGCGAGCCGGAAAAGGTGTGAATGGTCAGCTCATTCATAAAAAAATTACAGGGGAAATCACCTCATGTATCAAGAAAGTGCACGAGTGAAAGTAAAAAAAGTAGCCTATACAATCATGACTGCAGGGGCACCAGGAGGAATGCTCCGTGCGGTTAGGCTTTATGCCTTCTCGTCCCTGGCACCTCAATGGTGGAACGAGCTTCCACCTTCGGTCAGGACAGCTGAATCACTGCCGATCTTTCGGAAAAGACTAAAGACACACCTTTTCAGGCTCCATCTGGGCCCTTCTTGATCTAACTTCGTTCTCTCTCTTTCTAAAAAAAAAAAAAAAAAAAAACTAACCAACCTTGTACCACTAACCTAAACTTGTACCACTGTTCCTTCAGAAGTTGTAGTTGTCATAGACTGTGCTCCATAGTTGATTGCTCTATTGCTGACAAAAAAATGTGTTATTGTAAGTCGCTTTGGATAAAAGTGTCTGCCAAATGACGTAATGTAATGTAATGTAATGTAAATGCTCAAACGATGTTGACATTAGTAGGTAAAATTAACGGATATAATAATAAGCTTCAGAGGGCTATAGCTGTCTGTGGCGAGTTGGTCTGAGGATATTCCCTCTCAAAATCAGTTCATCATACAGTAGGCTAGGCTACACTAACCTATGAAAATATTAATTTGAGCGAGGAGCTGAGTGGAAATGCCTCCAGCGGCTCTCGCCTTTCAATCCGGGAGCAGTGGCTGTCGCCTGAAAGGACACCGCGGGACGGGAATGTGGCCGTCCTGCTGGCCTGTGTGTGAAAGCAATTTCTGTGGCGAGGCTGCCAGGCTTTGCAGGCTTTCTGCAAAGCCTTTTTGCGCGATCTGTGTGTGAAAGAGCCTACAGACACACACACACACAGACAGACGGAGAGTGGGGGGCGGAGAGAGGGAGAGACTAGAGAGAGAGGCAGACAGTGAGAAAGACGGGAGGGCGACCGGACCAGAGTCAGAGAGAGACCAACGGAGAGCGGGAGAGAGAGACCGAGAGAGAAAGCGAGAGGGGGAAAGAGAGCTGGCACACAGCTGCTCCTGGATAGCAGATTTATTTCACACAGAGCATCCTGAGAGATGTGTATTCCCACTAACTAGTAGCAATAATAACAATATACCAATGGCCAAATACTTACCCATACTAATGATAATAGCTACTACCCATATTAATACAACAGTGCATCTTTGCACAAAGCTCCCATGTTTAAGGTACCTCGGTTTAAGGTAGATTTAGAACAGATAAAAAATTGTGCAATTAATTTGCGATTAATCATGATTAACTATGGACAATCCTGCGATTAATCGCGATTAAATATTTTAATCGATTGACAGCCCTAACTAATATATATTTAATATTAGTATATTTATATATATTTACATCATCTCATTTACGCCAAATAACTTACATTGATAAGAACTGAAGGCTAATAGGTTGTTCCACTGCAACATCATGGTTGCTGTTGTTAAAAGCAGTGTGTGGTGTGGAGGTGTGGAGGTGTGGAGGTGTGGAGGTGTGGAGGTGTGGAGGGGGGCTGTAGTGCAGATTGTGCTGGTTACCTTGGTGGGGCCGTTCCCGTGGATGATGACAGGAAGTGTGTCGTAGGCGACGTTCCTCGCCCGAACCTTCGCCTTCTCAAACTTCAACACCACTTCATCTGAGAGAGAGAGAGAGAGAGAGAGAGACATAGAGAGAGAGAGAGAGAGAGAGAGAGAGAGAGAGAGAGAGAGAGAGAGAGAGAGAGAGAGAGAGAGAGAGAGAGAGAGAGAGCTAGCTATATCACAACCTAAAAGCAACCTAACATTTCTAAAGAAAGGTGAAACTTTGGATCGGGTTGTGTGTGTGTGCATGCAGGCGTGTGTGTGTGTGTGTGTGTGTGTGTGTGTGTGTGTGTGTGTGTGTGTGTGTGTGTGTGTGTGTGTGTGTGTCTCACCGACAGCTCCGTTGAGGTTCTGGAAGATTCTGGAGCGATGGTCCAGAGTAATGTTGTACTTGGTCTGAGGAGACAAATCAATCAATCAATCAATCAATTAATCAATCAATCAATTGCTGTAGTAATCAGTAGCGAGACTCTTGACCATCACAGTTTCACAAGCTCTCGATCCACATTATATTATTGTCACTTTGTAATAACCTTGGTAAATTGTTGTTTCCATTCCAGGAGTCACTTGTGTGTCAGAAATAAACAGAATTCTGTCCAGTCAGCCTTTTTTATTGATCACATGATATCCTGGGTGTATTGAGTGGTATCAGTTGCTGATGGTCTCGTAAGCACAATATATCAGCAATCACATCGGTATCAGCCGATGTTAAGTTATTTTTTAATATATCGGTATCGGTCCAATGAGCAGAATAACACAAATGTTAATGCTGGTTATTGTATTTGCGATAATGTTCACATTGAGAGGAGACAATGCGGTAAATCTATGATTTATGGGCTTTTCCAAATGTTTTGGAGATAAAGAAAGACATTACTTTTTCTAATTCACAGTGTTTACATGTTTGATTATCATAGAAACTTGTTTTTATACAGATCATATCGACATTGGTCGGTAGGGCCATATGAGATATATATATATATATATATAACCGAGGCGTCCAGTGGAGCCTGGTGCAGGGAGGTCGAGAGGGCAAGCATCAGGTGGGAGAGGGAGTTGCCGATACGACCCATGCGGGCCGCTGCATCGTATGCTTTGGCAAGCAGATCATCCGTAGCCCTACACTGGGGCCTAGGACATCTGGCGTCCGGCCTCAAAGCCTCGTCCGGAGCCACTATTAGAGAAGCGATAGTAGGCTCCACAGATGGCATGCGGCCCAGACCAAACCTCGGCGCATTTATTTATTTATTTATTTCAGGGACAGTGCAACATTAATGAACATTTTCATGTAAATGTGCCGGATTATAGCCTTAGCTAATTTCCATCCGCAGTCCCTCGACAGGTGAGGTACAGAAAAGTTTAAAAGAAGAAATAAGAAAATTAGTGCATACATAGGGCAATCATAGACATACAGCAATGTAAATGACACATACATACACATAAGGTAAACACAAACAACATAACACAAATGAAACAAAAACAGGGAACATTAGGGATATTAACCAAGGTGTACACAGGACTTTCAAGGACATACAAAAACAACACATAAAACAAAAAGGTTTAAATGTGATTGCAGGTTTGATTTGATCTGAGCCATGATTTTAACAGCCCCTTAAAGGTGTAAAAGCTGGTACTCTCTCTGACTGACAGTGGTAGGCTATTCCATAGTTTACTGCCCCCATAGGACAGAACATTTTGTCCGATAGAGGACCGTCTCAGAGGTAGTTCACAGTCGCCTCTCGACGAGCTTCGCGTGATGTTCTGGGTAGCTCTCCGTTTGATAAAGCATTCTAAAGGAGGTGGTGCTAGCCCATGAAGAACCTTATAAATCATACAAGCAATTTTAAATTTTCTATAATTGTCGAAGCTGAGGAGCTTAAACTTTAGAAGTATATTGCAATGGTGGTAAGATATAGGTTTCTTATCCAAAATTTTCAGGGCCTTTTTATATAGAGACTCGATGGACTTCAAGGTGGTTGCTCCTGAGAAGGACCAGCTCGTGAGGCAGTAGTCTATATGTGAAAAAATCATTGAGTGAAGAAAGGTTAGGGCCGCACTGTCAGTCAGAGATGCTCTAATCTGCCTAAAATTGCAGAGATTGAATTTTAGGGTGTTCGATACCCTTTTAATATGACTCTTGAAAGAGAGTGTGGAGTCCAAAGTGAGCCCAAGATACTTAAATTCATCCACAGTTTCTATCTCCACCCCTCCCACAAGGATGTTAAGATGTGGGTTTAAGATGGGTTTTTTCGAGAAAACCATAGCCACTGTTTTTTTGATGTTTAATGCAAGATAAGATTTTTCGAGCCAGACCTGAATTTGAGTCATGGCTACAGAGAGGGTGTTAGAGGCTTCTTCCATAGTTTTGGATGGAGTGAAGATTACTGCATCATCTGCGTACATTAAGGTGTTCATACCTGCATGCATCCTGCATAGCTGCCAAGGTTCTTGCGTCCGATGTAGGGTGGGAGAGGGCTTTAGAGTCCCTCCAGCATGCATGCAGCTCCCTCAGATATTCCTCTGAGGGAGGCACAGACAAGGTGGCAGGGGCTGGACTGCGCCTGAAAAACGCGCTCGCCGGGGCCGAGTCCGCCTCAGGGACGTCGAGCTGTAAGCGGGCTAGGGCCATGCGAATGATGGCCCCCATTGAGCCGTCCTCCGTCTCCAGTGAGGAACCGTGACCTGAGGAACGGGAGCCCATCCCTGAGGCCTGTGAGGCATCTTCCTGAGGGTCATTAAACTGAGTAGCTGAAGCTGCCACCGAGAGAGCAACATCCTGCTCTGAGAACGCCACGCTCTCATTGTGAAGGGCAGGCGCATCCGTCTCCCCCACGTCCACACACTGCTTCTGTAATGCCAGGCTCAGAAGTGCTTTCATCTGGTTTAGCTCAGTTGTCAACCGATCCACCTTGGAAGAGAGTCCGCTGCTTTTCTTAGCTCTCTTCCTGAAGGAGGCGCCCTCGGTCTCTGCCGCCGGGCGCTTTGGACGGCTGGGTTGGGCTGGGGGCAACAATTCTGATGGGGTGAGAGCATCGCCCAACTGTTGCCCCACCTCCACCAGTCTAGCCAGCCTCACCGACCGGGGCATGAAGCTGCAATTCATGCACGGGCCATCTGATAGGCCCTCCCTCAAATGCTCGAGGCCAAGGCAAGAGGGGCATAGATCATGGCCATCATCAGGCTGAAGAGAGGCCATACAGGCATTACAACAGTGTGATGGCATCATGGTGATGTCCAGTCGCAACAGTTTACTGGGAGCGGGAGCGAGAGCACTGCCTTCACCAGTAACACTGTTGTCTTACACGGCACAGGCTGGTACACTATTTAGCTCGAGCGGGAATGCCACTGCTAACTAGAAAACACAGCTTTTTTTTTTTTTTTTTTACTGAAACACACTTAGCTTGAGCGGAACGCTACTGCTAATAATTGAAAAAACACAGCCCGAGCTGGAACACTTACTGTTTAGCTTGAGCGGAAACGCTACTGCAAAAACAAAAGAAAACACAGCAATGGCTGGAGCTTAGCTTGAGCGGAAACGCTACTGCTACAACTGCAAACACACAGCACACGCTGAGAAATTTAATATTTAGCTTGCGCAGAACACTGCTGCTAAACAAACTGAAAACCACCGTTTCACAGGTGGAACAAACGAAATGTATTGGGAGTATGAGCGAACCACCGTCCTCACCAGAAAAGTTGAACTGAAAACCACAGCTCGCAAGCTGGGAACTTAATATTCAGTTTATGCAGAAACACTGCCGCTAAACACACTGAAAACAAATTAAACGTACTGGGAGTATGAGCGAACCGCCGTCCTCACCAGAAAAGTTGAACTGAAAACCACAGCTCGCAAGCTGGGAACTTAATATTCAGTTTATGCAGAAACACTGCCGCTAACAAACTGAAAACCACCGTTTCACAGGTAGGAAACTTAATATTTAGCTCTGCAGAACACTGCCGCTAAACAAACTGAAAACCACCGTTTCACAGGTGGGAACTTAATATTTAGCTCTGCAGAACACTGCCGCTAAACAAACTGAAAACCCCCCTTTTTGGGAAAATTACTATTTAGCTTCCGACGAGCTTTCGTTCGATCCACGGAGATCAGTGAGCCAGTCACAGCCCTTGGAGGGCGAACACTCCGCAACTCCGACCGGTGGTCGCAAGGCTGCACACAACTGGCTGCAGACAATGATGCAACAATACAAATCCAAGATCCAAATCTTCAAAACAGATGTTCGTGCGAGTAGCAACCGCACACCTGCTGCAAGCGAGAAGAAAAAAGGAAAAGAGCCGCGGATGACACCGGAAGATATAGACAAGCCGGCGTCACGCGGGGGTCACGGGTGACTTTGTTGGTATAGGTACTCGACCTGTGCAAGCGCGAGACGAAGATATTCAGTGCTTAAAGCACCGCCTCTGGCGGTCAGGAGGGATGAAATAGAATTAGTATTTATTTTCCAGTCTGAGCAATGATTTAGTAGAATCACAATTCTTCTTCTTCTTCTTCTTCTTCTAATGCATATTCTTTTGTCCGCAACCATGTGTTTAAAGAAGTCTCATTTGTTAAATATTTTAAAGTGTTTTAATTTTTTTTACTGTATAACTTGACTGGTCCATAGGGATGAGCGAGTACACCATAGTGTCACAAACCGGGTGTAGTGAGTGACAAAGAGGTGTGAGTGACACACATGGGTTCAAATGTCAAAAAAGTAATTTATTTAAATGTGTATAGCACAAAATAAACCCCAAACAACCCAAACAAAAGTATCAGTATGGATAAATGGTAGGCATCAGTCATGTCTGCAATGTATGGATGAGTTAAGTGTGGTGATTGTGTGAGTAGATGTATGAGGGCACATCGGTTTCGGGAAGGCGACGTTGTTCAGCGTCCTGGCATCCACGCTCCATAACGATGGCTACGGCCACAACAGGGCCAGGCGTAGGCACTCCACCCGAACAGTGAATGCCTGCAAGCTACTCATCACACTCGCTCTTCTGCTCTCTGGGGACAGCCATCAATGCCCCGGTCCGGTCAACACGACGGAGATGGGGAATTCCAACATCGGCCCTGATCTACACACGAGCTCCAGAGCTGACGTGACAGGCAACTAGCCCTGAACATCCAGCCAGCCTGGCTAACACAGCCCGGGGCCAGTCAACACCCTCAGCTAGCCTCCACTAGCTGGGTGGATCCTCTCCATCCACCTCCTCCTGTGCTCCGGAGCCATGGTCACCCCCCTCAAAGAACTTTTATGGAAAGAACTGAAAGCTCCATATTGCCCCATTGCAACATCAGCGCCCAGCAGCCTCCGCCATTTTTTATTTTTGGAAGCGTGACAGCGCCAAAAGAACCTCGCACAGGCTCGCAGTGGTCAGCTGCGGTAGCACGGGCCCCAATAATCAGCCTCTCTAAACAGTAACTCAACGGGAGAACACTCTAAACTTTGGGGATTCACATCTTTTCTGGGCGTACTGCAAATCTTGATTGAAGTGGTGTAGTGCAGGGATGTAAAACAACAACCATATTGTGGAAACTAAGCAAAATTTTTCGTTTTCTTTGTTTAGTTTTTTCAAGATAAATAGCTAATGCGGCTGTCGTCCACTCCGTCAGAAGTGCGTTGCCGTGGTTTTAACCTCGGGTCCTTTGCATTTACTATTTATATTGAAAAAACTAAAAGAAAAAAAAGAAAAATTTTGCTTAGTTTCCACAATATGGTTGTTGTTTTACATCCCTGCACTACACCACTTCAATCAAGATTTACAGTACGCCCAGAAAAGATGTGAATCCACGAAATTTAGAGTGTTCTCCCGTTGAGTTACTGTTTAGAGAGGCTGATTATAGGGGCCCGCGCTACCGCAGCTGACCACTGCGAGGCGCATTCTGTTTCCAAAAATGGCCGGAGTTTCGTCTCTTTCCTTCCATGCTCTTTGCCCCCCTGGCCATTCTTCTTCTTTGCTTTTTTTGGGCGGATTGCAATGCCAACTTTTAAGGTGCATGCCACCGCCTACTGTACCGGAGTATGTAGAACAGGATCAAGTGTACATTAGTCTAGGAAAGAAGAAATCAAAATGAATGAGTGAAAATAAATACCGTATGACCCCTCTCTGTGTTACCCACACCTCATCTCCATTTTGTTCCTAGTAGGCTATCCCTTTCAAATCCCATCCTCGCCCAGTTGCAAATGTACCCTTTCTTCATTAGATATAAACAGTAGCCTACTGTACATTAATAGCCTACATGTTCAGTATTTCCAGTGGTATTACATTGTGCACATGCTTGTGAACTGACTTTTCCCAATAGAAATCAAGTCAGTGTGGTCACCTGAACCTATAGGACAGGACTCAGGTCTTTTACAGGCTCAGCATGTCCACAGAGAGCTTATTTACAGACAGTTTGGGCACGGGACAATTTTTTGAGCTGATTTTCAGCTGGAGCATATTTTGGTGAAGATAGTTTACTTGAAGAATATTCATATTCAACAACCCTAATTTTTCAAGCAATGAACAATATGTATTTTTTTTCTAATTTCTCAAATTAAATTCTTGAAGAAGTTGCAGAAGGGCATGTGGTGCCATAAAGGTTAGAGAAGTGAGCTTGTAACCAGAAGGTCGTGAGTTCAATCTCTCGGTGGGACCGGCAGGATCAATCTGGGTGGGGAAAGTGAAAAGCAGCGCTTGCCCCTCCCTCATTATCACCACTGAGGTGCCCTTGAGCAAGGCCCTTAGTTAACCCCAACCGCTCCAGTGGAGCTGCTCAGTGGCCAACAGATCAGACTGTGGTACTGGTCAGTATAAAGGGGGGGGAGGAGTTACCATCTTATCACTTGTAAAGTCACATTTAAAAACCTGTAATAACAAATTGAACACAACTTTTGACTTATGCAAATTCTTCAGGATTATACCTGCCATTAAACCAGTACCCCCCCCCCCCCCCCCGAACACAAAATGTGTTGTTTGAACAATATTTCTCATATGCAACTATTTCATAAAATATATATATATATACACACGCATACAAAAGTTCCCCCTATCAATCATCACTTATGGCCCATTGGAAATGTGTGTGTGTGTGTGTGTGTGTGGGGGGGGGTGTTTACATGGAGCGACACTGCCCTCTGCCTGTGTTGGCAATGTTTTGGTTGTCTGGGACGTTTTTGGGTGGATACATTGTGTAGTGTAGACCAGGCAGAGGGTCTCAAATGTTTTTCAGCCAAGGACCCCTTACAAGATAGAAAATATACCGAGGACCCCCTCATTCTGATTTGTGATTTTGGGCGAAGCTTAATTGTTTCCATGGTAACGTGCTTGACTTTTAAATTGATGCGTTTGTTAGATTAGAATGTAATCGATGAACCATTTTAGATTTAAAGCATACAATATTTTCGTTGAACTATGAAGCTTTTGCAAAAAAAGTTTTTATTTTTATTTTCCTGAAAACTTTTCACGGATACCCTGGCAAAGTGCCACAGACCCCTGGGGGTCCCCGGACCCCCATTTGAGAACCACTGGTGTAGACTGTAGAGGTCCACATGGGAGCCCAGCCATTAACACTTTGAGTGCCACGGCCCTTGGGCAAAAGGTTGCTTGCTGTGCCACATAGGCCGCAATGCATTTTAAAACAGTCATATAATTTCTTTAATAATTACTATGTAAACACTGAACACGCACAAATAACGATGAGACTCTCTTCTATCACCTGCAAAAAAAAGTTTATTGATCCCATTTTCCGTTCTTTAGTTATGAGCCGGAGAAGATAGCTTGATTGAAGCAAAAACAGCCCTTTTTTTCTACGAGCTGAGATAATGAGCCTTTTGTGAAATTAAACATTTCAAGCACATCACTGACTCTGAAGCTAATTTTCTGATGTCTGGGTCTGTCTGGGTGAAGTGTATGCTGCTCTGCGTGCTCCCCCCCCCCCCCCCCTCAACTGCACACGCCTCCTGGGTGTGTCTGTTGGCTCTCAGTCTCTGCTGAGTTTGCTGCGCACACACAGTGAATGGTGCGCGACATCCAGCTTTTTGGTTCCGCGTGTGTTTGTCACGGGCTCGCATGCTTCCAGTTCGGAATAATAAGGCTGATTATGCGAATGTGTTGTTGCAGCGGACACGGAGGTGCGAGTTGTGACAGCGGATGCAGCTGCTGCAGGGCACAGCTGGCGTGCTCGTTGTGCTTCATGCACGTCGATGCATACGGACGGATGCAATGCGATTTCCTCCTTTTCCCCAGTGACTTCTTCTGTGTGTTTGGCTCCTTTTTCTCTGATCAGGAGAGTGCTGTCGCCACCTAATGGGTTTGTAAAATAGGTTATCGACCTCCAATAGCTACAATGTTGTTAGAGGCGACGTAAGAAGCTTAGATCGACACCCCCCCATCAAAAAAACAATTTGGAGTTACTGACGCCATTTGGCGTCGCTGGCAGCCTACGGTAAATTTCTAATGACGCCATATGGCGTCGCTGGCACTCAATGTGTTAACATCATTCACAGCGCAACAGCCAGCCAATAACATCGCTAAGATGTTCTCAGAAGAATGCTTCAGCAGAGCGGAGTCAGAGCTCATCCCTCGATGGTTTGAAAGTATGTGTGTTTTTATAGCACTAGCGATTCCTAGGCTCGCCCGCTCTGCGGGCTTGCTTGCAGGCCGCTTCACGGCCTCGCCCGTCCTGCAGCTCGCCACGCTGGCCCTGCCTGCAACTCGGCTGCTGTGTGGCCAATGAGACCAGCATCACTGATGATGTCAGATTTATGACATCAGTCTGATGTTGTCATCAGTGGGATTCATGACATCACTGATGATGTCACAGTGGGATTTATGACATCACTGATGATGCCACAGTGGGATTTATGACATCACTGATGTCACAGTGGGATTTATGACATCACAGATGATGTCACAGTGGGATTTATGACATCACAGTGAGACAGAGAAACAAACAGTTTACCGGCGCTCTCTCTCTCCACATAAACACAACCTCGCACAGAAAAACAATGTCCTATCACTAAAATAAACAGGGCGCAGTGTCTCTCAAAATAAACACACTGCCACACTATTATATGGGCCAGAAGTGATCATTTTGAGGGGAAACTTTTGTATAATTATTGCTGTTTTTTTTATGAAAAGGGTTGCATAGTAAACCTTTAAAAATAAGCTACCGTCAACAGAAGTTGATACGGTAACTTCGGCAAGCCACAAGGGACAATGTTGCAATACATGGAGCCCGTTACTTAATGTTTGCATCTGGTGTAAACCAACATAATACACTTACTGTGAACTCATATTATATAGGTATATATTAAAAGTGGTCAACTATTCTGCAAATAAAATGTAATGTAATATATAAAAGTTGCCTCCCTATCGACAACTAATACTAAAGTTAAGATATTCATCTAATTATGATTTCCAACAGGTAATCAGTCATTATTCTAATCTAAATGATGAATTTAAAGTCAGTCTTCTATCTATCACCAGTTCAACATGACATTTTCTTCTGGCAGCAGGAGAAACAAACGCACCCAGTCGTACAGTCAAATTATTTATTAAAATCTCAAAACTTTATTTCTGAATCGTAACAAATAATTTAATGCAGTTTGTACAAAGCAAGAGAACAGTTGTTCTTTGGAAAGGCACACATGGAGAAATCCTCAGTCCAGTCTGTTTGATCTGAAAACTGCTATCACCTGAAAACACACCGTTAAATAGATATATTTTTCTTAATTTCTGACAGAATATGAATCTGGAGATACGAGGATTTCACTGGACGAGGAAGACAACTACTGAACTACAACATGGAGGCAAAAACTAAAAAAACAACAATGAAAACTACAAACACAATGATGAAGAATAAAACATACAAATATAAAGGCCTTTAGTTTTTTTCCTCAGTCATAATATTATGAAATATCTGGACTCAGTCTGAGTTTACACTCGACCCAAACTCCCTCCGGATACATTTATAAACAAACAAAAACTTTCCCCCCACAAAATCAACATTCAGTGTTTGGGAATCAAACTCTTCAACTCAGAACAGCTAGTTCCAATCCGAGCAATCTGATTGGTCGAGGCTGCCTTCCGATTTGCTCCGATAATACCCATGACCCCCGACGGCTAGCTTGCTGGTTGCTACGGAAAATCTTGCGGTAACCATGCAACTCGCTCGCTAGTCGCTAGTGACAATAATTCTTAACGTACATTCACGATTTTGGAGAAAACTTTCCAGATGGAACGAGTGAGAAACTACCTTTTAAAAATGTGAACATCTAGCAGAAAATGTTTCAAATTTGCCAGCCACTAAATCGCAATATTTTCTGTCTGAAATCTACCAGCCACTTCACTGGTTAGTGTTCTAAAAATCCTAGTTCTCCAGAGGGGGCCCCCAAGCCCCCTTTGTGTGTGTGTGTGTGTGGGGGGGGAGGGTGGCATTACGGTTACCATGGCGATGCGTCTGAGTCCCCATGGTCTGACTCACTGGAAGCAGGCTGCGGGGATAAGCTCTGCCATTGTGCCAAACATTTCAGTCAGAGCGAAAGTAAATTCCCTTCTGCTCCCTGCGTGTCAGTGCTCTCAAATGCCTCCGCCGCTGTGAAACGACGACGACGACGCTAGCGTGCTGAAAACGCCAAGTTTTTGATTGTGCAATATAGCAGGCCTGCTTTGTACTTTGGGTGGATGGTTGTAAAGATAACAGAGCCTTTTTCCCCCGCTTAGACCAGAGTGAGAGTAAGAGGAGCCAGACTTCTCTCCTGTGCTGGTACAGCGCAGGAGATCGACCGTCTGGCAAGCGACACTAGAACAGTTTACAACCGGTCCCAAAATGTCCAATTCCTCCGAATCGTCGTGTCTCCGAGGTGATCGATAAGCAGAATCGGTAATGGCATTGGTATCAATAACATTTGATCAATTCCCATCCTTTACTGAACACAATGCTGTGGATGTGTGGGGGACGTTAAGGCAGCATCTCCTAACAGTGTGAGGGATGTGACAAAACAACAGAAGAAGAACCTTGATGGTCATGACATTGACATTAACAGACACACACACAGCTGGAGTGTCTTGTGAATGCGCTGCTTGCATAGATTCAAGTAGTGTTTAGTGTGAAGAAAGGCAGCATTGATCAGCCACTTGTCATTACCAACACGTCCTGTGGTGACAAAATGATCCGTCACCTCCCTCACCTTAACCAACACCGTCACGTTTTCAAAGGAACGACGGAGGGATGGAACCGGTGGCGTCAAACAATGATGAGAAAGGTTCCCTGTGTTAAGAGGTGAGGCCAAGGAGTCCTGACAAACAGTCAACACAGGATGCTTTGGGAATGACAACACGCTGTATAGACGGTTTTCACAGAATTGTGTTGCTATGGGAACAGTTTGAAACCTGGCTTATTTCCTGTTAGCTATTGTATTGGCAAACACTGCAACAGCAAGTAAGCGAGGGACAATTTAGAAGGTTTAGGTTGTCAACTTAAAACCATCCATTGATGGATTATTGTGCTGTTAAAACATGAATGCCTCTGATTAATGAGGAAGACGTGCACCTCAACCAATCATCTCTCTCTCTCTCTCTCTCTCTGTCTGTCTGCCTCTCTCTCTCTCTCTCTCTCTGTCTGTCTGCCTCTCTCTCTCTCTCTCTCTCTCTCTGTCTGTCCTTCCATCAATGATCTCCAGTAAAATAAAGTGACTGGTTCTGAAATGTTGCGAAAATGTCACATAGTCAGGGTTCCCCACTGTGGTCAAAACTCCAGGACTTTCCAGAGCTTTCACTGGCATAAATACGTACAAGTCTTTATAATTAAGTGGGAGCACTTCCATGGTCAAATATATAAAACTCCATGACTTTTAAATGACTTCCCCTAACAAAGTGTTTCACTGACCTAAACATGTTCAATTCAATGACTTTCTCATGACTTTTCCCAAGTTCAGTCAGGACACTTCCATGACTTTCCATCATCTAAAAATGTAAAATTCCCTCGAACGGGAGTGTTTCCGTGTCCTAACGATGTGACATTAAATGAATGTTTTGGAAAGTCGTGAAACCGTCAGAAAAGGTCCATGACTGCGTGACCGAAAAAGTGTTCAATTGCACGACTAAGTCACAGCGTTTCCAGGATTTTCCTTAACGTAAACATGTCAAATGCATGTCAATTCCATGATTGTTTCATGACTTTTCCAAACTAAAACAGAACACTTCCATGACGTTCAGTAATCTAAAAATGTCAAATTACCTTGACTTTTCCATGACTAATACGGAGTGTTTCCATGACCTAAAAATGTCAGATCAATTGTTTTGGAAACATTCCATGACTTTCCACCAGTAATTCACCATGCTTCCATGACTTTAAGTGGGAATGTTTCCATGAAACATGGTCAATTCCACGACTGTTTTTCAGAAAGTCCTGAAACAGTCAGAGAACTTCCATGACTTATCTGTAATATTCCATTACTTTTTTCCAGGACATTCCATAACCTAGAAATGTACAGTGGGAGTGTTTCACAGACCTAAAAAATGTAAAAATGTAATCACCGTTACATGACTTTCTCAAATCTATAAATGTCAATTTCCGATGTTTTGGAAAGTCATGAAACTGTCATGAAAACACACACACACACGCACGCAGAGCAGTAAGGTGTGTGAGTGGTTGGTTGGGTGGCTCCTCCTGCAGTTCGTCTGTTTCTTCTGGATGTGATGGGGAAGGCTATGGCACGCCGTGTTCACATTTAATAGCCAAGTTTGACTATTCTGAATTAACATTACAGATATCAACAAAACCCATTTTGTCCACATTTTCATTCAAGTTGTCTATAACGTCAAAAAGAACATTTCCGATATCTGCAACGATATTCTTCATAGGACAAATGATGTCACGTTTGCCATTCATGTGTATGTATGGGGTTGGTATGGGGCTGTTAGCTACGTAAAGCTAACAGCTTTATGCTAAGCTAAGCTCCTCTTTGACTCATGTTGCCTTCAAGTGGAGGGCTGATGACTGAGTGACCCAACGATCGCTTGTTAACCAGTTGGAGTCACGCTCTTTCCACGGGGGCATCGTCTTTGAAACCCGTTGTTGATAATCAAGCAATAATGCAGCTCGCAGCTAAGCTAACGTTACGTCGGTGTTGGTAGCAGATGTGTGGTTCTCGGCCGCAGACAAACACATTGACGTCATTTGACGCTCGCGCCCCTCGCTCCTCCCCCGGCACGGCGACCATAAAACAAGCTTTAGACTTCGCTTCTTATCAACGTAAGATCTTTGGCACAGAATCAGATGATGTCGAAATATACAAACATACTGCATATTAGAACGTTCCCATAGAACCCCAACCGTTATACAGGTAGGACAACTGACTGGAGGGCCTTTAAGGTATCTAACAAGGACATTGTAGATATCTTGAAATGAGGGGAATTAATATCTTGAACTGCAATTATGACTAGTGAGAAAAGATACATACATCATGAGAAACAACATACGCATGAATGGCAAAAGTCATTATTCCTAGGAAGGATGTCATTGTGGAAATGTTCTTTCGACGAGGAAGAATTGAATTACAGATATCTGAAATAAATATCAAGTCTAGCTACTAAATGTTAAAACGGCTTGCCATAGGAAGGCAGGTAGTGAGGTTCACTCACACACACACACACACACACACACACACACGCACGCACAAACACACACACTCTCAGGGGTCTACGAAGGAGACCATGATGTAGCGCGTGCCCTGTGTGGTGGGCAGGCCCTCATGGTAGTGCGTGAGCCGGCCCGGGTGCATGAAGCTCCACCCCTTCTTGGGAGACTCCACATTGCAGTCATAACGCAGGAACCTGCAGCCCCCGCCCTGAGAGAGAGAGAGAGAGAGACACACACACACACACATATACAGAAAGACAGACCACATAGTAAATATTACAGCTTACAGACCCTGTTGTGATCAAGAATATAATAGAGCAGAGATGATCATGGCACTATTGTCTCGTGTGTGTGTGTGTGTGCGTGCGTGCGTGTGTGTGTGCGTGCGTGCGTGCGTGTGTGTGTGCGTGCGTGTGTGTGTGCACGCGCGTGTACCTGGTAGTCCACTCCCTTGTTGTTCAGGGCGATGTTGATGGTGAAGGTAGAGGAGTCGTGATGCGGTCGGAGAGACGGCTGCTCGTCTGGACGGTAGCGCACCACAAAGTTCATGATGGCCTGGGCCTGCAGGAGGACACTTACAGTAAGTTCACCCAGAACAGACACATCCTACTGAAAGAGCTCGACAGCTCTAGGCTTAACTTAACTGGAGCTAGTTGATTGTCGGGGCTTTCCAAAGTATGTGTGTATGTGTTTCTTTTTATTTTATGTCTCTTTTTTACCTATTCTGTCCTGTTGCTGTGTTTTTTAAGCTCTTGCGCCCCAATTCCAATGTGCTCTCTGCTGCAAATGGTAAACAACTCTGACTCTGATTTGTGTTACCTTGGGGTAGTACCCGGGGTAAAGTTTCCAAGTCACAGGGATGATGTGTGTGTGTGTGTGAGTGTGTGTACCTTGGGGTAGTACCCGGGGTAAAGTTTCTCAGTCACAGGGATGATGTGTGTGTGTGTGTGTACCTTGGGGTAGTACCCGGGGTAAAGTTTCTCAGTCACAGGGATGATGTGTGTGTGTGTGTGTGTGTGTGTGTACCTTGGGGTAGTACCCGGGGTAAAGTTTCTCAGTCACAGGGATGATGTGTGTGTGTGTGTGTGTGTACCCTGGGGTAGTACCCGGGGTAGAGTTTCTTGGTCACAGGGACGATGTGTGTGTGTGTGTGTGTGTGTCTGTGTGTACCTTGGGGTAGTACCCGGGGTAGAGTTTCTTGGTCACAGGGACGATGTGTGTGTGTGTGTGTGTGTGTGTGTGTGTGTGTGTGTGTGTGTGTGTGTGTGTACCTTGGGGTAGTACCCGGGGTAGAATTTCTCGGTCACAGGGACGATATACTCCTTGAGGAACTTGAGCCACTCCTTCTCAAAGCCAATCTGGTTCATGTGGATGTCCACTGTGGGAACGTTTTCATAACCGCCCGCCAGACGCTCGTCCTAACACACACACACACACACACACACACACACACACACACACACACGCACACACACACACGCACACACACACACACACACACACACACACACACACACACACACACACACAGTCAAACATGACACAGATGGAGGTGAATTTTAGTTGCGTAACTTTGACAAAACAATTTCCCTGGAAGAAGTCAGTGAGGTAGTGAAACAGCTCCAGGGATGAATGTGGCCTAGGAACACCTTGGGATCCCCCAGTCACAGATGGTTAATGTGGCCAAGGAACAGGAAGTTAGAGGTCCATGACCCAACTCCAGAGAAGCAGGAGAAGAGGCATGGATGGACTTTGGCAAAACTTAACAGACGGACAGACAAGACAGGTACCGTGTTTTTCCCTCCGGACCAGCCTCCATAGTCCTCCATGGTCTCGATGAGATCATCACACATTCTTTCTGAGAACGCTGGAAACCAATAGACATCTGGACAGGGCTGCATACAGACAGGTAGAGAGAGAGAGAGATGGGGAGAGGGAGAGAGACGGGTAGAGAGAGAGACAGGTAAATCACGATGACATCATCATGACACTATCTGATGCTGTGGCATTAGAGGGGACTGAACCCTGGGACCCGTGGTTACCTGATGCACAAACTTATCCTCCTCTTCAAAGATTTTGGAGTAGTCTTCACTGATATACTTCTCCCTCCAGTCCTGCACACACACACACACACACACACACACACACACACACACACACACACACACACACGTACGTTGAATCTCTGTGTTGAATCTCTTCTTTAGAGTGTATAGAGCTCAACAGTAACCTCCCACTTTTGAGCGGTTCCGGTTGCAGGAAGTTAATTTGTAACCCTTTGTCTAACCCTTAATGATAATAATAATAATAATAATAATAATATTAATAATAATAATAATAAACTTGATTTATATAGCACTTTTCTTAACGTACTTAACAGAAGAAATAAAACCAGGCAATACAGATAGAAAGTAGGGATGGGCATCGAATTTCGAATTTTCGAATAATCGTTGTTATTATCAAGGTCGACTTTATTATTGAAAGTCGAAATTCTGGATTTTTTTTTTATTATTATTAAAAAAAAATTTGTGAGTGAAATGTTGCATTGTCCCCTGATTCTAAGTATAGTCGAATCGCTTGGTTTGAGCAAGTAAAACAATTTTTATAAGCATTTTAAGCAAGGTTTATGGAAAAATGAATGGCGGATGAAATCCCATGAAGAGGGAGAGGGGGTGACTTTGGCACCCCTTTGGCACTCAGACCTGAGCCTACTAAAATTTATTTAATGAACCACTCATGATTGTCAAAACTGTTTTTTATTTTCGAAAATGTCAATGTCATGTAACATGTTCTTTACTTCAGTGGTACAATGCTTGTTTGAGCTAAAAATCCACAGCAGAAGCTTTTTCTATTAATTAATAAAGCCTTAGACTTAGAATCAGGGGAGACAATGCAACATTTCACTCACAAAAAAACATTTTTTTTTTATTTTTTTTTAACATTTATTTATTTATTTATTTTCGAATTTCGATTAAAAGTCGACTTTGGCCAGCGAATTTCGAATAGTGTTTTTGCTAGAAATGCCCATCCCTAATAGAAAGTACAGACAATAGAATGAGTAAGATCAGATAATAAAATGACAACAAGATGAATGGGGTCATTAAAAAAACAATAAATGTAAATTATACATTTCCCAAAGCTTTTATAAAGAGAAAGGTTTTAAGACGGGATTCCATTAATTCCTGCATTGATATTTCAGAAAATCCGCATATAAAGAGTTTTAAGTCAGGGAGCAACAAGCCAAACCAGACATAAAAAGAGTTTTAAGTCAGGGAGCAACAAGCCAAACCAGACATATAAAGAGTTTTAAGTCAGGGAGCAATAAGCCAAACCAGACATATAAAGAGTTTTAAGTCAGGGAGCAACAAGCCAAACCAGACATATAAAGAGTTTTAAGTCAGGGAGCAACAAGCCAAACCAGACATATAAAGAGTTTTAAGTCAGGGAGCAACAAGCCAAACCAGACATATAAAGAGTTTTAAGTCAGGGAGCAACAAGCCAAACCAGACATATAAAGAGTTTTAAGTCAGGGACCAACAAGCCAAACCAGACATATAAAGAGTTTTAAGTCAGGGAGCAACAAGCCAAACCAGACATATAAAGAGTTTTAAGTCAGGGAGCAACAAGCCAAACCAGACATATAAAGAGTTTTAAGTCAGGGAGCAACAAGCCAAACCAGACATATAAAGAGTTTTAAGTCAGGGAGCAACAAGCCAAACCAGACATATAAAGAGTTTTAAGTCAGGGAGCAACAAGCCAAACCAGACATATAAAGAGTTTTAAGTCAGGGAGCAACAAGCCAACCCAGACATATAAAGAGTTTTAAGTCAGGGAGCAACAAGCCAAACCAGACATATAAAGAGTTTTAAGTCAGGGACCAACAAGCCAAACCAGACATATAAAGAGTTTTAAGTCAGGGAGCAACAAGCCAAACCAGACATATAAAGAGTTTTAAGTCAGGGAGCAATAAGCCAAACCAGACATATAAAGAGTTTTAAGTCAGGGACCAACAAGCCAAACCAGACATATAAAGAGTTTTAAGTCAGGGACCAACAAGCCAAACCAGACATATAAAGAGTTTTAAGTCAGGGAGCAACAAGCCAAACCAGACATATAAAGAGTTTTAAGTCAGGGACCAACAAGCCAAACCAGACATATAAAGAGTTTTAAGTCAGGGAGCAACAAGCCAAACCAGACATATAAAAAGTTTTAAGTCAGGGAGCAACAAGCCAAACCAGACATATAAAGAGTTTTAAGTCAGGGAGCAACAAGCCAAACCAGACATATAAAGAGTTTTAAGTCAGGGACCAACAAGCCAAACCAGACATATAAAGAGTTTTAAGTCAGGGAGCAACAAGCCAAACCAGACATATAAAGAGTTTTAAGTCAGGGAGCAACAAGCCAAACCAGACCAGAGTCTGGAATCTCTCAGTTCACATTCTATTTCCAGGGGGGCGTTACCAACAGGCGCATTTAAAAATGCCTCAACCAATCAGAGCAACAACACGTGTGATGCAGCACAAGATGACTGAAACATGTCAACAGACTAACTGATCATTATCACCATTATCGCCAAATAACCCCTGACAGGGTGACGTAGGACCTAAATAACCCCTGACAGGGTGACGTAGGACCCAAATAACCCCTGACAGGGTGACGTAGGACCCAAATAACTCCTGACAGGGTGACGTAGGACCTAAATAACCCCTGACAGGGTGATGTAGGACCCAAATAACCCCTGACAGGGTGACGTAGGACCCAAATAACCCCTGACAGGGTGACGTAGGACCTAAATAACCCCTGACAGGGTGATGTAGGACCTAAATAACCCCTGACAGGGTAATGTAGGACCCCTGACAGGGTGATGTAGGACCCAAATAACCCCTGACAGGGTGATGTAGGACCCCTGACAGGGTGACGTAGGACCCAAATAACCCCTGACAGGGTGACGTAGGACCTAAATAACCCCTGACAGGGTGACGTAGGACCTAAATAACCCCTGACAGGGTGATGTAGGACCCAAATAACCCCTGAGAGGGTGACGTAGGACCCAAATAACCCCTGACAGGGTGACGTAGGACCTAAATAACCTCTGACAGGGTGACGTATGACCCAAATAACCCCTGACAGGGTGACGTAGGACCCAAATAACCCCTGACAGGGTGATGTAGGACCCCTGACAGGGTGACGTAGGACCCAAATAACCCCTGACAGGGTGATGTAGGACCCAAATAACCCCTGACAGGGTGATGTAGGACCCCTGACAGGGTGACGTAGGACCCAAATAACCCCTGACAGGGTGACGTAGGACCTAAATAACCCCTGACAGGGTGACGTAGGACCTAAATAACCCCTGACAGGGTGACGTAGGACCTAAATAACCCCTGACAGGGTGACGTAGGACCCAAATAACCCCTGACAGGGTGACGTAGGACCCAAATAACCCCTGACAGGGTGATGTAGGACCTAAATAACCCCTGACAGGGTGATGTAGGACCTAAATAACCCCTGACAGGGTGATGTAGGACCTAAATAACCCCTGACAGGGTGACGTAGGACCCCTGACAGGGTGATGTAGGACCTAAATAACCCCTGACAGGGTGATGTAGGACCTAAATAACCCCTGACAGGGTGACATAGGACCCCTGACAGGGTGATGTAGGACCTAAATAACCCCTGACAGGGTGACATAGGACCCCTGACAGGGTGATGTAGGACCTAAATAACCCCTGACAGGGTGATGTAGGACCTAAATAACCCCTGACAGGGTGACATAGGACCCCTGACAGGGTGATGTAGGACCTAAATAACCCCTGACAGGGTGATGTAGGACCTAAATAACCCCTGACAGGGTGACATAGGACCCCTGACAGGGTGATGTAGGACCTAAATAACCCCTGACAGGGTGATGTAGGACCTAAATAACCCCTGACAGGGTGATGTAGGACCTAAATAACCCCTGACAGGGTGACATAGGACCCCTGACAGGGTGATGTAGGACCTAAATAACCCCTGACAGGGTGATGTAGGACCTAAATAACCCCTGACAGGGTGACATAGGACCCCTGACAGGGTGATGTAGGACCTAAATAACCCCTGACAGGGTGATGTAGGACCTAAATAACCCCTGACAGGGTGATGTAGGACCTAAATAACCCCTGACAGGGTGATGTAGGACCTAAATAACCCCTGACAGGGTGACATAGGACCCCTGACAGGGTGATGTAGGACCTAAATAACCCCTGACAGGGTGATGTAGGACCTAAATAACCCCTGACAGGGTGATGTAGGACCTAAATAACCCCTGACAGGGTGATGTAGGACCTAAATAACCCCTGACAGGGTGATGTAGGACCTAAATAACCCCTGACAGGGTGATGTAGGACCTAAATAACCCCTGACAGGGTGATGTAGGACCTAAATAACCCCTGACAGGGTGATGTAGGACCTAAATAACCCCTGACAGGGTGATGTAGGACCTAAATAACCCCTGACAGGGTGACATAGGACCCCTGACAGGGTGATGTAGGACCTAAATAACCCCTGACAGGGTGATGTAGGACCTAAATAACCCCTGACAGGGTGATGTAGGACCTAAATAACCACTGACAGGGTGACGTAGGATCCCGATGCCAAGCAGCCGTTCCATTTAGCAGACTTCTTACTGTAGATGATATGACTGGACGTGGCCCGACAGAGTCTCACAACAGCGTTAGCAACAGGCTGCTAGCAGCGGTTTGCTATTCAGAAATAACAGACGTAGAATGCTGTGATTGACCAATCAGATGAGTAGTAACCAAAGCCGTGTAATAAAGGGGCTGTGATTGGCTGGGTGGTTTTTTAGGTTTTAAATGTGTCTGAATGGGAGGTGGACCAGACATCTGCCAGAGCAAATAACACATTGCTCTGAGATTCCTCAGGTTCTCAAATAACACACGAGCTCTGAGATTCCTCAGGTTCGCAGACTAAAGCCAACCAGCTAGCAGATGAATCCTGACCATAAAACATTTGATTTTGATTGTGATTGTGTATGTGTGTGTGTGTGTGTGTGTGTGTGTGTGTGTGTGTGTGTGTGTGTGTGTGTGTGTGCGTGTGCGTGTGCATGTGTGTGTGAGACCCACCACTGGATTGTCGAAGATCTGCCACATGTCTGGATGCAGTCTGGACGTGTTGAAGTTCGCCGACGACACCAAGCGACCAAACTCATCACGATTAGATACAAACATGAATACTCCCTGAGAGAGAGACACACACACACACACACACACACACACACACACACACACACACACACACACACACACAATTTAACAAACTGCTGACGACTGCAATCATGCAAAAATAATCCCCCTTTAAATAACCCACGCAGTTTCACCAGTCACGAAAACAGGATATGAAGAATGAAGATGTTGTTTTTAACCAGGGATGGTCCGATCCCAGACTCAGTATCGGTACCGATCCGGCCAAAATCACTGGATCGGATATTTGAGGGGAAAAAGAAGTAGAATCCGATCCATTAGTCTAAACTATCACGTTGTCACTTTGGCGCCGTCGCGGTGAAGAGAGATGTGAACGCAGCACCGCAGCATGTGAGACCTGCTGCACTGTGTTGTCATGTGAACGCAGCACCGCAGCATGTGAGACCTGCTGCACTGTGTTGTCATGTGAACGCAGCACCGCAGCATGTGAGACCTGCTGCACTGTGTTGTCATGTGAACGCAGCACCGCAGCATGTGAGACCTGCTGCACTGTGTTGTCATGTGAACGCAGCACCGCAGCATGTGAGACCTGCTGCACCGTGTTGTCATGTGAACGCAGCACCGCAGCATGTGAGACCTGCTGCACTGTGTTGTCATGTGAACGCAGCACCGCAGCATGTGAGACCTGCTGCACTGTGTTGTCATGTGAACGCAGCACCGCAGCATGTGAGACCTGCTGCACCGTGTTGTCATGTGAACGCAGCACCGCAGCATGTGAGACCTGCTGCACTGTGTTGTCATGTGAACGCAGCACCGCAGCATGTGAGACCTGCTGCACTGTGTTGTCATGTGAATGCAGCACCGCAGCATGTGAGACCTGCTGCACTGTGTTGTCATGTGAACGCAGCACCGCAGCATGTGAGACCTGCTGCACTGTGTTGTCATGTGAACGCAGCACCGCAGCATGTGAGACCTGCTGCACCGTGTTGTCATGTCAGCTGTGTTGATCCAGGAAGAGAAACAGCAGAGTGTTTTTAAGCGTTGGAAACTTCAACACTGCAGACTGCCTGATACAAGGTCGCTGTATCACATGCAAACTACCCGACAGCAGCAACGCTGAGAGGCACAAAACACACTGCCAGGCGCGGTCAATTCCGCAGCACATTGAAGTCAAATCGACGCACTTTCTGCATGACGAAGCGGCAGATTAACGCTAGGCAAAGTAAATCCTAATGAACACTCACAGCAATAAGTTGTCTGAGCAGCGATCATAAAGTCCTCTCGTCCTGCTGATGTGTCAGTCCTTAATTAATTCATCCCAAAAGTCCACATCTTCCTTGAAAACGCCAATAAAACTAGATTAGCACGTGTGTCCCTGTTTACAAACACCTTGGTGCGTAAATTCCCCTCCCCCGTGTTTCACGCAAGTAGGGGAGACCAGGGACTGTGTGTGTGTGTGTGTGTGTGTGTGTGTGTGTGAGAGAGAGAGAGAGAGAGAGAGAAGGCTTAAAAAGAAGCAGCATTAGTGCATTACTGAGTCTATGTTCTGGGCTATTCACGAGTTTCCTGATGAGACCGTGGGCACTTCCATGACACCCTCCCTCCCTGTTTCCAGCTGCCGGTTGCCTGTTTCCGCCCAGGACCGTTCATAGTGAAAGAGACTGAAAATAATCATAATAATTGTTGTGACTTTGTACCTACCTACAGTATGTCTTGTAATGGAGCCCCCCAGCACAATCATTTCATACGTGCATAATTGTACAACGGAGTGACAATATATTGAATCTTGAAGGAGAGAGACCACTAAAGCTACGTTCAATGACCAAATAATAAGAGTTCCGGTTTGGACGTTTAGCCTTCAAAACAAAAGCTGCCGCTATGCAACCACATACTATTTTTTAGCAATTTCGGCTAAAATAAGCGCGTACAGTATGAGTGAATTGACATTGACCTCGTTTTTGTAAAATATCGCCCCTATGCAACCACACAACGTTACTATTTTTAGCCATTTCAGATAAAATAAGCCAAATGTTCCCACTCTTTGACAGCAGCGCGCACGTCCTTGCTAGTGAAATTTTTTTAAACAGGAAGTCGACAACCGGCAACCGCTGAGAATCATGGGAAACGTAAGTCCAGGAATAAGGTGAATAGCCTTTCATTTAGGGAATAAATATTGTTGCACAGATTGAACATGCCGTTTAGATGGCTGGGTTAAGCAAAGTGCATTGGTACATTTATTATGAACAGCTTAGTTGTATAAGCGAGGGAAAAAGATTGGATCGGATTGATATCGGTATCGGCAGATACTCAAGTTTGTGGTATCTGTATCGGATCGGATATGGAAAAAGTGGTATCGTGCCATCCCTATTTTTAACCATCAAATGCTCGTCGTCAGCCTATTAAGCACAGAGCAGCTGGCAACAGGAGCTTGTTTAATCCAGAAATGCACGAGGCTTTTTGCATTCGCTTCAGATCGAGGTCAGATCATGTTCTCACCACAAACGAAACGTACCAGAGTTCATTTGGAACAAACACAGAGACCTCCTCTTTCAACAGGTCTCGCTCCGCTTGTTTGGTCCACTTTTGGTGCACAGGAGAGTTGGATTGCTGCGTTCACACCTGCCTAAACGCCCCGCACCAAGGAGGAAAACTAACCCTGGTATGATTCAACTGAACGAGGTCTAGTTTACCAGTTTAAGAAGTTTACTAATTTAACAAGTTTACCAGTTTAAGAAGTTTACTAATTTAACAAGTTTACCAGTTTAAGAAGTTTACTAATTTAACAAGTTTACCAGTTTAAGAAGTTTACTAATTTAACAAGTTAAAGTGAAGTTCAGGTAGCGTGCCCTCTGTGGCTGAATGAGCATGGCTGGAGGTTTACTCAGTAGAAACACAGTCCAGAGTACAGAGTGAGACAGACAGACACACACACACACACACACACACACACACACACACACACACACAGTGAGTGGTACCTGGTCGCGGATGGTCCTGCAGAACACCATGTCGGGGTCCATGCCCTCCTGCTGGTACAGGCTGGCCTGGGCCAGTTTACCCCGCAGAACACTGCCCTTCACCAGGTACACCTGAGTGATGTAGGGCACGTTCCACAGCCCGCTACACACACACACACACACACACACACACACACACACACACACACACACACACACACACACACACACACACACACACACACGGAGAACTATTAAACTGTGTATTCTTCTTCCAAACTGCCATCGGCCACATCAACAAGGCCTGAATGATCCCTTTACTAGGGAGTCTACCCACCCCCACCACCCCACCACCATAGCTGCTTCTCCTACCACAACTTTTTGCTCCATTCGATTACTCATCGCACACCGCTTGGACTGTACTTTCCTATTTAACGCCTACTTAACACTTCTCCAATTCATGTACAGTATAATATATATAATATATTCGACTCCATCTGCAACTTTCTGACTTTGCCTTTTAGATATCTTCTGTTTTCTCTGAATATTGATGTTGATATGACCGCTACGGTGCAGACTTACACTAAGAGAAATTCCTCGTATGTAATCTTGCATATTGTGGCCATAAAATTCATTGTGATTGTGATTGTGACTAAAGAAGAACATTGTTTAAATGCAGCTGTGTTCTGTGAGATTGTGGATTTATGTGAGTTTATGTGGTCAAGTTAAAACCGTCTTAAACAGCTTACTTCCTGTGGCAGTGTTTTCTAATACAATAGCTGACAGGAAATAAACTAGGTTTCACATTCAGCAATAAGCCCCAAGAGGCCATGTAGGTTTACAGGTGTCCATGGGGGGGCGCCGATGCAGCATCCTGTGAACATCTCACACAATTCCCTTATTATTAAGTGTGTGTGTGTTATCAAGTGTGTGTGTGCGTGTGCGTTTGTGTGTGTTTGTTTGTCTCTGTGTGTCTGTCTCTGTGTGTGTGTGTGTGTGTGTGTGTGTGTGCGTGTGTGCGTGTGTGTGTGTGTGTGTGTGTGTGCGTGCGCGTGTGTGTGTCTGTGTGCTCACATCCTCTTGCCCTGCACAATGTCAATGTAGTCTTCAGATCTGGAGTAATAGCCTTCAGGACTCAGAGAGCCCCAGAAGTTACTCCACAGTTTACCATGACGAGACAACATGGGAGCGATGACCGACCTGAGAGAGAGAGACAGACACACAGACAGACAGACAGACAGACAGACAGACAGACACAGACAGACAGACAGTGGAAGGTAATATCAAGTTCTGTATGTTTTAGACACGGTAGCATATACTTGTTGGGGTGTAGGGAGCATGGAAGGGTGGTAGCGTACACTTCGTAGTGTACACTTGTTAGGGTGTAGACCAGTGTAGTGTACACTTGTGTAGGGAGCATGGAAGGGTGGCAGGCAGTGTACACTTGTTTGGTTGTAGGGAGCATGGAAGGGTGGTAGCAGTGTTTCCAACAGGATTTTGAGTATTTGTGGTGGGTGACCGCAGACCCCCTAGGGGGGTGCGGGTGCATGCCCCTCCGCGAGATTTTTTTTTAATTTTTAAAGTAAAATGCATGAATTTGGTGTACTTTGAGAAAGCTTAAGAGCAAAATTAAAAGGCTAGATCTATGAAGAACATGTCATCATTACTGTGCTGTGGGTTTACAATGACAAACTAAATTTCTCCCTATAGGTCAGGGATACTCAACTTGCTTTGTCACTTTCGTGAAATGATAGAAGGCGAGGGGCCAGTTAATAAACAAACAATATACATTTTTCTGTATCGGATTGTAGGTTTTTGGGGTGTCAGCCGGAGTTTAGGCTGACAATGTTGTGCACACCGGATAGTTAGTTAGGTTAAGTTAGTTAGGGTAAGTACGGTACCTGGGTAGCGAGCAGATGGCGGTATTTGACAATTTAGCAGCTAAATCATAGATTATTGAAAGATATTCCATATTCCAGACTGAAATGCTATAACAGAAGTATTGGCCAGAATGACATGAACATTTATTGGACACTTATTCAGCGGATATCTTGCATGTTGCGTTCAGGTGCACTGTAAAAAAAAAATTTTTTTTTTTTTTTTTTTTTGGTCAACATCTTTTTGTGGCGGTCCAAATCCTTTTGTGGCGACCCGCTACAAATTCCTTTATGTATGGGAAACACTGGTGGTAGCGTACACTTGTTAGGGTGGAGGGAACACACAAGTGTGGAAGTGTACACTTGTTAGGGTGTAGGAAGCACGGGAGGGAACGTACTTGTTTTCCTCGATAAGGATCCGCAGAATGTCAGAGTTCGTTATGGCGACGTCAGAGTCTATGCTGAAGTAGTAATCACACGCCGGGTCTTTCTTACACGCCCCGCTGCACGCAGACACACACGCACACGCACACACACACGCACACGCACACGCACACGCACACACACACACACACACACACACACACACACACACACGAATACAAATTAGAATATGTTCTGTTGCAAACAAGTTGCAGGATGCTCTAAAAGTGTAGTCTATCGACCTCTAACCTGTTCTATGAGGTTCTACAAGGATCTAAAAGTTTCTATGATGTTCTATGAAGTTCTACTGTTATAAAGGTTCTGCAATATCCTGAGAGCTTCTACAATGTTCTAAAGGGTTTATAGTATTGTTGCGGTTCCAGAATGTTGTGGTTCCAGAATGTGCTTTCATGCTTTACTAATTTCAAATTTTCTAAGGTTCTAAGAGGTTCTATAATGTCCTCAGATGTTATATCATTTTCAAACGGTTCTTGAATGTACTAAATGTTCCATACATGTTCTAGAAGTTGTAGAATGTCATAAGAGTTCTCCATTACAGTATTCTAAAAGTTGTGTGTCATAAAAGTTCTCTAATGTTCTAAAAGTTGAATTATGTCATAAAAGTGGTATAATGTTCCTAAAGGTTGTATAAGGTTGAAAGGGTTCTACTGTTCCACTCACACAGCCATGGTCCTGGCCTCGTCCTGTGGCAGGTTCTCCTCCGGTCCAACCAGACGAGCTTCGGGGAACAGAAGTCTGTGACGCTCCCAGAACTTCTGGATGTGACGCTCATGGTACACAACCTGAGGACCAGAGAATCAAGGAGAACACAGGAGAACGCATAAGAGGACAGTCTTTCAAATGAGAACAGCCTAGAACAGATTACAGAGATGACCCGCTGGGTAACCCGCAAAAAGCTTGTGGAACGGGTACAAAATGTACTTCTATAAATTCACGGGAAGAGCCCGGGTAAAAAATTAGCTAAACACGGACGGGCAGTGCTTGAGAACCACTTAGGAGCCATTTTTGTGTTGCGCTCAGACTGAATTTCTGAAGACTGAATCTCGTCCCTGGCACCTCAATGGTGGAACGAGCTCCCTCCTATGGTCAGGACAGCCGCTTCACTGCCAATCTTCCGGCGAGAACTTAAAACACACCTTTTCAGGCTCCATCTGGGCCCTTTTTGAACTAACATTTCTCTCTCTAAAAAAATAAATAAAAAATAAACTAAACTTTACCGCTATTTCCTTCAGAAGTTGTAGTTGTCATAGACTGTGCTGCATAGTTGATTGCTCTATTGTTGACAAAAATGTGTTATTGTAAGTCGCTTTGGATAAAAGTAGAGATGAAACGATACGAAGATTTCCTATCGCGATTATAGTGATGAAAATTACCAAATTATCATGTTATCAGGATTATCGCGGGTTGGTTAAAATGTGCTGAAAATTCTCAAAAAGTACTAATACACTCACAGAAATCATTTCACCAAGTTTTATATTGAAAACTCAGACCCAAAAACAACCGATACACTGACAACGGTTGCCAAGTTTGGTTGATGATGGACATTATTTGTATTGACCATGTTTTAAAGCGTACGGTATCGTAAGGAATTTTATCACGGTTATCATTAAAAACCGGTTATCGTTTCATCCCGAATTCACAGTCGCGGTAATCT
The DNA here is from genome assembly GCF_964638095.1 of Poromitra crassiceps. NCBI lineage: Eukaryota > Metazoa > Chordata > Actinopteri > Beryciformes > Melamphaidae > Poromitra > Poromitra crassiceps. The sequence goes on from NC_139628.1 coordinate 4,737,647, forward strand.
GGTGCTTGACGTGGGCACTGTGTGTGTGTGTGTGTGTGTGTGTGTGTGTGTGTGTGTGTTGACGTGGGCACTGTGTGTGTGTGTGTGTGTGTGTGTGTGTGTGTGTGTGTGTGTGTGTTGACGTGGGCACTGTGTGTGTGTGTTGATGGCGGAAGTCAGTCAGCCTGTTCAGGCAGAGGGGGACTACTTATTTTCTGTTCAACGTAGTTTTACGCTTTGTTTCTACATAAGCGACATGTTTCAAGTATGCAATTGTTTGATGCTAGAGAGATCCCTCCCACTTTGAAAAGCCCTGGGCTAGAGAGGACAGTAGAGTAGATCCCTCCCACTTTGAAAAGCCCTGGGCTAGAGAGGACAGTAGAGTAGATCCCTCCCACTTTGAAAAGCCCTGGGCTAGAGAGGACAGTAGAGTAGATCCCTCCCACTTTGAAAAGCCCTGGGCTAGAGAGGACAGTAGAGTAGACCCCTCCCACTTTGAAAAGCTCTGGGCTAGAGAGGACAGTAGAGTAGATCCCTCCCACTTTGAAAAGCTCTGGGCTAGAGAGGACAGTAGAGTAGATCCCTCCCACTTTGAAAAGCTCTGGGCTAGAGAGGACAGTAGAGTAGATCCCTCCCACTTTGAAAAGCTCTGGGCTAGAGAGGACAGTAGAGTAGATCCCTCCCACTTTGAAACGCCCTGGGCTAGAGAGGACAGTAGAGTAGATCCCTCCCACTTTGAAAAGCTCTGGGCTAGAGAGGACAGTAGAGTAGATCCCTCCCACTTTGAAAAGCCATGGGCTAGAGAGGACAGTAGAGTAGATCCCTCCCACTTTGAAAAGCCATGGGCTAGAGAGGACAGTAGAGTAGACCCCTGCCACTTTGAAAAGCCCTGGGCTAGAGAGGACAGTAGATTAGATGAGACTCAGGCTCCTCCCACTTTGAAAAGCTCTGGGCTAGAGACAACAGTAGATCAGACCCCTCCCACTTTGAAAAGCTCTGGGCTAGAGAGGACAGTTTAGATCCCTCCCACTTTGAAAAGCCCTTGGCTAGAGAGGACAGTAGAGTAGATCAGACTCAAGCTCACGTTGTTGTGGATGAAGAGGCGTATCCTAGCAACAGGGTATTTGAGCGTCGTCAGCCTCTCCAGGAACTCCTCCAGGAAGGGCGCGGCCTGCTCGATGAACACCGCTACGTACACCAGAGGCAGGTCCTCGTCCTACACACACACACACACACGCACACACGCACACACACACACACACACACACACACACACACACACACACACACACACACACACACACACACACACACACACACACACACACACACACACACACACACACAGATGATGACTTGAACAGTGACATATTTGTAGTCTTTCTCTTTACAATTGACCTTTGCTAAGGGATGAGGTATTTTTGCAGGCCGAGCGGAAGTTAGCATCTCGCTGGGTTCTCTCGTCTGGAACTCAACAGGATTTGTGTTAAATGCATGAAATAAGGTCTGTTGTTAAAGTCCCTGGAAACCAAAAATATTTTATTATTATTTAGCATTTTGAGTTCATCACATCACAGGACCCTATGTTAATAAGCCACCAGCCAAATTTGAACGATGATGAACGTCGCAAAGTATATAAATTTAGGTTTGACAGGTGTGGCAAAACGCATGAAAATCGATTATTTTTTAGAGTGTATTATCTCCCGCGGAATGTGTGGGCGTGTCCCATCTACAGCAGGGAAATTTCTGTCTCGGAGAGCGCGAGAGAGAGGGGGGAGGGAAACGGAGAGAGAGAGAAAGAGAGATGAGTGCACACACCGTGTGTGTGTGTGTGTGTGTGTGTGTGTGTGTGTGTGTGTGTGTGTGTGTGTGTGTGTGTGTGTGTGTGTTCGCGCGTTGCTCCCCTGGTTGCTCCGTGGCTCTGAGAGGAAGAGATCTCTGTCCGTCCGTTCTCTCTCTCTCTCTCTCTCTCTCTCTCTCTCTCTCTCTCTCTCTAGTCCGAGAGAGAGAGAGAGAGAGAGAGAGAGAGAGAGAGAGAGAGAGAGAGAGAGAGAGAGAGAGAGAGAGAGAGAGAGAGAGGAGCACATGGCTTGAAACCCGACACCTTGCTAATCTCACACACAGGCACAGGGAGACGGACAGCGAGGGAGCGCTGTCACTGGGGGCAAAGAACAGACTTGCCATAGGTGGGTGCGGATTGCACGCGTGTACAAAGGTTATATAGAGCTTATGACGTCATAAGCTCCTACATTTTAGCACCTCACGCGCTGCTCTCTTCAATGAGGAAGTATCTTGTAGAATCTTGTAGAAAAGTGTCGATTTTAAGGCTTTGGGTTGAAAGTAATGCATAATAATTTCGGAGGCATATAATTAGTAACATAAGATCCTAAATAACATAGTTAGAACGTTTTTGTGGATTTTGGTTTCCAGGGACTTTAACAAAAGTTTATGAAACAGCAAAGTTTGTGTTCAGCGAGATCATCTTCACAAATGAGGACGACTTTTATGAAGCGTAAATGCGATCCCATTGACTTCCAGACGAGGCACTCAGGTGACGGCAACTTCCGGGTTGTAGGACTCATCGCTGCGGCACTTTATATAGAGAGCCAAAGTGAACGTCACTTCCTGCCTCACCATGTGTACCAGCGTCTGAAGAAATATGAATGGTGGTGAACGGAGACAGACGTTACTTTTTTGATCCCGTTTGAATTGTGCCACGGGGGGTACACATGTAAAATTTTGTCAATTTAAAAGATAACTATGCATGTCAAGAAAGTCGCAGTTTGTCCTGAAACTGAAACGAAAGGTTTAGTTTTGTTAATCAACTACATCTCTCATGTCGCACAATAGACCCTTTTCATGGTGGACATTTTGTGTGGAGAAGGCAGAATAAACACAGGTGCAAGCAAAACACTAATGAGGGTTTCAAAATTCCAATCATGGAAGTTTGAAACCCTCATTAGTGTTTTGCTTGCACCTGTGTTTATTCTGCCTTTTCCACACAAAATGGCCCACGTGAGAAGGGTCTATCACACCATCAACAACATGGACTGGCGGGAGAGACGTCACTTATGCGACTGGTTGTGTGTAATCTTTCTGATTTATAACTGATAGTGCGACAGTTTTACCACAAACTGCGACTTTCTTGACATGCAAAGTTATCTTTTACATTGACAAACATGATATGTGTACAACGTGGCACAATTCAAACGCGATCAGAACAAGTAACGTCTGTCTCCGTTCACCACCAGTCCTATTTTTTCAGACGCTGGTACACATGGTAAGGCAGGAAGTGACGTTCACTTTGGCTCTCTATCCACCTTATTTTTGAATGCCCCACTGTAAAAAAGTAATTTGCGTACAAGGTCCAGTTTAACGTGACTCATTGTTGCAGCTTGCCATTTCCTAAATGGTATTCTACTTGATTTGAAAATATGGCCGCCTACACTCAGTCCCTTGTACCCTGGCTGAATTGAACATAACTTGGCCAATAAGTATTTAACATACAAAATAAAACAACCCGTAATATCTTAATTTTATGTAGAATGCAGAGGACATGTAACTGTTTAGTTAAACTTGCATTCCAGGAATATTGTGCTCTAAAGATGACGATAGTGGCTCGAGACTGTTTCGTGCTGAAACCCACACGCTTTGCGGTGGTGGTTTTAGCGTAACCTATGTGGGATTCGAGGCGTAACCTATGTGCGTTTTAGCGTAACTTATGTGGTATTCGAGGCGTAACCTATGTGGGGTTTGGCGTAACCTATGTGCGATTCGAAATAACGCATCCGAGATATAAAACGTTATGAATATAGCCACGTTATAAACAACAAACTAACGCTGGTGATCCATATGGAAACAGTGTTACTCGAAATGGTTAAAAGTTCTATCAATTTGGTCATTTAGTGGTGTTTTACTGCCATGTAACATAACTAACTAGCGGCTAATATTAGCCACTGCAGGCGATTACCCATGAATGCACTGCGCTCTTAAAGGGATATTTATCGAGGAGATTTTTGCCAAGCTGGACCTGATTAGTGATTTGCTCCGTTCGCCCAGACGGGTGTCAAGCTGTCAGCAACAAGGCTGGGAGGATCACACCGGAAGAAGCACCCATCAGCAGATCAGGCAAAAATGGCCGCCAAAAATAAGGTGGATAGACGGTTTGCACGGAACTGTGTTGCTAGGGAACAGTTTGAAACCTAGCGTATTTCCTGTCACCTTATTGTATTGGCAAACACTGCTTCAGGAAGTAAGGTAGCAGGAATTTATAGAGTGTTTATGTTGTCAAGTTAAAACCGTCTATAAGGAATGATTGTATAAAAGCAGTAACCCCAGTGAGGCTGTGGTTAGTGATTTTACAACTTGATAAGAGGATCACTTTCTAATGATAAATCATGTCATCTTAAAATATGTCAGCAGCCAAACTATCCACCCTTTTCCAAATCCCTTTAACGTTAGCACAGGAATAAGGAGGACGTTTCTGATCTGACATTTGGCTATACTCCTCCTGATGTAGCTATACGTTAGCTAGCTAGTTAGCTGGCGTTTTGCTAACATTAGCTAACTTAAGATGTGACTATATACAAGGTAATGTGCCTGTAGGAGCCAAATTCATATTTCACAGTCCTACAGTATTTACATTTTTATATTTCTTTATATATTTTATAATTATTATATTTTGGGTATAATGCACATCATCTGCAGTAATTTGTAGTGTTAACTGTTACACTTTATGCATGTGTGTATGCATGTGTGTTGTTATTAGTAGTCTAAACTCATAGAGACAGTCCGCATGTCTGGGAACGCGAGTGGGGTAAAACCGCCCATATATCTCAATGGGCTGACTCACCAAAAGACGGTGCTGCGGCTCTAAACTACATGTTTGGGGGTTCTAGAGCAGAACACAAGACGTCTGCTCAGATGTGCGTTTACTGTGGTGGGTAAATCCCCGATCGTGTCTGCCTGGGCTGGGCTATCAGCTAAATTCTAACTTTGCTGAATGGATAGAGCGGGGGAATTTACCCCACCCTGACCCTGCCCCCAGGCTAACCCAGCGTCTATTGTGGGCCTGTATGGGCATTCCCAGACATGCGGACTGTCTCTATTGAGAGAAGTGTGTTACTGTCTCTTTAAGACACAACCAGCCAGTTTGCTGTTGTGAGACAGGGGCTCAGAGGTATTTGTAGCTCCTGTGATGAGAGTGGAGCCACCATGTTGTAGACACATTATGGAAAACACTGTGTTCATGTACTTGTGTTTCTGCTGTTTGAGTAAACCCACATGTTTTCAGTCAGAAGACTCAGTGTCAGTTATTTTTTGTTGCAAGAAACACGAGTCGACTAAAGGTTTACACTCTGGTTCGGGTTTTGGATCATTGTGAAGATTGTGATCGCAATATAATATGACTTGGTCATGTTAGCTTTGAACCTTGGTGATATATCGTATAACAGGAAAGGGGAAGTTGATCTGCCAGTAGAGCGAAAGGGGGCGGGACTTTAAATCTATATTATTATTTGATTTAACCGGTGGTGCACAGTGACCCCCCCCCCCACACACACACACACGTACACACACACACACACACACACGTACACACACACACACACGTACGGACACGTCGTTGAAGAAGAGCAGGTCGTCATCACAGTTGCCACAGCCGGTCTCATGAGTCCAGGCTGTGGGCACGTAGTTACCAAGGTAGTTCAACTGGAGCTGTGGAGAGACAGACAGGTGGAGAGAGAGGGGTGGACAGGTGGAGAGACACAGACAGGTGGAGAAAGAGAGACAGACAGGGTGGAGAAAGAGACAGGTTGAGAGCAAGAGACATAGAGATGGACAGGTGGAGAGAGAGAGAGAGAGAGACCGACAGGTGCAGAGAGAGACAGGTGGAGAGCGAGAGACAGAGAGATAAACAGGTTGAGAGTGAGTGGCAGAGAGAGAGAGAGACAGAGAGAGAAAGAGAGAGAGAGATTTTGAACATGTGAACTATGAAAACATGACATTACTAAGAAAACTTTAAAGTCCCCCTCCAGTCAGTTTTCCCACCTGTATAACCGTTGGTGTTCTATGAGAATGTAATAATATATATTTAATATTAGGGCTGTCAGCGTTAACGCGTTAATCGTGCATTAACTCAAATTCCTATTAACGCCACTAATTTTTTTAACGCGCGATTAACGCATGCACGTTCTGTGATGTTTGAGCCTTGGTCCGCGCCGTAGTTTTGGAAATCAGGAAGCAGTAACGTTGATAGCAAGCAGAAAGAAACCTCCGTGAGCAGAAAAGGAGGAAGAAAATTGTTATAATGGCAAGTTCAGCTTAAAATTGAGAAGATGTCCCGCATTTTGGGTGAGGGAGAGAAAGAGAGAGCGCGTCAGTGCGATCAGACCGTTGCAGGGAGAGAGAGAGACACACACATGACACAAGGCTCTTTCACACCGGCCTTGAAAGCCGAAAAATGCACGGAAAATAGGATTCGCGCCTCCGATGTGAAAGTCGTGAACGCGCTTTGGTGGATAATTGTTTTACGCCTTTTGTCCCGCCACGGTAGGTAGTAACAGCGCCGGGTTACCTGGCAACCTGCCTCCATTTGAAAGCGTCGTCGCAGCGAGCCTGAAAAGGTGTGAATGGTCAGCTCATTCATAAAAAAATTACAGGGGAAATCACCTCATGTATCAAGAAAGTGCACGAGTGAAAGTAAAAAAAGTAGCCTATACAATCATGACTGCAGGGGCGCCAGGAGGAATGCTCCGTGCGGTTAGGCTTTATGCCTTCTCGTCCCTGGCACCTCAATGGTGGAACGAGCTTCCACCTTCGGTCAGGACAGCTGAATCACTGCCGATCTTTCGGAAAAGACTAAAGACACACCTTTTCAGGCTCCATCTGGGCCCTTCTTGATCTAACTTCGTTCTCTCTCTTTCTAAAAAAAAAAAAAAAAAAAAACTAACCAACCTTGTACCACTAACCTAAACTTGTACCACTGTTCCTTCAGAAGTTGTAGTTGTCATAGACTGTGCTCCATAGTTGATTGCTCTATTGCTGACAAAAAAATGTGTTATTGTAAGTCGCTTTGGATAAAAGTGTCTGCCAAATGACGTAATGTAATGTAATGTAATGTAAATGCTCAAACGATGTTGACATTAGTAGGTAAAATTAACGGATATAATAATAAGCTTCAGAGGGCTATAGCTGTCTGTGGCGAGTTGGTCTGAGGATATTCCCTCTCGAAATCAGTTCATCATACAGTAGGCTAGGCTACACTAACCTATGAAAATATTAATTTGAGCGAGGAGCTGAGTGGAAATGCCTCCAGCGGCTCTCGCCTTTCAATCCGGGAGCAGTGGCTGTCGCCTGAAAGGACACCGCGGGACGGGAATGTGGCCGTCCTGCTGGCCTGTGTGTGAAAGCAATTTCTGTGGCGAGGCTGCCAGGCTTTGCAGGCTTTCTGCAAAGCCTTTTTGCGCGATCTGTGTGTGAAAGAGCCTACAGACACACACACACACAGACAGACGGAGAGTGGGGGGCGGAGAGAGGGAGAGACTAGAGAGAGAGGCAGACAGTGAGAAAGACGGGAGGGCGACCGGACCAGAGTCAGAGAGAGACCAACGGAGAGCGGGAGAGAGAGACCGAGAGAGAAAGCGAGAGGGGGAAAGAGAGCTGGCACACAGCTGCTCCTGGATAGCAGGTTCATTTCACACAGAGCATCCTGAGAGATGTGTATTCCCACTAACTAGTAGCAATAATAACAATATACCAATGGCCAAATACTTACCCATACTAATGATAATAGCTACTACCCATATTAATACAACAGTGCATCTTTGCACAAAGCTCCCATGTTTAAGGTACCTCGGTTTAAGGTAGATTTAGAACAGATAAAAAATTGTGCAATTAATTTGCGATTAATCATGATTAACTATGGACAATCCTGCGATTAATCGCGATTAAATATTTTAATCGATTGACAGCCCTAACTAATATATATTTAATATTAGTATATTTATATATATTTACATCATCTCATTTGCGCCAAAGAACTTACATTGATAAGAACTGAAGGCTAATAGGTTGTTCCACTGCAACATCATGGCTGCTGTTGTCAAACACAGTGTGTGGTGTGGAGGTGTGGAGGTGTGGAGGTGTGGAGGTGTGGAGGGGGGCTGTAGTGCAGATTGTGCTGGTTACCTTGGTGGGGCCGTTGCCGTGGATGATGACAGGAAGTGTGTCGTAGGCGACGTTCCTCGCCCGAACCTTCGCTTTCTCAAACTTCAACACCACTTCATCTGAGAGAGAGAGAGAGCGAGAGAGAGAGAGAGAGAGAGAGAGAGAGAGAGAGAGAGAGAGAGAGAGAGAGAGAGAGAGAGAGAGAGAGAGAGAGCTATATCACAACCTAGAAGCAACCTAACATTTCTAAAGAAAGGTGAAACTTTGGATCGGGTTGTGTGTGTGTGCATGCAGGCGTGTGTGTGTGTGTGTGTGTGTGTGTGTGTGTGTGTGTGTGTGTGTGTGTGTGTGTGTGTGTGTGTGTGTGTGTGTGTGTGTGTGTGTGTGTGTGTGTGTGTGTGTGTGTGTGTGTGTGCGTGCGTGCGCGTGCGCACGCGCGTGCGTGCGTGTCTCACCGACAGCTCCGTTGAGGTTCTGGAAGATTCTGGAGCGATGGTCCAGAGTAATGTTGTACTTGGTCTGAGGAGACAAATCAATCAATCAATCAATCAATTAATCAATCAATCAATTGCTGTAGTAATCACTAACGAGACTCTTGACCATCACAGTTTCACAAGCTCTCGATCCACATTATATTATTGTCAATAACCTTGGTAAATTGTTGTTTCCATTCCAGGAGACACTTGTGTGTCAGAAATAAACAGAATTCTGTCCAGTCAGCCTTTTTTATTGATCACATGATATCCTGGGTGTATTGAGTGGTATCAGTTGCTGATGGTCTCGTAAGCACAATATATCAGCAATCACATCGGTATCAGCCGATGTTAAGTCATTTTTTTATATATCGGTATCGGTCCAATGAGCAGAATAACGCGAATGTTAATGCTGGTTATTGTATTTGCGATAATGTTCACATTGAGAGGAGACAATGCGGTAAATCTATGATTTATGGGCTTTTCCAAATGTTTTGGAGATAAAGAAAGACATTACTTTTTCTAATTCACAGTGTTTACATGTTTGATTATCATAGAAACTTGTTTTTATACAGATCATATCGACATTGGTCGGTAGGGCCATATGATATATATATATATGGATTTCATATGGCCCTAGTTATCGGCCATAACAGCAATGTTAATATCGGTATCAGCTAAAATGTTTCTAAGTAATAGATGTGTAATAGACTCAGGTCTGACCCTCTGGCTCTTGTCCAGGTAGATCTTGGTGTAGAACAGCTGGTCGTCATCGTCGTCTTTGTTCCTCCACTGCTGCACCATACTGCTCAGCTCAGGAGCATAGCCTATGAAGCCTACACACACACGCACGTGCACACACACACACACACTCCATTTCTTATTTTGTAATGTTATATTCTTCAAAAGGGGGACTATCATTCATTCATTCATTGCCTCGTATGCTATAGTTTTCTCTTGCAGTTTTCTAAGCAAAATGTTGTTGTCGGGTAAAGGGGGAACTGAATCCAAAAAAGATTGTGACCCACTGAAATACAACTTTAAAACATAAAAAAAAAATCTGCATTCAAAGAAACAAATAGAGAAACTCATTATTGTATCAGACATACAAGCCAGCACTCGTTGCCCCAGCATAGTATCGTACCCCTGCAGTACCCTTCATACTAGGGCTGCACGATATTGGAAAAAACTGACATTGCGATATTCCCCGCCCATGCGATATATATTGCGATATGAAAAAATACAGATTTTCACCAGATTACCAGAATAGCTCTATTTGAAAGAAAATAATATTTCTAGAATGATTGGGATGATTTTGTAGAGGAGTCCATCTGATTTTGGAGGGGAAATTAGGTATTTTAATGTTTCTCAACCACTGGGCTGTGACCTACTGGTAGGCCTCAGAGCGTCATCTATCAGGGTGCATACACATTTTGACCAATGGATTTCCATGACTTACATACATGAAAAAGTGAGTGAGTTATGACATTCTACTTTAAAATGTCACTAGCCTATACTTCACTTAGTGTAATGCAGCCTTTAAATCCAGGGAAAGACAACATGTATGCTGTATCACCATATTACCATCCAACATCTAAGACCATATAGTCTCAAATCACAATATGGATATAAATTTGATATATTGCCCACCCCTAATATTGAGTGCCAGAATCTACCTCCCAATGATGCTATTTGCAGAAAAACATTAGATTTAATTGTTTATAATCACTGCTTTCAACTTCTTTCGTTCTTCTAACGTTTCAATAAATCAACAATGAAACACCGCTGCCACTTCACACATGGTTACTTCACACACTTGGTCTGACCCCCCTCCAGAAACTACCAAGTGGTACGCTCCGCATTTGGGGAGTTCCGGATTTTGAGCGCACGCAGGGCAGTACAGAGAGAGAGAGAGGATTCACATGCAGCCGACCGGTGACAAACAATTCATTCGTGAAAAGTAATAAATATACATTTAATTGCCCAGCTATGTCTATTGTCTTTTTATTTTCACCGACATGTTTTGTGTAAATAAGTCGCTATGTATGATTAACTCTACCGTAACGTTACTGCTATCATCTGATGCATCATCAGAGACGTGAGGGGGAGAGACAGCTGCAGTGATAACACGGACAACTTCTCAGTAATCACTTTAGCCTTCGTGTCATTATAAGTTGCGGTCTTGCTTTTTGGTGTTTCAAGAGTAAATATCTCCACTCCATGGACATGAGTTACAGCAACCAGCCTGCTGTATACTAGTGCGCTGCAAGCTGTGGACAAGTCCGCCTCCGCAATCACATCGTTTACAGACGGGCTACTGTCAGCAACGCAACATAAGCAAAAACAATTCAATTGAGCTCTGTGCATGTTTGTTGTGTTGAAGCTAAGCACTAAACGAGTGAGTACAGTAGTGGGGCGTCTCTCTCCTTTGAGAGAGACTGCATTTCACTCAGTAGGCTACCCCTAAAGTGAGAGTTTATCAAGCAACATGACGAGTTAATTTGCTTTTGACATCGCACGTCCTGCGATGTGACTATCGCGCATGCGCACATTGCGATGACGATGTGTAAACGATATATCGTGCAGCCCTACTTCATACCCCAGATTATTGTAAGTTTTTACTCTATAAACTATCATACGCCACAGATGATTTAAAAATAGCTCGCGACAGGCAGTGGTATATGCTCGTTATATTACAGCTAAAGCCCATGGCACACTAATCAGACATTATCCATGTTTGAGTGATGTGCCATGATGGGCTAAAGCAGGGATACTCAACTTGCTTTGCCCGGGGGCCACTTTCATGAAATGATAGAAGGCCAGGGGCCAGTTAATAAACAATCAATATACATTTTTCTGTAGCGGATTGTAGGTTTTTGGGGTGTCAGCCGGAGTTTAGTCTGACAATGTTGTGCACACCGGATAGTTAGGTTAAGTTAGTTAGGTTAAGTACATACCTGCCTGGGTAGCGAGCAGACGGCGGTATTTGACAATTTAGCAGCTAAATCATAGATTATTGAAAGATATTCCATATTCCAGACTGAAATGCTATAACAGAACTGGAGTATTGAACAGAATGACATGAACATTTGGACAGTTATTCAGCGGGTATCTTGCATGTTGCGTTCAGGTGCACTGTCATTTTTTGTTCTTTTTTTTTCAATTCCATCGCGGGCCACACAGGGGCAAGTTGAGTATCACTGGGCTAAAGGATTGAACATGTGGAATCTGACCAAACGTCTCCAAACAAGGACAGACACCACACAAACATCTGTGTTTGTCTGTGTTTGTCGTAGGGATGGGCAATGAATTTAAAATCTTCTAATAATCGCTTTTATTATCAAGATCGACTGTTATTATTGAAAGTTGAAAATCGTTTTTTTTATTTTTTTATTTTTTTACCGGCGCCTGTCTCTTTAAGAGCGACATGTTTGTCCATGTGACGTTCCCGTAGCTGCTGCTCAGCCTGTCAGTGTATCAACAGTAGCACCTCTGCTAGCACCCAGCAGCTCCTACCCTCCGAGGTAGAAACGGTACAAACGTAGTAGAAATGGTCTTAAACTGTCTATTTTACAGCAACACTCAGTCACGTTTTCAAGGCTTGTCACTGCGTGAACAAAATCTGATATTCTGTCTACTGTTCCCCCGGGCCATCTCGGCAATGCTAACGATGCTAACATTAGCGTAGGCTAATGTAGGCTCAGATCTGGGTGCTTAACGACAACAGAGTGTCAAACTCACCCCCTCTCCCTCTCCATGTGATTTCATCCGCCATTCATTTTTCCATAGACCTTGCGTAAAATGCTGGCATAACGTTCGCTTCCTGGCTCATTGCTGGATCCAAAATGTTCGGAGCGGAGCGGACTAAGTTAGTCAAGGTTTGTCCTATTTACTGGAGCAGTGCCCATCGTTTCCATTGCACAAGAAGCTGATGGGATGGTAATGATTGTCCCAGGTATTAGTCAAACCTTCAGGGGCCGGTTGCACCAAGTGGTCTTAACTATGCCTGGTCGTAACTCCTATGTCGGTCTTAGTTAAGACCAGTCTTTAGAGTGGATTTACGCCTGTTGCACCAACAGGGCTTACGTCTGGTCTTAACTATGCTGGTCGTAGCAATGCGCGTCCATGTGAATTGCCAGGGAATGCACCCTGATTGGATGATGTGTGCCTCGCGACCTGCTTGGAGCGCACTGTGCCACTACGCTCTCTCAGCCACTACTGTATGTGCATCACTACACTACACTCCTCCCACCCTCCCTCGCTCCGGGGGAAAAATGGCGGCGATTGAGCCAGACAGACAGTCTGAATGAAATTGAATGTAACGTTCCCAATTCTATGTATTAAATTCTAAAAAAATTAACGGCAACATTTTGTAAGGCTAAGCCACACAACTAGTTTGTTGTAATCTAACATCATGCTTCAAAAGACGGAGAACTGGCTCCGACGGTAAGGACTCAAAAAGGTCTCCGCTGATAAGACACGGAGATCTCTGTTACAGGCAGGCGCTACGCCTCCTCCTGACCAGGCGTAGGAGTTACGCCTGGGCGTAGTGAAAAGAAGGCCTAAGCCGTCTTGGTGCAACCGGCGTAGCTGTTAGGTCGTAAAGTTATGACCAACTTAGCTTAAGACCAGTGTAAGACCAGTTGGTGCAACTGGCCCCAGGTGTTTTACCAGGGAAACTGAGTTCTGGCTTGTGAAAAACTGTTTACATTTCGATTACAAAACACATGAAAATATGAATGGTCTTAATTTTTTCCATAGCAAGTCGTGTAACAGAGTTGAGGTACTGCGTTTCCCAGCATGCAGCACTGGTCTCTTACCTCCGGAGTTGAGGTAGCGTTTCCCAGTGTGCACCGCAGGATATTTGGGCGCCAGCCGCTGGTCCGGCCAGCAGAAACCCTCCGCAGAGAAGATCACTTTGTGACCGAACTTGGAGAACTTTGACAACAACTCCTGAGGTCCAGACGCAAAGATGACATCATAGCTACAGAGAGAGAGAGAGAGAGAGAGAGAAGGGGGGGGGAGAGAGAGAGAGAGAGAGAGAGAGAGAGAGGGAGAGAGAAGGGGGGGAGAGAGAGAGAGAGAGAGAGAGAGAAGGGGGGGAGAGAGAGAGAGAGAGGGAGAGAGAAGAGAGAGAGAGAGAGAGAGAGGGAGAGAGAAGGGGGAGAGAGAGAGAGAGAGAGAGAGAGAGGGAGAGAGAAGGGGGGGGAGAGAGAGAGAGAGAAGGGGGGGAGAGAGAGAGAGAGAGGGGGAGAGAGAGAGAGAGAGGGAGAGAGAAGGGGGGGAGAGAGAGAGAGAAAGAGAGAGAGAGAGAGGGAGAGAGAAGGGGGAGAGAGAGAGAGAGAGAGAGAGAGAGAGAGAAGGGGGGGAGAGAGACATTGTCAGAATACAGATGTAGTGATATTAGGTACACGTAATTGTACCAGGACGGTTAAGTGGTGGACTGGTGCTCCATAGCAACAAATCTGTGTACTGTGGTTTGTTGCTGGCTTCTCAGGCTTTTTTGACACAAGAGTCTGATAACAAGGTGTTAACGCAAGGGTGGCCAAACTACGGCCCGCGGGCCAACTGCGGCCCGCTGCCCGTTTTTTTTGCTAAAAACGTTTTTCCGTTTTTCTGTTTCAAAGTTTAAAACGGAAAACGAAAACGAAAACGGGGGAAAAACGGAAAAACAAAAACATTAAGAAAAAGAAACTGAAAAACAAAAACAAAACTAGAACGACCGCAACGCGGACTTATGCCTCCGCCATTAGTTCATTCTTGAGTCCAAGTGGATGTTGGAGCTAAATTGGAAGAAATTGCATCAAGGCGTTTCTGTGCAGAATTGGATATTTGAGCCAAATGTGAAGAAATTTAGTCAATGTGTTACTGAGATATGGCGTTACCGAGCTTGAAAATGGCATTTGTTAGGTCACTGTGACCTTGACCTTTGACCTTTGATAACCAAAATGGAATCAGTTCATCCTTGAGCCTAAGTCAATGTTTAAGGCGAATCTGATGAAATTCCGTCCAGGCGTTCCTCAGATATCGCGTTAACAAGCTTGCAAATGGCGTTCGAGAGGTCACAGTGACCTTGACCTTTGACCTTTGATAACCAAAATGGAATCAGTTCATCCTTGAGCCTAAGTGAATGTTTAAGGCGAATCTGATGAAATTCCGTCAAGGCGTTCCTCAGATATGGCGTTAACAAACATCCGTACGGACGGACATCCGTACGGACGGCCGGCCGTACGTACGTACGTACGGACGGACAACCCGGATCCATAATGCCTTCGGCCTGGCTTCGCCGGCGGAGGCATAAAAACGGATTCCCCCCATTTCGTTTTTTCAATTTAAAACCATTGAAAATGGGTTATACTTGGGCACCCTGACCTGGTCTATTTATTAAAAAATATATATATATATACTGAATTAATGTTTAATACTAATGTTATGTAAAATTATCTCTGTCTTAACCTGTTGGCACAGGAAAAGAAAATTTGATAACATACAGAAATACCCATTGTAATAGGTGAGCGCATCAATAAACTATGTGTCATATATTTATTTAGGTAGAAATTAAATTTTTGATGGCACAAGGGTTTTCTGGTCCAATTTCTTTGCCGCGAGAACTGCCGCGCTTAATAGTGTTTGGCCCGCGACTCCTTATATTTTTCTGTATGCGGCCCACAACCAAACAAGTTTGGCCACCCCTGTGTTAACGCCTCCCTCCACTCAGTTTCTCACAGCTGCACAACCATTGATGTCCTATGTAAACGTACATGTGTGCGTGCTGTAATAACGTACGTCATCCTTTACGCCAAAGAACTTCAATTGATAAGAAGTGAAGGTAAAGCCTTGTTGTTCCACTGCAGCTCAATGACTGCTGCACTGTTTTGGTAGCCATGTTGCAAAGCATTCAGACGTATTCAGTGTTGTGATGACGTGGCTCTCTAGTCAGCTCCAGCATGTTGGGAAAGCAAACGGTGTTCTGGATCTAACCACCATTCCATCTCTGCAACCTATTGATTTGTATTTGTTTTGTATCTGTATTTGTTCTTGTTATTTAGTTTGTTTACTGTATTACGTTTCTATGTATTGTAAAGCGTCTTTGAGTTGCCCACAAAAGTGCTATATAAAACGTATGTATTATTATATAGATATATATAGATATATATATATATATAGATAGATAGAAGCCCAGATCCAGAAGCACCTCCTGATAGCACCGTGTTGGTGTCGTTCCCGGATCAACATTTGGTCCTAGTTACGGCCCTGGAAAACCCCGCCCCCGAACTCATTTGATTGGTCGCCGCAATTGCTTCTTCCTTAAAACGTGCTGCAAGGGGATTTTTTTTTGGTTACGATTAGGGTTAGGGTGTGAAAAAAGGGCAGCTGTCGGCGAGCTCGGTCCTATGGCTAAAGGGATAAGGTGCACGCCTTCCAATCTGAGAACCGGGCCGGTCGAACCACACATATTTTTATAAAAACAATTGGTTTAGGGAAGTAGAACAATGTGGTTAGGGGTTTGGGTCTGGTCGTCGTTAGATAAGAAAACCCTCATCTTAAAGACATCTTTTTTTACTTGTCGCACGTTTTCAGGAAGAAGCAATTGCGGCGACCAATCAAATGAGTTCGGGGGCGGGGTTTTCCCGGCCCGAACTAGGAGCAAATGTTGGTCCAGGAACGACACCAACACGGTGATATCAGGATGGGCAGATTGAGAACTAGGTTCCAGCTGAGCGGAAAGGTAGGTGTGTGTGTGTGTGTGTGTGTGTGTGTGTGCGTGCGTGCGTGCGTGCGTGCGTGCGTGCGTGAACAGGTGTTGACGTCACATGACCCCCTTTTCATCCCAGCTCTTTGTAACAGGAAATATAAAGCGCAACATTTTTCACTTCTACTTCCTTCAAATGAGAAACTAGAGTGAGTGAGTGAGTGAGTGTGTGTGTGTGTGTGTGTGTGTGTGTGTCTGTGTGTGTGTGTGTGTGTCTGTGTGTGTGTGTGTGTGTGCGTGTGTGTGTCTGTGTGTGTGTGTGTGTGTGTGTGTGTGTGCGTGTGTGTGTCTGTGTGTGTGTGTGTGTGTGTGTGTGTGTGTGTGTGTGCCTGTGTGTGTGTGTGTGTGCGTGGGGGGGGGGGGGGGGGGGGGGCGTGTGTAACTGGGGCAGGTGCATCAGATATCTCGGGTGGAACAAAGAAACAACAGAATGAAGAGAGAACAGGAGAAGGAGCAGGTGGAGAGAACTTCTAAAGAAGAACTGAGAAAAGAACCAGAAAGAAGGAGAGAGAGGGAGAGAAAAGGACAGTAAGAGAGAATCAGGAGGTGAGAGTGGTGTAGCAGGGGACAGACAATAGAATGTAGGACAGGTGGATGAGAGCTGATGCTAAGTTGTCACAGAGGAGGAGTTAGGTAGACACTAGGGAGACACTAGTTGGGTTTCCATCCAAAGGTCTCGCAAATCTTAACCCAATTTTCAGAAAGTCTGCAAAAGAAAATGCGAAATTATGCATGTTTCCATCCACTATGACTACGTTATGTGAATATTAGGAGTTGGTAGGGGTGGGGGAAAAAATCGATACACCATAGTATCGCGATATTTTGCCTGACGATATTGTATCGATATTGCAAAAAATAAATAAATAAATAAATAAATTGCAGGCCATGCCAGGCCACCGGGCTACTATAAACGTTCGTTCCAAGGCCAGCAGTAAACAAACGGTAGCATATTTTCATTTTGTTTTAACAGTAACAGTTTTGTCATAACAGTAATTTACAAATTCCCCAGTTACTGAATGGGCTGCACAAAATGTTTTGTGTAAGTGAAGTGAAGTTGCATTGTTCAAAAATGACCTAAGTACAGTTAGTCCACACACACATCCAGTTAAGGTGGACTGTAAGTAGACTGTAACAAACAGTTCAGTTTGTCAGGTGCATGCAACTATGACATGACTTTATGAAAGTTGTTGGTCTGTCTACTTGACAATGTTGCTGCAATAAAATGGTTGAAGTCAGATGTACAGACTGGAAAATTGTTCTTACATAAACCAGATGTTGACAAAGTTTTCCTTTGGGGACATCATTTGCAGTTAAAAAAGTAAGAAATCGCAATATATCGAAACATCGCAATATTCAATATATCGCAATATTCAATATATCGCAATATCGGCGATATCGCAATATCGCAATACTATCGTATCGTGACTCAAGTATATTTTTAGTATCGTATCGTGGGCATCTGGTGATTCCCACCCCTAGGAGTTGGTGAAGAGGAGGCGCATTCACGTGATTCAAACAGAGCCAGACACCAAATCAGACCCTCAAACGAGGCAGATTAACCCCGTGTTCTCTGAATAAATGTGAGGTAAAGAGAAAGCATGATGGAAAGCTTGGTGCGCACACTGCTGTCTGCCTCTGCTGATCTAACGTCACACCAACACGTGCGTCTCCGTTGTCTTGCGATGAAAAACATCACATATTTATTTAAAGTTTCTTGATTATACAGAGGTACGTAAAATGGATTACCAGGTGCCACTCTTCAATTCGGCATATACATGATCAGCAGAGCAGTTACTAAAGTGAATAAAATGTAAATTCTGGAGTCACCTGATAATCATAGAGTTTTGTTAAAGATTTGCGTAATCTGTTCCCATCTGCATTTTCCTTATCGATACACCAACTTTTCCACCTCCCTCAAGTGTGAGCCAGAGCCTCAGCTCCCATCATGTGCTCCTTCTACAGGGGGACCATAGAGAGCATCCTGACCGGCTGCATCACAGCCTGGTTTGGTAGCTGCACTGCTGCCAACCGGAAGACCCTGCAGCGCATTGTGAAAGCAGCCGGGAAGATCGTTGGTGCCTCCCTCCCCTCCCTCCTGGAGATCTACAACACTCGCCTGGGTCGCAAAGCCACTAACATTGTGGGAGACCCCACCCATCCCTCTCATGGACTTTTCTGCCTGCTTCCGTCGGGGAGAAGATATCGGAGCCTCCGGGCCCGCACCACCAGACTAGCCAACAGCTTCGTCCACCAGGCTGTCAGGCTGTTAAACTCTCTCCCCTCTCTTCCCTCTGCCCCCAGTCTGGACTTGAACCCATATCCTCACTCAGCACCAGTCACTTTATGCAAAACTATTATGTCGCTTTGTTCATTTTATTGCACTTTTCTGCCATCACTATTTGCACTATCTGACTTTTATTACAGTGATTACAGTGACCTTATTATGACCCCTACGGTAGTATTTTATTGTATGTTTTTTTAATCTATTTTATCTTCGTATTTTATCTCATGCGTTGTCTCCTATCTGTATATTGAGTGCACCGTGGATCGTGAGATACGGAATTTCGATGCTCTGTATGTCTTGTACATATGGTAGTGATTGACAATAAAATTGACTTTGATTGATGAACACTTTTTTGCAGTATTTGGATTTTTTTTTTTTTTTTTTTTTGCAGGTTTCCACTCAGGTTTGGAATTCAGGATGGAAACCCACCTAGTGTTGTGTAAGGGTCCAGACCTTCGACTCCGCCCACTCCACAGAGTTGCATTTTAGCTGCTCTCGGTCTGACATCATCATATGTAAATGGTTTTTCCTCCATTGGCTCAATGCCGAGCCAATGAGCACCGAGGGGGACTAACAATTAGCCAATCAGCGTCACTAAACAGCGCAATGGGTGGAACTAACGCCGTTGTCAAGCGGTTATCAAATGTGCTGACAACAATGGCGGCCACCATAGATGAGATTGACGT